>NC_090814.1:12387152-12987152 GCF_000390325.3 Nicotiana tomentosiformis
GATTATAGGTTGAGAGACTAGTTAAGTTAAGAAATGTGGATTTTGACCATGATCAATATCGGGTCAAGACGACCTCTTTTTAATGTTATGAGTGCGCGAGCAGGTCTGTAGCATGTTTTATGATTGAAATTCATATATAATATGTGTCTGGGAGGTTCTGGATGAGTTTCGGGGTGGTTTCAGTTCATTTTGGTGAAGCATGGGTTTGCTGGTGCTGGTACTTCACATTGCGAACTTTTTGTTGCAATTGTGAACTATCACATTTGCGAACATCTGGTTGCAATTGCGCCTCCGCAATTGCGAACCTGTGGTCACAATTGTGAATAGTCCGCAATTGCGAACTTTTGGTCACAAATGCGGCATATGCAGCTGGGTTAAGAGTTGGAATTTCGGGATTTTAGCTCATTCTTTCGTATTTTGAACCCTAGAATCGTATTTGGGCGATTTTGGGGAGAATTTTCACTACATGGATTAGGGTAAGTATTTTCTACTAGTTGTTTATTATATTCCATGATTCCATCTTCGATTTTGGCATTTGATTGATGATTTCTAAAGGGAAATTTGGGGGGTTTTGTCTAAATTTTCCTAAAGTGATTAATTGAGTTTTGAACATCAATTCAGAGTCGGATTTGAATGAAATTAGTATGGTTGGACTAGTATTTGAATGGGTTATCAGAATTTGTGAGTTTTGTCGTGTTCCGAGGTGCGGGCCTAGGTTTGACTTTTTGGTTGACTTTGAGTAAATGTGTGAGTATTCGACCTTTATCGTTTGGGTTTGCTTCCTATGGCATTATTTGATGATTTTGAGTTGCTTTTGGGTAGGTTCGAGCCGTTCGGAGGATAATTTTAGCGGGATGGCACTTCTAGTGTATCGATTTAGCTTCCTCTACTTCATTTTGTGGTTATGTAACTTGCCGGGCGGATTTATTTTTGGTTTCGGAGTGAAATATGACACATAGTCCCTAAAATGGAAGTTTAAGCTCTAGGAATTTGGTAATTTGGGTATGCGTGAACTCGTGGTCGACTAGGTGTTCGTATTTTGGAACTTTTACCTGATTCCGAGACATGGGCCCGGGTTGACTTTTTTGGCTGAATTTTTGATTCTTTGCTAAAGTCATAGATTTATTATTTAAATTAGTTTCTCGTAGTTGTATTTGTGATATATAATTGCTTTTGGCGAGATTTGGGCCATTCGCAGTCAGAAAATCGAGGGAAAGGCATCCTTATCGATTGATTGAGCGAGATTTGAGGTAAGTGACTTGTCTAACTATGTGTGGGGGAAATCCCCTTAGGATTTGGTATTGTCGTAACACTTTGTGATATGTGAGCGCCGTGTACGTCGAGTGACGAGTGCGTACACTGGCTAATTGTGGAATTTCGGTTCTTGCTGAGTTGTCTTGTTTTAAATTACATAATAGCATTACCTTAGCATATGTAGTGAATGTTTAGCCTAGTATCGCATGTCTACGTACCTTAACCCTTACTTGCAAATTTGTGCAACATGCTTAGTTGAATTACCTGCTTCCCTTGATTTAAATTAAAACTTTAACTGTAAGTTTTCTTGCCATAAATTTATTGTTCATTCAGTTATCTGCTGCATATTTACTTTGGGACTACGAGGCGGTTCCTCGGGAGATTCCCATGTACTGCATATTTACTTTGGGACTACGAGGCGGTTCCTCGGAAGATCCCCCTGTACTGCATATTTACTTTGGGACTACGAGGCGTTTACTCGGGAGATCCCCCTGTACTGCATATTTACTTTGGGTCTACAAAGCGTTTACTCGGGAGATTCCCCTGTATTGCATATTTGCTTTGGGACTATGAGGTAGTTACTCGGGAGATCTCCCCTGTCGTGCATATTTACATTTGGGACTACGAGGCGGTACCTCAGAAGTGCCCCGGTTGATTACTTCTATTTATTGTGCTGATATTTTTCTGAAACTTCTTATTGTTTAAATTCTCAGTCATTTCAAAATATTATTATATCTTCTGCCTTACTTTTATTATATCTTCTGCCTTACTTTTCTTTTAAACCAGTACGGCCCTGACCTGACCTCGTCACTACTCTACCGAGGTTAGGCTTGGTACTTACTGGGTACCGTTGTAGTGTACTCATACTACACTTCTGCACATCTTTTTGTGCAGATCCAGGTTCTTCCCACTAGAACAGATACCAGTGAGTTGGACCGCACGTAGAGACTTCAAGGTACATCTGCCAGCGTCCACAGACCTCGGAGTCCCCCTTTATCCTTACTATGTTGTTTTTCCTTATTTTCTTTAGAATCTGATGTATAGAGACACCTAGTATTTGCTCTTAGAACCTTGTGACTTGTTTCTATTGGGTTTTGGGAGTTGTAATTATTGAATGGCAGTTTTATATTTATATATCATGTGTTGAGATTGGAGTTCAGTTTATTATTCATTGATTCCACAAATTGTTAGGCTTACCTAGTCTTAGACACTAGGTGCCATCACAAAGTCGTACGGAGGTGAAAATAGGGTCGTGACAACTTGGTATAGAGCTCTAGGTTCATAGGTGTTATGAGTCACAAGCAGGTTTAGTAGAGTCTCGCGGATCGGTACGGAGACGTCTGTACTTATCTTCAAAAGGCTTAGGAAAAGTTTCACTTTCTTTGATTCCTTATCATGCGAGATTTTGACTTCGGACTCTAAATTTCTATCTTTTTATTCTCTCACAGATTGTGAGGACACGTACAGCTTGATCAGATGATCAGACACCCGCGCCCACTGCTAGAGCCACGGGAGGTCGGGGTCGGGATCGGGGTAGAGGCCAGGGACGTCCACGTGGTGCAGCCAAAGCACCCGCGCGAGCTACCACAGAGGAGCCACAAGTAGCTCTAGTTGGAGGGCAGGCACATGAGACGCTTGTTACTGCACCAGCCCTCCAGGAGACTCTAGCCCATTTCTTGAGCATGTTCAGTACCTTAGCTTAGGCAGGATTGATACAACTTGCTCCTACCACATCTCAGGCCGAGGGAGGAGCATAGACTCCCGTCGCCGGTACCCCAGAGCCGCGAATTTAGGTAGACCAGGATCCAGAGATCATACCGATACAGCCAGTAGCTTTAGTTCTGCCTGAGGTTAGGGCAGCAGCTTCTGAGGCAAAGAAGCTCAGGCTCGAGAGGTACAAGAAGTACCACCCTCCTACTTTCAGTAGCTTGGCGTCAGAGGATGCCCAGGGTTTTCTTAAGGAGTGCCACCGTATCCTCCATACTATGGGTATTGCGGAGACTAGTGAGGTTTCTTTCACTGTGTTCTAGCTTAAAGGAGCGGCCTATCAGTAGTGGCGCACATACGGGTTGGATAGTTTGGCTGAGGCAGCTTCACTCACTTGGACTCAGTTCTCAAATATGTTCTTGATGGAGTATGTTCCCCAGAGTCTCAGAGATTCTTGGCGCGCAGAGTTTGAGCAGTTGCGCTGGGGTGCTATGACCGTGTCAGAGTATGCGGTCTTATTCAGTGATTTGGCTAGGCATGCACCAGCCTTGGTTGCTACTGTTCGAGAGCGGGTTCGTAGGTTTATTGAGGGGCTCAACCCAGCATCATATTGAGCATGGCTCGAGAGTTGGAGATGGATATTGTGTATCAGCAGGTGGTGGGGATTGCTAGGAGGTTAGAGGGCATGTTGACTCAGGATAGAGAAGAGAGAGAGGCCAAGAGGTCTTGAGCGTCTGGCACTTACAGTGGTACTCGTGCCCCAGCTACAGTTCGTTAGGGCAGAGGTTATATGGGTTGCCCTATTTATTCAGTACTTCTAGCTACCAGCAGTGCTCCGGCCACTACTAGGCCCCAGGATCTTTATTATGCACCGCCAGTGTCTAGTGTGCCTCTTGTACGGGGTGCTTCCAGTGGTTAGTCCAGTCGATTAGGCCCAAGCCAGTCACAGCAGCCACGTTCTATGAGAGCTTGTTTTGAGTGTGGTAACACTCGTCATTTGGTGAGGGATATCCTCAGATTTAGGAGGGGTGCACCTCCACAGATTTCGCAGGCACCGCGTGCTCCACTGGGTCCTCAAGCTATGATTATAGCACCAGCTACCACCCCACCTACACATCCAGCTAGAGGTGGAGGTCACCCTAGAGGGGGAGGCCAGGACAGATATTATGCCCTTCCTGCTAGGATAGAGGCAGTTGCATTAGATTCTGTTATCATAGGTACTGTTCCGGTCTGTCATAGAGATGCGTCAGTCTTATTTGATCCAGGCTCCACTTATTCCTATGTGTCATCTTATTTTGCTTCATATTTGGGTGTATCCCGTGATTCTCTGAGTTCACCTGTTTATGTATCTTGACCCGTGGGTGATTCTATTGGTGTTGACCGTGTGTATCGGTCGTGTTTGATTGTTCTTAGTGGTTTTGAGACCAGAGCCGATTTATTATTTCTCATATGGTGGATTTCGATGTTATTTTGGGCATGGACTAGTTGTCTCCCCTATCCTTGATTGTCATTCCAAGACGGTGACATTGGCTATGCTAGTTCTACCGCGACTAGAGTGGAGATGTACCTTGGATCATGTTCCTAGCAGGGTTATTTCATTTCTTAAAGTTCATCGAATGGTTGAGAAGGGGTGTGATGCGTATCTGGCCTATGTGAGAGATGTTAGTGTTGATACTCCTACCATCGAGTCTGTTCCGGTAGTGAGGGACTATTCAGATGTATTCCCAGCGGATCTTCCAGGCATGCTGCCCGACAGAGATATTGACTTTGGCATGATTTGTTACCGGGCACTCAACCCATTTCTATTCCACCTTATCGAATGGCCCCAGCAGAATTGAAAGAGTTAAAGGAATAGTTGCAAGAGTTGCTCGATAAGGGCTTCATTTGGCCCAGTGTATCGCCTTGGGATGCTCCTGTCTTGTTTGTAAAGAAGAAGGATGGTTCCATGCAAATATGTATTGATTATCGTCAGTTGAATAAGGTTACGGTGAAGAATAGGTATCCATTACCATGTATTGATGATTTATTTGATCATCTTAAGGGTGCCAGAGTGTTCTTTAAGATCGACTTGCATTCAGGCTATCATCAGTTGAAGATTCGAGAGCCGGATATCCCGAAGACTGCTTTCAGGATTCGGTATGGCCATTACGAGTTCCTTGTGATGTCTTTTGGGCTAACCAATGCCCCAGAAGCATTCATGCACTTGATGAACAGTGTATTTCAGCCCTATCTTGACTCCTTCATCACTGTGTTTATTGACGACATTCTGGTGTACTCCCGGAGTTGAGAGTATCATGAGCAGCACCTGAGGACTGTGCTTCAGACCTTGAGAGAGAAGAAATTATATGCAAAATTTTTGAAGTGTGAGTTCTAGCTAGACTCAGTGGCATTTTTGGGTCATGTAGTATCGAATGAGGGGATCAAGGTATATTCGAAGAAGATTAAGGCAATGCAGAGTTGGCATAGACCGTACTCAGCTACGGAGATCCGGAGTTTTCTTGGCTTGGCGGGGTATTACCGTCGATTTGTAGAGGGTTTCTCATCTATTGCATCACCTATGATCAGATTGATCCAGAAGGGTGCTCCGTTTAGGTGGACCGAGGATTTTGAGGAGATCATTCAAAAGCTCAAGATTGCTTTGACTACAGCCCCAGTGTTAGTGTTGCCTACTAGATTGGGGTCCTATATGGTATATTGTGATGGGTTGTGCATTGTTCTCGGTGCGGTGTTGATGCAGGATGGTAGGGTGATTGCCTACGCATCTAGATAGTTGAAGATGCATGAGATGAACTATCATGTCCACGACCTCGAGTTAGCAGCTATTGTTCCTATATGGTATATTGTGATGGGTTGTGCATTGTTCTCGGTGCGGTGTTGATGCAGGATGGTAGGGTGATTGCCTACGCATCTAGATAGTTGAAGATGCATGAGATGAACTATCATGTCCACGACCTCGAGTTAGCAGCTATTGTTCATGCCTTGAAGATCTGGCGGCACTATTTGTATGGCATTCCTTGTGAAGTTTTCACCGATCACCGGAGTCTACAACATATGTTTTAACAGAAGGATTTTAACTTGCGGCAACGGAGATGGTTTGAGTTGCTTAAAGATTATGACATCACCATTCTTTATCATCCCAGGAAGGCTAATGTGGTGGCCGATGTCTTAAGTCGCAAGGCAGAGAGTTTGGGCATCTTAGTATATCTACCAGTAGCATAGAGGCCTTTAGCCTTAGATGTTCAGGCCTTGGCCAACTAGTTTGTCAGATTGGATGTTTCCGAGCCGAAAAGAGTTTTGGCTTGTGTGGTTTCTCAGTCTTCTCTTTATGATCATATCAAAGAGCGTCGGTATAATGACCCACATCTGCTCGTCTTTAAGGACACGGTTCAGCACGGTGATTCCAAAGAGGTCACTATTGGAGATGATGGTGTATTATGGATGCAGGGCAGGCTGTGTGTTCTTAATGTTATATGGGTTGCGTGAGTTGATCCTCCAGGAGGCTCATAGTTCGTGGTACTCCATTCATCTAGGTGCCGCGAAGATGTATCAGGATTTGAGGCAACACTATTGATGGAGGCGGATGAAAAAGGACATAGTGGAATATGTAGCTTGTTGCCAAAATTGTCAGCAGATGAAGTATGAGCATTAGCGACCAGGTGGATTGCTTCAGAAGTTAGAGATTTTGTTGTTGGGCTCCCACGAATTCAGAGGAAGTTAGATGCAGTTTGGGTGATTGTGGATAGACTGACCAAGTCAGCTCATTTCATTCATGTGGGTACTACTTACTCTTCGGAGCAGTTGGCTCAGGTTTACATCCGCAAGATTGTCAGGCTTCATGGTGTACCGGTATCTATTATCTTTGACCGGGGTACGCAGTTTACATCACGGTTCTAGAGAGCCTTACAGCATGAGTTGGGTACTCGTGTGGAGTTGAGTACAACATTTCACCCTCAGAAGGACGGACAGTCCGAGCGCACTATTCAGATATTGGAGGATATGCTTCGTGCGTGTGTGATTGATTTAAGGGGTGCTTGGGATCAGTTCTTTCCACTTGCGGAGTTTGCCTACAACAATAGTTATCAGTCGAGCATTCAGATGACGTCGTATGAGGCTTTGTATGGTAGACAGTGCCGGTCTCTAGTGGGTTGGTTTGAGCCTGGCGAGGCTAGGTTATTGGGTACAGACTTGGTTCAGGATGCCTTGAGAAAGTTAAATTGATTCAGGATCGACTTCGTACGGCCCAGTCCAGGCAAAAGAGTTATGCGGATCGGAAGGTTCGCGATGTTGCATTCATGGTTGGGGAGCAGGTTTTGCTCCGGGTTTCGCCCATGAAGGGTGTAATGAGGTTCGGAAAGAAGGGGAAGTTGAGCCCTAGGTATATCGGACCTTTTGAGATTCTTGAGAGTGTTGGAGAGGTGGCTTACAGACTGGCACTGCCATCTAGTATCTCTGCAGTTCAACCAGTATTCCATGTTTCCATGCTTTGGAAGTATCATGGCAATCTGTCTCATGTGTTAGACTTCAGCTCAATCCAGTTGGACAAGGATCTATCTTATGTTGAGGATCCAGTGGCCATTTGGGACAGGCAGGTTCGAAAGTTAAGGTCGAAGAACATTGCGTCAGTAAAGGTGCAGTGGAGGGGTCATCCGGTTGAGGAGGCGACTTGGGAGACCGAGCATGATATGCACAGCAGCTATCCTCATCTTTTCACCACCTCGGGTATGTCTCTATACTCGTTCGAGGACGAAAGTTTGTTTTAAGAGGGGGAGGATGTAACGACCCGGCCGGTCGTTTTGAGAGAATTAGCCCTAACCCCTAATTATTGCTTCCTCTACTTTATTTTGTGGTTATGTAACTTGCCGGGAGGATTTGTTTTTGGTTTCGGAGTGAAATGGGACACATATTCCCTAAAATGGAAGTTTAAGTTCTAGTATTTTGGTAATTTGGGTATGGGTGAACTCGTGATCGAGTGGGTGTTCATATTTTGGGACTTTAACCTGATTCTGAGACGTGGGCCCGGGTCGACCTTTTGGGCCGAATTTTTGATTCTTTGATAAAGTCATAGATTTATTATTTAAATTAGTTTCTCGTAGTTGTGTTCATGATATGTAAATTCTTTTGGCTAGATTTGGGCCATTCAGAGTCGGAAACTCAAGGGAAAGGCATCCTTATCGATTGATTGAGCGAGATTTGAGTTAAGTGACTTGTCTAACTTTGTGTGGGGGAAATCCCCTTAGATTTTTGTATTGTCTTAACACATTGTGATATGTGAGCGCCGTGTACGCGAGGTGATGAGTGCGTACACGGGCTAATTGTGAAAATTTCGGTTCTTTCTAAGTTGTCTTCTTTTAAATTCCTTAATTGTGTTACCTTAGCATATGTAGTGATCATGTTTAGCCTAGTATCGCATGTCTACGTGCCTTAACCCTTACTTACAAATTTGTGCAACATGCTTAATTGAATTACCTGTTTCCCCTGATTTAAATTAAAACTTTAGCTGTAAGTTTTCTTGCCATAAATTCATTGATCCTTTGTTATCTGCTGCATATTTACTTTGGGACTACGAGGCGATTCCTCGGGAGAGCCCCCTGTACTGCATATTTACTTTGAGACTACGAGGCGGTTCCTCGGGAGATCCCCCTGTACTGCATATTTATTTTGGGACTACGAGGCGTTTACTCGAGAGATCCCCTTGTAATGCATATTTACTTTAGGAATACGAGGCGTTTACTCGGGAGATTCCCCTGTACTGCATATTTACTTTGGGACTACGAGGCGGTTACTCGGGAGATCCCCCCTGTCGTGCATATTTACATTTAGAACTACGAGGCGGTACCTCGGGAGTGCCCCAGTTATTTACTTCTATTTATTGTGCTGATATTTTTTTGAAACTTCTTATTGTTTAAATTCTTAGTCATTTCAAAATATTATTATATCTTCTGCCTTACTTTTCTTTTAAACTAGTAGGGCCCTGACCTGACCTTGTCACTTCTCTACCGAGGTTAGGCTTGGCACTTACTGGGTACCGTTGTGGTGTACTCATACTACACTTCTGCAAATCTTTTTGTACAGATCCAGGTTCTTCCCACCAGACCAGATACCAGTGAGTTGGACCGCACGTGGAGACTTCAAGGTATATTTGCCAGCATCTGCAGACCTCGGAGTCCCCCTCTATCATTACTATCTTGTTTTTCCTTATTTTCTTTAGACTCTAATGTATAGAGACACCTAGTATTTGCTCTTAGAAGCTTGTGACTTGTTTCCACCGGGTTTTGGGAGTTATAATTATTGAATGGCAATTTTATATTTATATATCATGTGTTGAGATTGGAGTTCAGTTTATTATTCATTGATTCCGCAAATTATTAGGTTTACCTAGTATTAGAGACTAGGTGCCATCACGACGTCCTACGGAGGGAAAAATAGAGTCGTGACATTCACATGGTTGGTACTGTTATACGTATGCTCGGTGAGCAAGAGATAAATGCACGAAGGGTGTTGCCGTGCTAATTGATTTGACCTACATTCATATATTTGGTGAGGATGAGATAAATGCACGAAGGGTGTTGCCGTGCCAATTGATTTGACCTACATTTATATATTTAGTGAGGATGAGATAAATTCACGAAGGGTATTGCTGTGCTATTTGATTTGATATCTTGAGTACATTTCTCACACCATGAAAGTTATGAATTTACTACCGTGATTTCTTCTAGTAATCATTTACTGCCTCACATAGTTGTTTTCTTTTACTCTTATCTGTTATGTTCTAGAACAGTTTCTATTGCTAGTCTACTGCACAAGTTATAATAGTGAATATCTTTTAACTAAAAAACCTAGTCACTACTTCAATGAAGTTAGACAATATACTTACTGGGTACATGGAGTCGGTTGTACTCATACTACACTTCTACACCTTGCGTGCAGATTTTGGAGCTGGAGTCGCTGTGTATGGCGGGAGTTGGTATTAAAGATGTACCTGCATTCCGATTATAGCTGCCACTTGTCCTTGGTAGATTTAGATTTTGCTAATCTGTTAATGTAAACTTCAAGCAGGTGATGTATTTATTCGTACCAGCTTCTGTAAATTCTAAAGCTTAGAAACTCATGATTTGTACTACTAGTCCTTGGAATTTGTATAGAAAGTTCAATTATTTTACCCATTCTCTCTTATTACTTGATTTGAGTTGTGTTAATTGTATTTGGCTTACCTAGCAGACCGGGTTAGGTGCCATCACGACTATGTGAATTTTGGATTATGACACTACTTGGAATTTGCTGAAGTTCATCGACACATCCTCAAAGTTTGGACATGGTCGCTTCCAGACCACTCAAGAGAAGCAGAAATTCTATGACCGGTTGAAGGCTTAAGTGTTTTAGTATTTAGCTCGCTGGTGGAACACTAGTTTTAAACAAGTTATTATTGTTGTTACTCCTTATTTTCATCGGTTGTTTCGGAAGACAATTTTGACATTTTAAAGCTCTCTGTTGCATTGAGGATTCTAGTTGAGAATATTAGTAATGCAAAAGTTTTGTTGTTGTGGTTCTTAAAAAAAAAAAAAAAAATTGGAATGCACTGAGCCTTTTTGCAACGGACAACTAGCTTACTCTGGCTGTTTGAAGAAGCTCTTAGCCTCACTATTTGGTTCGGATTGAGCCCCTAGGAACATCTCAAAAGCATCTCTCATCATTTTATTGAATCGAGAATTTTCAACATTCTTCTCCTTTACGGGACTACCCCTTCTGTAATGATCCGACCGGTCATTTTGTGTATTTACACCCCGTTTTCCCTTTTTATGCTCCACATGTGTGTAATCATAGTTTTATGACTTGCGGGGTTGATTAGTTTTATTTCGAGAAAGTTTTGGGTTGATTTGGACTCTTTGGTTCTTGGCTTAGTAGTAAGGGTGGCATATGGGCCGGGCTGGGTCCTAAGTGGGCTTCGCAGGCCCGGTCCTAAATGGGCCGATCCTAAGTGGGCCGGTCCTAGGCGGGCCGGTCCTAAGCGGTCCCGGGCTTCGCGGGATTCTTGTTGGAACCGGCCTAGGACCGGGACCACGAACTAACGGTCTCGGGTTAAGTGGGTCGGTCCCGGGCTTAAGCGGGCCTAAGTGGGCCTAACGGATACTTTCTATTTTTTAAATATTTTTTATACAAGTTAGAGAAAAAAATGGTAATAAAAATATCTAAGGCAATTTGTAAATTATATTATAGAATTTTCACCTATATATATATATATATATATATATATATATATATATTAAGATGTATATATAGTATACTATACTATACTATACTATATATACATCTTAAGATATATAAAAAGACAAAAATATTTTAAAGAGATATTCAAAATAATGCGTTATAATTTTATTATAACATTAAAAAATCATGACAATATCTTTCTTAGTCTTCCTCCCCCCTATGGAATGAATACAATAAGGTGCTAATACCACTATTGAGAAGAAAAAGAAACTAATCAAGATGTGCCAAAATATAAGTTACATATTAATTTACATGGTATCTCTTACAAATTTCATAAATCCTTCCAGGTCCGGAGGAATTTCCGTTAGTGGTGGCGGAAAAGAAGCTTGGTCATCACCGCTTCCAGGCGAAGCATTATCCTCCGCAAGTTCAGCTAGCATTTCTTCGTAAGCTTCGTCTACCTCTGGTTGTGATTCAGCAAGTCCAAAATTTCTTCTTTCCGAACGGATCCAATCTCTGAAAAGTACTGATTTTTCCAAGCTCTCCCTCATAGACGCTCTATAATCACCGAGTTGAAGTCTTGCTTAACTGAAAGCGCTCTCTGATGCCACTGTTGAAGCTTGAATAGTTAAAATATCTCGGGCCATCCTTGAAAGAATCAGAAAGTATTTTTCTTTGTCCTTCCACTATTCCAAAATATTAAAGGAGCCGTCGGGATTCACTTCCTCAATTCCCTATGACAAATAAACTTCAAGCTCATATAGTTGTGAAAAATCACTAGTACTAGAACCTTGAGAACCCATGAACCTTGCCCAAGCACTAAGTGCTCTTACTCCCGCAGTTCTTTTAGATGATTGAGAACTAGAAGAAGAAGGAGTTGGAACATTTGGTCTAGCATGATCTAATGCAACTTGATAAGCATTATAAATTGTTTGAACATTTATTTTAATTGAGGCTATTGCGTCCGAAAGTTTAAACAACTCCTCATCTTCAAGTGCTAAACCATTATAAACAGTTTCATACCAAAATTGAGGACCTCCTAATTTCATAGTAGGATTTAACAATGCAGCAACACCGTAAATAGGGGGAATAGGGAAAAAATATTTTTTAAACTTTTTTCTCATAGAATCAATAGCAAGTTGATAAATTTCCCCACCCTATGAAATATGATCAAATAAATTTGCAAGTTCTGCAATATAAACTAAACAGTTAGAAATAGTAGGATAATATTGCCCAGAAAATTCATTTGTAGCAATATAATTTTTTTCTAAAAAATCTACAAGTATTTTAATATTAGCCCAATCCGCATTTGTAAGGTGCTCATCATCATCACTTACATGAGCATTAAATGTTGAGTTTATGGGGTTTCTATATTCATATGCAACAACTAAACTTTCATACATGTAATTTCATCTAGTCGGACAAGGTTTAGGAAACTTTCTTTCTCTTAGGCCAAATTCATCGCATCTTTTAAAATATTCTCTAAGTCTACTTCTACGGTTTGAATAAAAAAGCCAATTAAGAGCCATTTTAACCTTTTCAATTTCAACATTTAAATTTTGCATACCATCACCCACAATTAAATGGTAAATATGACAAATACATCTAACATGAAAAATGTTACTAAATGCAGGACTTAGTGTAGTGGTAAGCAAGGATACAGCATTTGTGTTACTAGTAGCATTATCCATTGAAACTGACATTATTTTATCACTAATGCAAAAATATCTATAAATATCCGTAATCGTGCTAGAAATAAACTACCCTGTGTGACGTGAATTAATTATTCTATAAGCAATAATGTGCTTTTGCATTATCCAATCTTCATCCATCCAATGACTGGTAACAGTAAGGTAATCACAGTCATTACCACTTCTACTAATATCAGTTGTAATAGCAACACGACAATTTATATGAGTAAATAAATAGCGCAAATATTGTTCATATTCATGTTTATATTTATAAATATCGCTCTTTACGGTTGTGCGAGGAAAACCTTTATAAGTAGGATTATAAACTTTTCTAATATAATGCACAAAGTGAGGGTTATAAGGAAAATTATAGGGTAAGCACATAACCGTAGCCATTTTTGCCAATTCTTTCCGATCTTTTTTTGGATCATAATATAAAATACCACCGGTAACAGTGTTAATTCTCGGTTGAAATTAATTTGACCCGGTACTAAGGTCAGCCTGACTAGGTGCACTTGTCCCCTCGGCCAAAGCTTTCATACGAAAATATCTAGCTTTATCTTGAGGGTGTAGTAATATATGTCTAGTCAAACTTTTCCCTCCCCCCTCCCGACTTCCAACATATTTAAAAACTAACTCTTTGCCACAAGTTTTACACTTAGCTCTATTTTTTTCTCTTAGTTGAGTAAAAAATGGCCAAACAAGAGATGTTTTTGCCCGTTTAGAAGGTTGTTTAGAAAAAGTATGGGCAGTAACAGGAGGGTCAGACGGGGCATCATTTGAATTATTATTAGTTGGGTTAACTTCAGGAGCAGGACTAGTGGGTGTATCATCATCCGGTTGCGTTTCATCAAAATTTATTTCTTCATCATCATTTTTATCAATAGTTGGATTACCATAAAGAGTATTTATATATTCATGGTTTAATTGTTCACTGGGTGCAATATTATGTCAAAATTGACTCTCGGTAAATTATAATAAACTATTATCGCTATCAAGAATAGAATTTGTAGGACGGGTAACAGGTCTGGGTCGGGGAGCCGGGGGAAGTGGAGGAGGAACAGATTGGTCACTAGATTCACCACTCTTGGATTTTTTCTTATTTTTACTAAATATTTTTTTAAGGAATAAGCCATCTTAATTAATCAAGCAAAGTAAATAAAACTATAATATTAAAACTTAAGAGTTAGAACAAGTTTACCGAATTGACGAACAACTTGTTGAAAATTAATTATTGTTCAAGACTTGAAGACTTCAATTCACCAACTTCACAATTTTGCACAAAATGTAACAATTAAGTAAGCAATTATAGAAGAATATTAGAGAGAGATTAATAATTTTGTGAGAAAAATGAAAGAATGAGGAGGTATTTATAGTTGAAAATAGGAAAAAAGTGTAATTATAAAAAGTTTGGGGTTAAAACAAAGTTTGGGAGGTAAAATGGCTATTTTGCAAATAGCCAACGGCTATTTTGGCAGACCAAACGGCTAGTTTTTAAATGGCCAAACGGTCAAAAAAATTAAAATTATTCGTTGGGCCCGGATAGGCCCGTTTAGGACCGCTTAAACCGGCCCACTTCTCATCCGGTCCCGGTCCCGGTCCCAAACGGTCCCGGTCTCGCGGGCCTCCCCTATAGGACCGGCCCACTACCCAGCCCACCTCCCCACGGTCCCGGTCCTATCCGGTTAGGACCGTTTAGGCCCACCGCCCATATGGGCTTGCGGTGTTGGGCCGGTCCCGGTCCTAACCGGCCTACATGCCACCCTTACTTAGTAGCCTAAGTTGATTATGTTGAACAAAGTTTGATTTTTGTGAAAAATGACCCCGGAATAATATTTTGATGGCTGTGATAGATTCATATCGTGATTTGTGACTTGGGCGTATGTCCGGAATTAAACGGTGTTTTAACGTATTTTTGACCGAATTCGTGGGAAATTTACTTTTTCGTCGAAATTTTCCGTTCACGTTTTTTGTAGTGATGTCAGTTAATTAACAAATGCACTAATTGTAACATTTTCAGAAAGCACAACAAAGTAAAAAAAAAAACATAAAAAAAAATTGGTGATCCTAAGAAATAAATCCCCTTTTATTGTGACATAACTTTGACTTTTTGAGTATTAAAAAATTATTACTACTACACAAGTTATTAAAGTTGAACATAATATCAATTAAATTATTTTTTTCTTCAAAAGGTTCACCATTATGATGGAGGAGTTAGGGCAGATTCCACCATGTATATATATTCCAAAAATGACTAGTATGAGGAGGATATAAGCCTTAGCCTCGATTAGATGGTACAGATTGGTATAAACCATTCCAATGTGTATTTTCTTCACAACAAAATAACTTTGCTTGTGGAGGACTCTTCCTTATAAATTATAGAGTACATGTCATAAGAAACTACGTACAATCTTGTCATTAGAACACTAAATATTGACAGCATTATTAACAACAAATTGGTTTCTTCTGAGCCTGAATCTGAAATTTGGCAAACCACTTTGATCTAACTTTCGGGAAGGTCTAACCTTTTGAAGATATCATAAGTCTTTGAATTTTTCCCCAAGTTAGCTAGATAATCTACAACCAAATAAAAAAATTTATTGGTAAATGAATTTGTAATGTTGGGATATTTCTTAAAATCTTTTAAAGGCAGGATGTGGATATAACTCGAATATGCATTTAAAATGTTCATGGTAAGTAAAATTTTATTACCAATAATTGTCTTCACAGTGATGAAGGATAATCTGCTGCTTTTTTCCCAAAAGAAAAAACCAAAGAAATAGAGTAGTGATGGTGGATCATTTATATATTTTCACTGAGACTTTTATTGGACACAATGGCTCCTTTTTTCAAAGTACACAAAGAACTGTTGAAGTTGAAAATATTTCTTTCATTTTTTGCAGTTGTCGTGTGATGCAAGTGTTCAAGAACATCCATGGCGAAACAGAAGTACTGATCTATAAGGGTAAAGGTTAAAGAATTTGATTAATTCTTTCTTTATTTTCTTAAATGACAACTATTTTGGACCAATTTTTTTAAAATAATTATGACAACTATGAAAGACCGGAGAAAATATATATTTTTAGATTAACCGCTTAAAAAGGAGATAAATTAGCACTCAATAAAGATTAGAACTTGATTTGCTAATTAAAGAAATAAAATTTATCGTCTAAATATAACGTATTCGAGGTCCAAGAACAACCTTCTGTAATGATTCCCACATTGGAATCATCATGAGAATGGAAAACAAGAACTAAAAGAAAGAAAGAAAATGCAGAGAAAACAAAGACTCAATTTTCATTCAACATATCTTCTCGAAAGTTCATTACATCCGTTACTTAAAAGGAAAAAGGAGGAAAAAGAATATATACAAAAGCTAACTACAGGGGTCAGAGTAAAAATTACTATTATTTTCAGGACTAAAGTGTAATTTCGAAAACGATGCAAATATGCCTCATTCGTAACAATCCATTCCCCTTAACAACCTTGTCCTCAAGGTTCTGACTACATCTTCAACAAAGATAGATCCTGGTATATACTCCAAGACTGAGAGACTGAGAGCCCCATTGAAAGACCAGAAATACGCACCAAGATATGCCTCCTCGGCAGCTTTTGCTAACACTACCGTGGGTGTCTATCCAAAAATCCCATGCTAAGCCTCTTCTAACTCCCAACAGTAGCATAATAAAAGTAGATGGCATTATACTTAGAGTTGCACAACACTGGAGAAGCAAATACGCTACTGCAGAGATCAAGAAGTGATGGCATATCCCAGCTTCCTGTGTAACACCTCCAACATGGATATAATCAATTTGGTACACCATAAAATATTGTTGCATCCTTCCAGCTATTTGAATAACTCCCTCCAAGATATTTTTGTCACCACTGCCCAAAAGCAATGCAGTTACCGCATGAAAATCCAGTTGAATTTGAAAATGGTGTAATTCTCCAGTATGCTTCCTCTTAAGTCTTGATATACCCATGTTCTTCATACTTGTGCTATGAATGAACGTAGGACTTAGTTCAGCAGAAGTGTCACCATCGAACCCCAAGATGTTTTTATTTGTTTGCTTTTCAAGACCATAAAACAATGAAGTAGCAACAATGTTGTCATCTTCTAACAAGGAGAACTCTATCATGGACTCATACCATATCCCATCAACTCCAACTGTTAGCAAGTAATTGCTACTAACAACAATTAAGATCAAAAGGGTGCTCTTCTTGAATGGCAATGGGAATGCCTCAAATGCTCTTCTTGCTTTTGCAGTGAATGAATACTCAAATAATAGAATATATCTATAACCTTGTGTACGGTCAAAACCGATTCTCAGTCATAAAGACCGGTCGAGACAATGACGTTTCAATCGAAGGGTATCCGCATGGCGAGCTCGGACGAATTCCGAAGTAGAGACGTCGAGCTTCGAGCTATAAGACCAATCAACCGCAAAACTCGATATCATTATCGAGCCTGCATCCGAATCGGACTACGGGGTAACGACGACCGACACAGGCCCCGAATATCGGTGCTCCAAGGCAGAACCAAGACTGGGGATTCGATCTAGCACCAAGCTCGAGTCAGTGCCAAGCTCGCAGACAAGAGCCGTTACAACCACACCAAGGGAGAGAATCTTGGCGAGAATCAAGGGAGAGACAAACCATCATGGGTTCTCCACTATATGTATTATTTTATGTTGTTACAAATAAAGTAGTGACCCTCTACTATAAAAAGGGAGATAGACTGCAATAGGGAGGGGAATTAAGATTTTATTGTGCTTGTTCTTCTAATATTTTTCAGTCTTCCCGTCCATCATTTTCCCATTTTCATAGCAAAAAATACCTGTATCGTCATTTTGTATTAAAGAAATTTGCATACCCTTAGAACCATATCTAAATTTAACGTTATCCGATTTTTCGGGTAAACAGTTTGGCGCCCACCGTAGGGCTAAGGGTAACGGTGATTGTTTGATATAAATCTACAGTACACTCCAGCTTACAACTTCGAATCAGCCATGGCTCTACCTATCGACCTCGAAGCCGGCCTTCAAGATGAAACCAACAACTTGGTTCCCGGGGCCGGAAGGCTACCTAACAACGGCAACAAGGCTCGAATCGAAGAGCCCGAAATTCGAGCCGAAGTACCACTGGATATCAATTCGCAAATAGCTCTAGAAGCGAATCAGCGTTCTGAACCAGAGAGGAGCGTTCAGGGCGGTGCTCGATCCATAGCCCGAGACACCTACAACACGGGGAAAATCAGGGTCAGCTTGCGTATGATTTTCGAAATGTTGCAAGCCCAACAAGCAGTGATAACTCAGTTGCAGAGCCGAACCCATACGCAAAGCGGGCCAAACTCCAATCCGCTTCCTCGAGAAGTCACCCCCAGAACGGAACCCGCCGTAGTGAAATCAAACGAGCAGGAATCGGGGACTGCTCCTGAAATTGCTAAATTGCTCGAGGAACTCACGAAGCGAGTCGAAGCCAACGACAAAAAAATGAAAACGTATAACGCTAGGGTCGATCAAATTTCGGGGGCTCCGCCAATGATAAAAGGGCTCGATTCGAAAAAATTCATACAAAAGCCTTTTCCCTCGAGCACGGTCCCAAAACCAATCCCCAAAAAATTCTGTATGCCCGAAATTTCCAAATATAATGGTACGACCGATCCTAACGAACACGTCACCTCTTACATATGCACCATCAAAGGCAACGATTTGGAGGATGATGAAATCGAATCCGTGTTGTTGAAAAAGTTCGAAGAGACCCTCGCAAAAGGAGAGATGATCTGGTATCACAACTTACCACCGAATTCCATTGATTCTTGTGCCATGTTAGCAGACTCGTTCGTAAAAGCACATGCTGGTGCCATAAAGGTTGCAACAAGAAAATCGGACCTCTTCAAAGTAAAGTAAAGGGGTAACGAGATGCTGAGGGAATTCGTATCCCGATTTCAAATAGAGCGTATCGACTTGCCACCGGTCACAGACGATTGGGCCGTACAAGCTTTCACCCAAGGACTGAACGGGCTAAGCTCGACAACGTCACGTCGGCTGAAATAAAATTTGATCGAGTACCCAGCAATAACTTGGGCAGATGTACACAACCGGTACCAATCAAAAATCAGGATCGAAGATGATCAATTGGGAGCTCCGTATGGGCCCGTACGTCAGAACCACACAACCACTAAAAATCAAAGGGAAACCAACAGAGAACAAAGGTCGAACAGAGATCAATACCAACCGTACGACACAGATCGGATGAACAGTGGTTCAGCACGTGACACGGTTCGGAACAACCGAAGGATTGATCGGGGGAAAATTTTCGGGGACTTATGAGTAAGAGCGGCTTTGATAAATATACAGATCCTATAGAAATCCCTCGACTATCGGAATATAATTTCAACATTGGTATATCCGCCATCGTATCGGCCATCGGACACATCAAAGATACCAGATGGCCTCGACCCATGCAAACCGATCCCGCCCAAAGGAATCCCAATCAAATGTGCGAATATCATGGCACCCATGGCTACAAAACGGAAGATTGCAGGCAACTAAGAGAGGAAGTGGCTCGCTTATTTAACAAAGGGCACCTTCGGGAATTTCTGAGCGATAGGGCGAAGAACCATTTTAGAGACAAGGAATTCGATAAGCGAAACGAGCCAGAAGAACCGTAACACGTCATTAACATGATCGTCGGCGGCGTCGATGCCCCCCAGGGACCGATGCTTAAACACGCTAAAACGTCGATTGTGAAGCGATCTCGGACCCAAGATCATACACCCACAGGGACTTTATCCTTCAGTGATGAAGATACAGAGGGAATCATCCAACCCCATAACGACGCGCTGGTAATATCCGCACTCATGAATAAAACTAAGATTAAGCGTGTGTTAATTGATCTAGGTAGCTCGGCCAATATCATCAGATCAAGGGTCGTAGAACAGCTCGGCCTGCAGGATCAGGTCGTACCCGCAACTCTGGTTATAAACGGATTTAATATGGCATGTGAAACCACTAAAGGCGAGATTACCCTACCGATAAATGTAGCCGGAACCATCCAACAAACAAAGTTTCATGTGATCGAAGGTGATATGAGATATAACGCC
This sequence comes from Nicotiana tomentosiformis, assembly GCF_000390325.3. Taxonomy (NCBI): domain Eukaryota; kingdom Viridiplantae; phylum Streptophyta; class Magnoliopsida; order Solanales; family Solanaceae; genus Nicotiana; species Nicotiana tomentosiformis. The sequence continues at coordinate 12,407,115 of NC_090814.1, forward strand.
CTCTTCGGAAGGCCGTGGATCCACAGCATGAGAGCCGTACCCGCGACCCTACACCAGGTCCTCAAATTCTCAACACCGGGAGGTATCAAAATAGTGTACGGGGAACAACCGGCCGCAAAGAAAATGTTCTCCGTCGAAGAAGCAAAATCAATATCCTCACCTTCACCAATAAAAGGATCAGGTTCAAAGTAGAGCGCCAAATAGCAATCACAGACATCGGCTTCGACCCGGCCAGGTAAGCAAAACGTTGAAGAGGACGATGATGATCGATGGATCCCTCGATCCTTCGTAACCCCCGATGATTTCGATTCTACCAAATCAACAATTGAGGAACTGGAGCAAATCGTACTGATCGAACACTGGCCCGAACAAAAGATATACCTGGGAACGGGTTTGAGCCCCGAACTCAGGATGAAACTCATTCAATTTCTTATCAATAACATCGATTATTTTTCCTGGTTCCATCTAGATATAACAGGGATCTCGCCGGACATAACAGCGCACCAGTTAAGCTTGAACCCTATGTTCAGACCGGTGAAGCAAAAAAGAAGGCCCCAGTCCGAGGAAAAGCACGCATTCATAAAGGACGAGGTAACCAAACTTCTCAAGATAGGGTCCATTCGGGAAGTAAAATACCTCTAATGGTTAGCCAATATGGTTGTTGTACCTAAAAAAGGAAACAAACTTAGAATGTGTGTGGACTATAAGAATTTGAACAAAGCATGCCCCAAAGATTCCTTTACACTACCCAACATCGATCGTATGATCGATGCCACGGCCGGCCACGAGATTCTCACCTTTCTCGATGCCTATTCCGGGTATAATCATATTCAGATAAACCCGGACGACCGGGAAAAGACTTCATTTGTGACCCGATATGGAACATATTGTTATAACGTAATGCCCTTCGGGCTAAAAAATGCAAGAGCTACTTATCAACGCCTAGTAAATAGAATGTTCGAAGAACAAATAGGTAAAACGATAGAAGTCTATATTGATGACATGCTAGTTAAGTCCCTGCGCGCAGAGGACCACTTTACCCATTTGCAGGAAACGTTCAAGATTCTGAGGAAATTTAACATGAAGCTCAACCCCGAAAAATATGCTTTCGGGGTCGGTTCGGGCAAGTTCCTCGGCTTCATGTCTCAAATCGGGGAATTGAGATCAACCCCGACAAAATCAAGGCCATCGAAGACATCACCATCGTGAACAGTGTGAAAGTTGTACAAAGGTTAACGGGAAGAATTGCAGCCTTAGGCCGGTTCATTTCAAGATCATCGGATCGAAGTCACAAATTCTTCTCCCTACTCAAAAAGAAGAACGACTTCGCATGGACGCCGGAATGCCAACAAGTGTTACAGGAATTGAAACGATACCTCTCGAGCCCGCCACTGCTTCATACTCTGAAAGTGGACGAGCAGCTCTACTTGTACTTGGCGGTATCGGAAGTCTCCGTAAGCAGCGTCCAAGTCCGAGAAGAGCAAGGTACGCAATTTCCCATTTATTACATGAGTCGGACCTTAGGAGAAGCGGAAACTAGGTATCCACACTTAGAAAAATTGGCACTTGCCCTGGTAAGCGCATCTAGAAAGTTAATGCCGTATTTCCAATGTCACCCCATAAGCATATTAACCACCTACCCACTCCGAAATATCTTACATAGGCCCGAACTCTCAGGCCGATTGGCCAAATGGTCCATCGAACTCAGTGGATACGATATCGAATATCAATCTCGCACGGCCATCAAGTCTCAAATTTTGGCAGACTTCGTGGCCGACTTCACGCCAACCCTCATACCCGAAGTCGAAAGGGAACTCCTTTTGAAATCAGGTATATCGTCTGAGGTATGGATCCTATTTACGAACGGTGCTTCGAATATAAAGGGGTCCGGGTTAGGCATAGTTTTAAAACCCCCCACGGGTAACATTATTAGGCAAGATATTAAAACTATCAGGTTAACTAACAACGAGGCCGAGTATGAAGCCATGATTGTAGGTCTCGAACTAGCTAGAAATTTGGGAGCAGAAGACATTGAGGCGCATTGTGACTCTTTGCTAGTGGTGAGTCAAGTAAACAAAACCTTCGAAGTCCGAGAAGGTAGGATGCAAAGGTATCTGGACAAATTGCTTATCACCTTACACCATTTCAAACAATGGACCCTACGGCATGTCCCACGAGAACGAAATAATGAGGCCGATGCTCTAGCAAATTTGGGATCGTCGGTCGAGGTAGGTGATTTGAGCTCGGGGACTATCGTCCAACTTTCAAGATCGGTAATCGAAGAAGGGCACGCCGAAATAAATTCTACTAGCTTAACCTGGGATTGGAGAAACAAGTATATTGAGTACTTAAAAAACGGAAAGCTCCCTTCAGACCCTAAAGATTCCAGAGCCCTACGGACTAAAGCTGCTCGATTTACGTTGGCTGCGGACGGAACACTATATCGAAGAACATTCGATGGACCGATGGCGGTATGTGTGGGTCTGGGAGATACCAATTATATCCTCCGGGAAGTACACGAGGGCACTTGTGGCAATCACTCTGGCGCCGACACATTAGTCCGAAAAGTGATCAGAGCGGGGTATTATTGGATCGATATGGGCAAAGATGTGAAAGAATTTGTTCGTAAATGTGATAAATGTCAGAGGTTTGCGCCAATGATCCATCAAGCCGGGGAGCAACTTCACTCGGTCCTATCCCCGTGGCCATTCATGAAATGGGGGATGGACATCGTCGGCCCTCTGTCGTCAACTCCAGGTAAAGCCAAATTTATTTTATTTATGACTGACTATTTTTCTAAGTGGGTTGAAGCGCAGGCGTTCGAGAAAATAAGAGAGAAAGAAGTCATAGACTTTATTTGGGATCATATCATATGCCGATTCGGGCTACCCGCCGAAATAGTATGCGACAATGGGAAGCAATTCGTTGGCAGCAAAATCACAAAATTCCTCGAAGATCACAAAATAAGAAGGATATTATCAACACCATACCACCCCAGTGGGAACGGTCAAGTTGAATCAACGAACAAGACTATGCTTTAAAACCTGAAGAATAGATTGAACGACGCGAATGGAAAATGGAGAAAAATCCTGCCCGAAGTCCTTTGGGCATACCGAACAACGTCAAAATCCAGTACGGGGGCGACCCCGTTCTCCTTAGTATATGGTTTTGAAGCATTGATACCAGTCGAAGTCGGTGAACCTAGTCCCAGATTTCGATTCATGACAGAAATCACAAATAACGAGGCTATGAACACCAGCCTCAAATTATCGGACGAAGGACGAGAAGCTGCCCTCATCCGACTGGCCGCCCAAAAGCAACGAATCGAAAGGTACTATAATCGAAGAACTAAACTCCGCCATTTCAAGCCCGGGGGCTTAGTGTTAAGAAAGGTCACCATCAATACTCGGAATCCGAATGAAGGAAAATTAGGACCAAATTGGGAAGGACCATACCAGGTGCTCGAGAACGTTGGAAAAGGATCATACAGGCTCGGCATCATAAACGGCAAACAGCTATCAAGCAGTTGGAATGTATCATATTTAAAATGGTACTACTGCTAAGGCACGACCTTTCCATATTCATCTAACTAACCGATGCATAAGTCCGAACAAGAGCTGAAGAAGATCTTTCGATCAAGAGCACGCGTTGCACTCTTTTTCCCTTAGACCGGTTTTCTCCCAAATAGGTTTTTCGGCAAGGTTTTTAATGAGGCAACCATCGATCGTGCTGCACTTTCAACAATATCCGAGGCCTCTTTCCGACAAACCTCGAATACCGGGGGAGCATCAGGGCCCTCAGATACATCGAGTTCAGATGCAAGATAGTCATCTCACAACAAGGTTCCAACAGGAAAAATTGTAAGAGCCAAATGGTCAAAATGAACCATGCTCATATAGATCGGCCCAAACATAAACACATGTGCAATGACTTGAGATTTATTGTGGAACCAGAATTAAGATTCACTCGACTATTAAGCCTACGGGCTACTATTATTCTGAGTTCGAGCAAAACACTCGCTCTACCATTTAAGCCTACGGGCTACTTACATTTCGAGTTTGAAACATTCACTCGACTATTAAGCCTACGGGCTACTATTATTCTGAGTTCGAGCAAAGCACTCGCTCTACCATTTAAGCCTACGGGCTACTTACATTTCGAGTTCGAAACATTCACTCGACTATTAAGCCTACGGGCTACTATTATTCTGAGTTCGAGCAAAGCACTCGCTCTACCATTTAATCCTACGGGCTACTTACATTTCGAGTTCGAAACATTCACTCGACTATTAAGCCTACGGGCTACTATTATTCTGAGTTCGAGCAAAGCACTCGCTCTACCATTTAAGCCTACGGGCTACTTACATTTCGAGTTCGAAACATTCACTCGACTATTAAGCCTACGGGCTACTGTTATTCTGAGTTCGAGCAAAGCACTCACTCTACCATTTAAGCCTACGGGCCACTTAAATTTCGAGTTCGAAACATTCACTCGACTATTAAGCCTACGGGCTACTGTTATTCTGAGTTCGAGCAAAGCACTCACTCTACCATTTAAGCCTACGAGCTACTTAAATTTCGAGTTCGAAACATTCACTCGACTATTAAGCCTACGGGCTACTTACATTCCGAGTTTGAAATAATCACTCGAATATTAAGCCTACGGGCTACCTTTATCTCAAGTTGGAGCAAGCACGCACTCGACCATTACGCCTACGGGCTATAATATTTCAAGTTCCAAACATTGACTCGATGGCTAATAAGCTACCTTTTACATCTACGGATTATGTTCCTTCAAAGTGTGAATCATTGGCTCAACAAGCAAACTCAGGGGCAACAAACCTGATCGATCAGAGAGACTACAAGGTCAACATTCGATTAAAAGTCTTCACAGAACAAAAACAAGTCGACCTGATTATACATATATATACAAAAATTGCCTACGAGATTAATGTACAAACATGAAGAATTCGAAACTAAGCTTCCTGGTCGAGCTCTTCCCCGTCCTCAGATCCGCTTTAGCTACCATCATCATCATCGTCATCAGAAGCCAAGGCTTCAGCTTCCGCTTTGAGCTATTTTGCCTTTTTTACCTATTCGGTAAGGTCGAAACCTCAAGCGTGTATCTCCTCGAGGGTCTCCCTCCGAGACCTACACTTAGCAAGTTCGGCAACCCAATGAGCTCGAGTATTGGCGACCTTCGCCGCTGCCCGGGCCTCCATCTGAGCAGCCTCAGCATCAGCCCGATATACAGCAATGGACTTATCCGCCTTAGCCTCAGCAAGTCATGTTTCAAGCTCCTCAATCTTCTTAGCTTGAACCGACCCCTTTTGCTTGAAACTTCGAAGTTGAACGTCAGCCGATAATAATTTTGTCAAAATGGTCTCTTTTTCCGCTGCCAGGCGGTCGAGGGTCTCCTTCCACCGATTGTATTCAGCTCGGATTTGATCGACTTCTTCTCGAAGTAACCCGATCTTTTCGATCTTCTACTGCAACTGAGACAACAAAGGGTTAACTTCCACGGTTGAGTCAGACCCATACTTTAACAGAATGAGGCTCACCTGCTTATCGAGCTCGACCCCTTCTTCACGGACCTTAGCCAAATCCGCTTGGAGGTCCTTTATAGCCTCGTCCTTTTGGCTGCAAAGAAGCCGTAGGGCATCTCTCTCACCTGAGACCTTTCGGAGCTCGGCCTCACACTGTCTAAGATCGACTCGAAACCTACTAATGGCCTGCACGGTAAGAAACACGAGTCACGTATGGAAAAGAACAAATAAATGAAGTATGGAAGAATCATTACCCGAGTAATGAAATGCTGAGCCTCCTCCAATAAAAGAGAAGCGTCACTGATATCGGAACCATCGTCGACTCCAGTAAAACAATCCCTAAAAGGATCCCCTGCACCAGAGCCTGTGCCAATATCGGGAGTCTTCAATTCTCGAGCTTCCTTCAGCGCCTCCTCAGAAAAAGATGGAAGAGAAGCGAATCACCCATCGTCATAGCCCCGAGCAAATCGCTCGGAGTACTCCGGTCGAGATTCTGGTCTTCGGGAACAACCCCGACAGGTACAGCCGCCATCGGCTCGGGAGCTTTGGCAACCTCGATGGCCTCCGTAGACCGGACTACCAAAGCCGAGGAGCTATTTTCTTCTTCTTCTTCTCTTAGTCGTTAGACCGAGTCAATTGAAAGGGTAATTGTTTTTCTCTTCACCCTGCGAGTTTTGGGCTTGGGGTCCTCCGACCGAGAGGAAGCTTTTCGCTTTTTATCTTCCCCATGTTTAGGGACCAGGGACTTGTTTCTTTCCTCGCCGCTCGAAGGCCTCAAAGCGGCATCCCTGGTTACACCTGCACAAGAGGAAATCGGTAACGAATAGAACGCAAAGAATACTTCGAAGGAAACGGGAAGCAAACCTCACCATGGTTCTTGGCCTCCCATCTGCCTTTTGCCAAATCACGCCAAGCACGCTCGGCATAAGAGGAGGTCGAGGCCAACTTCCGAACCCAGTCCTCGAGGTCGGGCACCGCTTGTGGCATCCAAGGGGCAGCTGAACATCAGGGAAGGATGTCAGAAAAAATTGGAAAAGCACCTGAAAAGTGAACAAAAATCACTTACGGTCAAAATTCCATTCTTCAGGGAATGGCATCTTCTCCTCCGAAATGAGATCACGGGTCCTCACTCGAATATAACGACCCATCCAACCTCGATCTGTGTCTTCATTGATGCTCGACATCAATGCCTTCGATGCCCGACGATGAAGTCTGATTAGTCCTCGAAAGATCTGAGGCTGATACAGTCGAATGAGGTGGTTCAGAGAAAAATCCAACCCTCCGTCTTTGATAGAGAAGAAGCGCAATAAGATCACTATACGCCATAAAGAGGGATGGATTTGGCCAAGGGAGACTTGATACCTTTTGCAGAAATCAATAATCACCGGGTCGACGGGTCCCAGTGTGAAGGGATAAGTGTAAACACTTAAAAACCCCTCCACGTAAGTGGTAACATCCTCATCGGAAGACGAAATTTGCAACATGACCTCGGAACCCCAGTTGCAGTCTTTTCGGACGGCCTCGAGGTGATCCTCCGTTATAGAGCATGTATACATCGATACGTGTTCACATCGACCCGGAACGGAGGAATGGTTCTCCACCTTAAAATCGGTTTTCATAATGCACGGTCCAGGAACATAGTCATGAATTGACGGCTCCACCGTCGCCTTATCATCAGACGGCCGTGAGGTAGAGGCTTTTTCCTTCTGAGGAATAGTTTTGGAAGTTTTCGCCATTGATATGAAAGGAAAGAGTGCAAACGAAGAAATAGACAGCACCAAAATTCTGGTATGAACGGCCCCGTAGCAGCAAAGTAGAGAGGAAAAATAGGAAAGTCTGGAAGAAGAGAAGGCGCAAAAATGGTAAAAGTTGTGTGGAAAGATTATTTATAGACTAAGGCCTGACGGTTCGGTATCAGCGGTGGCCGACCACCGTCTGACACACATTAAATGCCTCGGTAAAACCGATCCGATGGGACAGCCATCACACACATCGAGATCAGGTTCGATAGAAACGTCGGCATAAATTTTATCGAGCCGCAGGAAAATCATATCGTTCCTCGCCACATCCTTTTCGAGAAACGAGGGGACTATCTGTGTACGGTCAAAACCGATTCTCAGTCATAAAGATCGGTCGAGACAATGATGTTTCAATCGAAAGGTATCCGCATGACGAGCTCGGACGAATTCCGAAGTAGAGACGTCGAGCTTCGAGCTATAAGACCAATCAACCGCAAAACTCGATATCATTATCGAGCCTGCGTCCGAATCGAACTACGGGGTAACGACGACCGACACAGGCCCCGAATATCGGTGCTCCAAGGCAGAACCGAGACTGGGGATTCGATCTAGCACCAAGCTCGAGTCAGTGCCAAGCTCGCAGACAAGAGCCGTTACAACCACACCAAGGGAGAGAATCTTGGCGAGAATCAAGGGAGAGACAAACCATCATGGGTTCTCCACTATATGTATTATTTTATGTTGTTACAAATAAAGTAGTGACCCTCTACTATAAAAAGGGAGATAGACTGCAATAGGGAGGGGCATTAAGATTTCATTGTGCTTGGTCTTCTAATATTTTTCAGTCTTCCCGTCCATCATTTTCCCATTTTCATAGCAAAAAATACCTGTATCGTCATTTTGTATCAAAGAAATTTGCATACCCTTAGAACCATATCTAAATTTAACGTTATCCGATTTTTCGGGTAAACAAACCTGTCAACTTCTTATCTATCCAGCAGTGGATGGAAATTGTTTATTTCTTCATGTTGATAGAGCAATGAATAAAGAGGAAAAAACCCAACTAAAGAATTAGTGTTAACCTGCTGCTCTACATCTTTCATTTTAATATCAATTTCCAACTCCCATGTCTCTGCAGATATTCTCCTTGGCTGAATACATGTTACTCCACTATCATCAGTTATATGCATCCATAATATATACTTCAGAAGATGATAAGAAATTACTGTGAAAAAGACCAACACCTTTGCTTGAGCTATTGTGGCTTTAAAATTAAAACTATTTTCAGATCCCAAAAACACAGTGGTGAGGATGTGTTTAACTACCTCTTCGCTATCCGTTGCAAACTGACCCTCAGTGTGATGGTCAATTCGAAAGGCATCAGATGTTGCCTGCTCATGACCATTTGCAGTTTCTTTCACTACAAGCTGGCACATTGAAAGAACTATAGCAGTAGATGAGAAATTATCAACACCACTAGAAAGAGAAAACAGAAAATCATATGCACCACTTCTTCTTAGATAATCCCATAGCGAGCAATCCAATCTCCACATCCAAGGAGCTATTGCACTAGCTCCTAAACCTTCCAAAGCAGGGTAACCAACATCAGAAAGTCCAAACTTGATATCACCATGATAAGCCACGAAACATATAACTAAAGGATTCCACTTAAAATGACTTGCAGGAAAATTGAATTGGCCTTCTCTGTGTAGGGAATCAATGTGTGATGTTCCACCACCTTTTATCCCGCCAAAAATATTCCCAAAACCTTCGGACCAGAAACACGGTATATCACTAAAGAAAAGAAGCACATGATTACTTGAAGAATCAAAAAACAATGATTCTTGATAGTGTTGAGTGCAAACAATCGATCGTGTATTCCACATTCCAAGATTTCTAGAAAGGCGATAAACATCTTCAACCATCCCAAAATTGGAATGCAAAATCATCAAGAAATTTTCCACAAATGTGGATGAATCATGACCGGCGTTCACGCACAAAGCATGTAGTGGCTGACCTAGCTCAAGTGAAGTATAATTCCCATGCACCTCGGCCAAGAATGAGAGGTTATTAACATCCAAATATGCAGCCAAAGCAACCTAGGAAAATCTCACTTCTTTATCAATCTCACAGTATGTCATTGCAATTTTAGTACTCTTTTTTCTCTTCAGAATTTCATCATAAAACTTGCTAGTTACCCAACTTTCTTCATTTTTGCCATATATGGCAACTACAGCTTTGGGTTTCACCGTGGTTATAACAAAAGGGGGCTCAATTATACCTGTCTCATTAGAATAGAGGTTGATTCTATTTCGAATAGCTACTATGAGATGGTTGGAATGCCTTCCTTGCTCTCTAATGCCAGTAATAGGAGGCTTGAAAGTGACTTCTTGTCCTTCACTAAGAGTTGTTTGTTTAGGGAGAGATTCTTCAACCTTTAGAAGACTTTCATCGAACACCATGTCCACGTGATTTCTGGAGTTTACAATATCAAGATATTCATCTTCGATCTCTAAAGGCACACCCCCAACACTGCCATCACATTGCTTATCCAGCAGATTGGTGTCATACCTCTGAGGGATTTTATCAAACACTCGATCCACCTTACTTTTTGAGTTTTTCTGAATTCAATTTTTACTACCTCACCTTCTCTATCATTTTGGATCAAAGTAAACCCGCGGTCACCAAGAATCCGTTTAGTGTTAAGTTCACTAATATAATTTAGAGCCAAGGAAGTTTCAAATAATTGAAACTGAATGGTGGTGATCTCATTAGACCTAACTTCCACAGTTTTATTTGTGTGAGAACTTTCATCAAACAGTTGGTCGTCCACTTAACTTCCTCCCTCCTTAAGTTCCATTTCGAGCAATGTATATTCATCACAATTAACAGACGCTTCTTCTTCATCGTCCTGTACTTCAACGTCGCTGCAGGGAGATGATGTTCCAGACAAATTGTTGCGTTTGTGAAAATATCTCATACCAGACAAATTGTTCCAGGCAGAGCACAATGCAACGTCGTCTTGTACAGTACTCCAACTTAGTTTTGGTTTTTTATTGGCAGAGCACAATGCAACGTCGTCTTGTACAGTTTATTACAACTTCAACATGCTTTAATAACTATAACCTATAGATCAGGAAATAGTACGACTTCAACATGCCTTTATATTGTAACTAGAGATACTGCCTATGAGATCTTAATAAGGGTAAATCTGTTCACGTATGATTTTGGAATTTGCCTAGCAGTTTTAACGAGTAATATGATCATTTAGAGAACATGTCTATAAGAAGTATAAGTTCAAATTACTCAGATCAATTCCCTGGTTATTCGGCACTCGTCTATTGATTATCAATTTTAACTTCCTCACCTATATCCTGCTTATAGGATTTAATTTACATTTCACATATGGAAATTCGATGACTTAATTCCTGTTCCGTTTGAGTTATTCACTTAATAATCTTGCCTCTAGGATTGGATCAGAAAGAAACTCACATGCTTTAACAAATCAGTTTTTTAACGATGCTTTAAGTTTTCTTAATAAACTATCCGCACTTACATGCATTTTAATCATTGTCTAAGATTAATAAGTCAATGTGGAGGCCGACATGAGCCCTTGTTTGTATTATGTGTTGTATGCTAAAGTTCTTATATGCTTTTCTTACGTCGCTTAGCTAATCATGAATAAAAGCTTAGCTTTTATTTTGAGTCTAGAACCTCCCTTAGATAGTGTTCAATGTCTTATGGGTTATAAGAATGAGACGGGTAAAATAATTAATTAAGACACGATCTATAATCAACTAGTGCACTTTAGGTAACAACTTAAAGATAGTAATGAGGGTAGCCGAGATGATACACAAATTGCCCGAATAGCCATTGCAATTTGGCTATAAAAGTCTTTGCAGGGGAGTTGATCAATTAGGCTTAAAATATTCCCACTTCTGCCGCGCACACAATTTACTAAAAATGAGCAAACGAGCTTCAAATTTTATGGCCCTTCGTTACGTTATTGATGAGCCAGCCCTTCTCCAACATCATCTCCCGGAAAGGTTCTATAGAGAAGAAAATTTGAGGTGTAGCTTTGTGAATTTAATCTGGTGGAAAATAGATTTCATTGGTAAATGGATTTGTAATGTTGGGATGTTTTTTAAAATCTTTTGTAGGCAAGATGGGATATAACTCGAATATGCATTTAAATTGCTCATAGTGTCCTTCACTCTTCCAATAGAACACTATTTTTTAGTGTAAATTTGAAATGAAACTGATCACTTTACTGCTAAGTTGGAAAAGCAGATACAATGTTCCATGAGCATCTGCCTTCTCTTGTGCATGGTTGGAAAAGCAGATACAATGTTCTGTTTTGGCGTTTTCTTGTTTTAAATAATTTTGTTGTTCACTATTTTTTATTGTTATAGGACAAATTATCTATCTATCAAACTGCTAAAAGCTCTTAGGTTTCCAAGAATTCACAGTTTATTACATTAAAAGATTTATCTAAAACTTAAAACTATAGCTTGCACTATTTCATGTTAATATTATATTGTGATTCGCTCACATAGAACCAACTACAGTTTACTTTGATTATTCGGATAGTTGTTGTCAGGGCACCATTGCCTTCACTCAAGGTAATTTATTCCTTTTTGTAGTATTAATTTCAGTACTCTTCAGTACCATTAGAAAGCACAGGACCTCTAATCTATTGGAGTAATATAAAACTTCCAGCCATAATACGAACCACACTCGACAGAGAATCCAAACATGGTAATAACACTCAAAGTTTAATCCATCTTAACAGAAAGATGTAGTCATCCTTATAGGCATGCTTACTATGCTTTTGGGCAGATTTTAATATCAAAGTATCACTCAGAACCAACTCGCATATAACAATAATACGAACAAATCAAAACATAATCTACAAACATTCAAACAGATGGCATGAGATTCAGCCTAAGATACTAAAACTAATGAACCATAACAAGTAGGACAAGGGGCTAAGATACAAACTTCAATCTTTGACTAAAGAAAACATCATTGTATATGTCTTTACAAGAGTGCTAAATATATAATAGCATCTGAATACCTTTTTCTAATATTAAATCCTAGAATCGTGTGAGAGGATTTCTGTTCTAAACAATAGCAATTGGAAAGAAAACTGATATAGAAGATCCATTAAGCCAAAACTTTCCAGAGGGTACGTAATGCATATCATTCTGTCGGACGCTAATCAGTCTCTCAAAATCTTTCATTACTTGCACATCGTCATTGAATTCAACCGTCTTTACCATCTTTTCTAAAGCATTCCTTTCTGCTTCTCTACGTTTCTGCAACTTTAACTTCTTTGCCGCTTCAATCCTTTCTGCAACCGTTTGATCTTGCAATTTTAACTTCGCCTCTTCGTCGCGTTGCTGCAGAACCCCGTTTCTGCCCGTACCTCGAACAACCTCCTTTTCTGGTAGTGCTAGTGCCCGACCCAAATCACTATCCGAAAACTTGTCTGAATCATCAACTTTAGTACTACAACTTAGTTTTGGTTTTTTATTGGCAGAGCACAATGCAACATCGTCTTGTTTAACTAACGTTGATCTTGCATCTTGAGTTTTCACTATCCTCTTCAATTTGCATGTACTCTGATCATCAAATCTATCAAAGTTCTTAGTGTTACTTAATTCTTCCTCAAGAGAATTTAAACTCCTTTTTTTACCAGTACCATTCTGCATTATCCGAACCTCTGTTGCAAGATTTGGATTCTGTTCGGAAGGCATCGATTTCTTGTAGCGACAACTCACGTCCTTAGTGTTTTTTCTTTTTCTACTATTCAAAAGGGAATGGGTAATGGGCATATTCTGCCTTCTCATAGCCATTGGCAGAATTTTACTGAAGTATAGTGAAAAGCAACAAAAACAAGAAAAGGAAATCGAATAGAAGATGATATAATGTGTGAATCAAAACCCTAAACATATGCTAAACAACTAGAGATGAAGTATTATATAGAGTTGTAGGCCTTTTCCGTCTAAATTTAGGAGAAGGTTTTAGGAAACCAAAACAGTATAGTAAATGGTTAACGTTTTTTGCTACACGCGGAGGAGCGGTTAAACTTGAAGTTCTTGGGACTAAAGTTATACGTCATTTGTTTCCTAATTTTGTTTTCCCACGCGCCAAGCCGATTGACTAACATCATTACAGTGTAATTTTTCTTCTTTGAAGCAAAACGATAATAATCACCAAAATAAACTATTTAGCATACAGTACAATCCTTAATTAAGAGTGTAATTAAGTAAATAGAAACTGATTTCTTGGGAGAAAAGAAAACAGTTAGTTGATTTTAGTAAAGGAAGTTTTTATATAGGAGTAATATTTTTAGATTAAATGCTGAAAATAAAAAATAAAAAATTCACACCCAATGGCCATGGAACTTTATTAGCTAAAGCATTAAATTTTTCGTATAAATATAACATAATCCCATTACCAGGTCCAAGAAAATCCATTTTCAACAAAAATAATAAATTTATAACGTTAGATTCGAAATTGAGAAAATTCTTCTATTCCAATGCCAAAATATATGGAAAATACCATAAATTCATATTTTCTGACTGATCGGTAGCAACTGGAAATTTTAGGTACTAATTTCAACCGATTCGATCGGAAATCAGTCTCAAATCTAGGTAAAATTTATCAGAATTCTGTTATTTTTTCAACTACGCCGCTTGCTAAATAAAATAACCAATCAATCAAAAAAGTTATTCATCATTCACCAATCAAAACATCTATATCACAACCAACCAAACAAAACATAAAATATCACAACTAAATCACATTCAAGCATCAAAATACTGTAAGCATGTAATTTTTGACTCGCGTAACTTTTAAGAGTAATATTTCAAAATTATTGGTTTATTTTTATTTTTAATAGGATTTCAATCAACTTTTAGTTTTAATTTTAAAACATAAGTTTGAAAATACAAAAAATAGTTTTAAAATATTTCTTCTCTTATGATATATCTTTTTATTTATCTTTTTTTTTATTTATTTAAACTTATTAGTATTTTATAATGATAATATTTTAATTTTTACCATTACTTTAACATAATTTTTTCTACCTTTTTATAACATTTAAAAAATACCAAAAATATTTTTATTTTAATATATAGTTCACTTTAATAGTTTATTCTTATTAACTAAAATTAATTAGTATGTTTTAGTAGTATTTTTATTTTTATTTTATTTTATTTATTTAATTTTTTTTTTTGTTCAATGAGAAAGAATTGAATTTGGGTCAATTGGGGGCTCATTTTCGGATTTTGGTGGTCCAGCAAGACAAAGGCTCATTCTTTCCGAGACCCATCAACCCAATCCACCAGACCCTTTTAATCTTAGCCTTTCATCCTTAACAATCCAGTGGTCCATATTAACTCTCACACCCCACATATAAGCTTCATCTTAAGAAGAACCCTAGGGAGGAAAAAAGTTTAAAAAAAAAAAAAGAGGTGTTGTGCAGAAAAGAGCGAGGGTGAGGCATTAGCTTCTGGGAATTTTGCCTTCTTGCTCATTCTTCTTCCTCAATCCAGCAGATCCACGCAAAACAGCCACGAAATTGTTCAAAAACCAAAAACAACAGACAGCCATTTTCTCCACCACCTCAAGCACCCTTAAACACCTTGAAACCTCCATCAAAATTAGCGAAAATCAGCCCAGAAAACACAGCAAAACCGAGCCAAAAACCAGCAAAAACAGAGTTTCGTTTCAACCACAAAATAGCTGGCTACTGTCTCTGTCAGACCCAGTTTGAAGTTTGTGGGGGTCCGTTTGAGCTTCACAGCGAGGTTTTGAGCTCCGGTCAGTTGGTCAAGTTCCTGTGTTTGTTCGACTTGGAAGCACAGATGTAATATTTAAAGCAAAATTTTTTAATATTAAAGCATACACGTTGGATGAAATTGAGGATAAGACCAAGACTTTGCGTGAATCTGCGAAATATACTGTTGGGGTTGATGCATCTGCTACCGATGTGAGTCATGTCTTGCACTGTTTTATTTTTGCTTATTGTGAGCTTTTTTTGGTGAATTTTTGCTTGTTTGAAATTAAGCCTTTGACACACATATGCGCCGACACACACACACATATATTCTGCTTGGTATGGTTGTGGGTGAAGTTTGGCTCTACTTATTGCAAATTCGGCGCTATGCACTTCTCAGCTTCAACTGAACAATTTGATTCATGTTTACTGTTTGTGTTTATTTTTGCAACATATTGCTAATTATGGATCCCTCAAAATTTGAAAGGGAATCTAAAAGAAATGACAGGAGTTGTTAACGAAATATATAGCCTAAATCACATACTACACGAATAAACAACTTATAGAGTATATGGCTTAGTGCTAAAGTAGTATTCATGACAAATTGGTTAATTGCTCTAAAAGTGGAATTCAACAGTTGTCTTTTTAGGTGTTGTGAACATCCTTCTGTCTATGTAGTTTATGTTGGAAATTAAGTTGTTTTCCTTGGGGGCATTAAAATTGATACAATAGCTAATTTGTAATTTATGACTTGCTAATAATAACTAAGTCACACTTTTTCCACAAATAATTTCATAAGTCACGACTTCACAACAATTTCAAACTTAGGAAAATGAACACTAGCAACATCGTAGCTTGCTCTAGGCACGATTAATAATAAATCATCGTGATTATGGGTACGGTTCCCGTGGCATGGTCACGATACGTAAATTCCAACTCGAGTATGCGTTTCACGTGACTCGACCATAACTTCAAATAATAATAAAATAAACATGTCGTAAATTGCGGGTGCATTTCATGTGGCGCGGTTCGCAACGTGTACCAAAATGACAAGTGTAAGACATCATGACTTGTTCAAGAAATAATTCCATAAATACTAAAAACAATTAAAAGTTAAAAAATGTACAATAGGTTCTAAATATGCAATTAATCAGATAATTAGGCCAATCATTAATAGTTGAGCGACCATGCTTAAAACTACGGAATTCGGGAGTGCCTCACACCTTCTCCCAGGTTAACAGAATTCCTTATCCGATCTCCTGCGTTCGCGGACCGTAAAAATAGAGTCAATTTCCTCGATTTGGGATTTAAAATAAACCGGTGACTTGGGACATCATAAATTATTCCAAGTGGCGACTCTGAAATAAATAAATAATCTCATTTCGAATAAAGTCACTTTAATCGGAAAAACTCCCTATTCCCATACTCCCTCGGAAAAAAAAAAAAAAAAAGGAGGTGTGACAAATACAAACCACATTAACATTCTATACATACTAGCGAAATTATAATCAAGTCTAAAATATAACATCCATATTCAAGGCTAAAATATAACATTCATATTCAAGTCTAAAGCATAACATGACCATTCAAATCTAAAGCATAAATATACAAAGACAAGTCTACCCTCGTCATAACAATACAACAAAATAGTTGCTCCTCGTCAGACTCAGTCTTCTCCTCACTATCAAATTCCTCTATTGTAGCTTAACTGTCTTTGTTTTTCAATAATTTCTGGATCATAGCTTGTGTGCGCTCCACTCTTGCGATATTTCATTAATTGGCTGGATGAGTGGAGGATGGCAACACTCCAAGTCCGTAGAGTCGGCCTTTATTTAGTTTTCTTAGAAACAAAGAAAAAAAAAGTAAATGAGTAAGATAGCAAACACACAACTTGTAAACTAATATTAAAACGGATAATTCTACATAACTCTATACTTTTATTCAAGCCACATGCTGCATGTATCTATAACACAGTCATATCCTCGGGAGACGACTGGTTTCCTTCAGACTGAGTTTATCGCCATTTATTCATATTTTTCTGATACTTTTCTTGAAATAAAAATGATACACATTATATAACAAAATAATCTTTGAAAAATAAAATAGTACTCCATTGAAGTTGGGATCATATAATTGTCTTTGAATCACGCAATTTGATCCATCCTTCTCTTGAGCCGTTCTTCTTCTTTTTTCTTGTGGGTCTCTACAAAGACCGTAGCATGAGTCACATCCCCACATGTTCCTTTTTCCTGCAAAATTAAAAGGTAAGAGATAGATATATGTTCGATGTGTATACATGTAAAATTAAGAAAAATTTTATAATGAAATTACCAATCTCAAATAGGAAAATGCATAAGTATCCCCCTCCCGATCTATAACCGGATTATCAACTACACACTTTATCTTTTCGGGGATCCTATTACCCCCTGAATTATTTTTAAATGGAATTAGTATACCCTTAGTGCCGATGTGGTAGAAGAGAGTGTATGCCACTCTCCTTGGGAGAGTGAGAAAGAGAGAGAATGCTGAAATTTTATTTTTATAACATTTTTATAAAATATACTATTTTCTATTTTTTCTTTTCTCTTATTTTTCTTTTTCTTTTCCTTTTCTTACCTCCAGTTTTGTTACTTATAGATTGGACGAAAATTAGCTTCGGATTCTCCATATTTTCCGGCGAGATCGATCGAGTTGAAGATTTTATTCTCTCCTCTCCATATTTCACTACACTTTATAGAGGATTACTGCTATTTCTAATCTCTTCACTCACCACTTTTAAAAACTTTCAATTGCAATTTCTTCTCATAGAAAGGAATAAAAAAAATTCATCCCAAGATCAATTTTCGATTAAACCCAGAAGAAGCCCACAAAAGACTAAACAAGAAGAAAGGTTTTGATTGTTATTTGCAAAAAATATTCTCGTTGTGCTCATCATTTCCCGATTGGGGCCTTCGGCCTTTCACTGCTTCAGGTAGTGAGGTGGGGGAGGGGAGTCCTATTTTTTTAATTAATCAAATTTACATAAAAGAGAGAACAAGGAAGAAGAGCTTGGTTGTTGGTTGTTGGTTGTTGATTGTTGATTGCTAGAAAGTTTTTTAGGAGCTCACCATTTTTAAATCTGCTTCTTCAACCAAAAAATTTCCGTTGCTTCATTTGTGGGTTGGAGAATGGAAGAAGGTGGGATGTGTGAAAAGAAAAAAAAGAATTTTAAAAAATACAAAAAGTGGGTTGGGAAAAAAACAAGAAAAAAACGATTTAGTGGGAAATACATGTGTCAGACGAGTGTATTTCACCACCAAACAAAGATGTGGTAGTGGCACTTTAGGGTGATACTAATTCCATTTAAAAATAGTTCGGGGGGGTAATAGGATCCCCCGCAAACATAAAGTTTGTAGTTGAAAATCTGGCTATAGGTCGGGGGTACTTATGCATTTTCCCATCTCAAATTGAACCTCTAGTATGCAACGCTCCACTCTTAGTAGAGGCTTTGTTTGCCTTTGCCCTTTGACTGTTCTTCTGTCATTCAGGGGTGTTCCACTTCACCAAGATTTTATCCTAGACATCTTCACGTATCCAATCAGGTTTGGTTCGACCTTTTTGAGAAACATGATGTGTATAATATCCGATTTTGTGCTCTCTTCTCAAAATTAGCATTCACCTCATTTCGAAGCGGTGGCTATCATACTCACTTAACCTGCAAAAAAAAAAATTAATAATGTTAGATGAATACAATAAGTATTAATAAATTTTAATTTATTCTTATCGTAAATTGTTGCCACATATTAAATCTAATCCGGTGTGGTATCTCTTTTCTGGAATTTCACGGCTCATGAAAAAATGGCTTTATAGATTCTAACACCAAATGCATAGTCTGATAGGATGGCAAAAACCTGCATTAAATAAACCTTCATTAAACTTAAACAATGGAATAGAAGATGATATAATGTGTGAATCAAAACCCTAAACATATGCTAAACAAATAGAGATGAAGTATTATATATAGAGTTGTAGGCCTTTTCCAACTAAATTTAGGAGAAGGTTTTAGGAAACCAAAACAGAATAGGAATTGGTTAAGGTTTTCATTGCACTACTTACTTGTGTATCCTAAGTTGGTTTTTCCAGGTAATCGACTAACATATATCACTATAGTACAATTCTTTCTTCTTTGCAGCAAAAGGATAACAATCACCAAAATGAATTATTTAGCCTACAGTTTCTTTTAAGAACGTAATTAAGTAAATAGAGACTAATTTATTGGGAAAAAGAAAACAACAAGTTGATTCAAGTCAATGGGAAATTAATATATGCAGGAATCTCGCCAACTAGACGTCAAGGGCATTCAAACTTTAAAGAAGTCAATAATTCTTTTAATGAATGGTGCACCAAAAATTTTAAATCAAGCTACTATTTAGCTAAATCATAAAAACAAATCCTATAATAGAACTACAATTTTATAAATAAAAAACTAACATAAAAAGACAACAAAAAAATTGTAGTGATAAAAGTAAGCATAGAACCAAAGGAAAGAGAGAGTTCATACGTTTGTAGTCTAAAGATATTTTCGTACAATTCTTTTTTTGTAGAGTTCGACTTTTAAATTATGATATTATTTAGTGAATAACTTTAATTAACAAACAATTTTTAAGATTAGTTGTCTGTTATTTTACCTAAATTGTTAATTTTGAAGAGTTATTTATAAGAATATTTTTACATCACCTATCCAGGTGGAGAAACACAATCCATATCAGCCACTCACAAAGAAAGCACACAATTCGTAGGGTACGTTGATCAACCCCATTAATCACCTTGGATTGATCCCCTTGCTTCTCCGTGATCGCGATTCATTGCAACACATCAGAAAATCAGCAATTCCAACTTGTTCCGAAACTACCCCAAAATTCACCCGAGGCCTTCGGGACAAAAAGATAGTCAAATAGACCAATGTCGTCTCCATGTAGTTTTAAAAAAACAAAATGGGCATATACAAATGTTAACACTAGGATTCTAGCCATTAGAATATCCTTCTCAACTATATAAAGGGTGTTTAAAATATAATATATACTTATTGGTATTTGACTTATATATACGGTATAATTTTTCGGGGAAGGGTCTTCGCTTGACCACCCTTATCCCAATATAACTACGCCACTAATTATATGATAGTTCCTCTAGTCTCTTTTACTTGTGAGTTATCATGTTTGGTTTTTGCACATCTCTTAAGATAATATTAATCTAGGATAATTTGACTAAATTGTACTTACTTATTCTTTGATCTCACTTTATTAAGTACTATTCTTACTTTCACTATGTTAATCCCTCTCTAATATTTTATTAGAGTAAGGGTAAAGGTTAAAAGATTTTACTAATTCTTTCTAATTTTCTAAAATGACAAGTATTTTGAACTAATTATTTTTAATAACCATGATAATTTAAAAAGACCTAAGAGAATATATATATTTTTAGATTAACGACTTAAAAAGGAGATAAATTAGCACTCAATAGCCAACAAAAGATTGGAACTTGATTTGCTAATTAAAGAATTAAATTTAGGATTTTTTTTCCTTCCTATACAATATTTGAAACTTATTTATCAAAATTGTCGTAGTTTTATATATTACCCACCCTAAACAAAGATTACTTACAAATTATATACAATCCATTATTAGTGCCTTGAATTAGGGGATTTAGTTACATCCTTTTCTTTTTTTCTCTCCTCTCCTCTTTCCTCACTGCCGCATCTCTCATCAATTTTTCTTTCTTTCTTCATCTTTCTCTCTCATTGTTTTTCTCTCTCAATAAGGTAAGCCTAAAAAGTGTCTTATACCAATCAACCTATTGAAGTAACCTCCATGTCGTAAGAATTGAAGATTCGAACACTAATCTATCATAAAGCTTTGAATTCGAATTTGGGTTTTAATCATTATTTGTTTGGATTGGGTATTATTGCAAATAATTGAGAATATTATTTGGAGTTTATATCTCAATTTTGAGGGTGCTGGGTGAAGATTAGACTTGGTTCTGGATGGATTTCAGATTGAAACTCGAAGAAGAAGAAGAAGAAGAAGAAGAAGAAGACATAACATACAATATACTTACGAAATTGTAGTAAAGTTGTAGTAAAATTATAGGTAAATTGTATTGTGTTGTAGTTATATATTTTTTTTTTATTTGAATGTTGTATGAAAGTTGAAAAATAGTTGTATGATGATAAAATCTAGTTGCCTCCCCATGTATAATTTGAAAAACTGGTGATATTTGACATAACAACACCTCTTGGCATTTAACTCTAATATTCACACAATTAAGCATCACGAAATTCTTCTTTAGCAAATGTCTTTCAACGAATAATATTTATCTGATTATGCTATCAGCTTAACACAATTGATTTACTTAAACATGCATTACTTTTCGTAATGCAGAGGAAATCAAAACTACAGCATAAGTACTGAAAGTCTGCATGTCTATCACGTAACCAACTTGAAAATAAGGCTCCTTATTACTTAGACAAATGAAAATACTCAGTACAAGTACTGAGAATTGGCACAGAGACATTTTGAACTTATCGACATTTTTGACAATTTTAGTCACAAGTTATTTGGTCAAATTATATAATCAAATTTTACCCTCAACGAAATTATAGCCAATTGCGACTTGGAATGTAATATTGAATTAGTCACATTACATTTGATTTTATTATATTGAATTGCAACTAACTATACAGTATACACTTATTTACAACTAACCTACAATTTATCTACGAATTTCATACATTATTTCTACCCAGTTAAATACAACTACAATATCATACAACTTAAATATAATTATTATACAAATTTTATACAATATGTCTTTTGTATATTTTATATCTGATTTGTATATATTTTGTGTATGGCGTGTGCTTCTTTCTCTCTAAAATTCCAATCAAAACTTACTCTCTTAATAAAATTTTGATACATATCAATAACTTTATATAAAAAGATAGTATTGATAACTTAAATACAAATTTTATACAACGATTCATACATAATACAACTATTTTTCAACTTTCATACAATATTTAAATAATATATATATATATATATATATATATATACAATTTATCTACGATTTTACTATAACTTTACTACAATTTCGTAAGTATATTGCATGTCATGTCTTCTTCTTCTTCTTTTTCGAGTTTCAATCTGAAATTAAGCCAAAATCAAGTCTAATATTCACCAAAACACCCTCAAAATTGAGATATAAACTCCAAACAATATTCCTAATTGTTTGCAACAACACCCAATCCAAACAAATAATGGGTTTTGAAAATCCAAATTCAATTTCAAAGCTTCAAAGCTTTTTAATGGATGTCAATGGTGGAAACTCTATACAGCAAGAAATTCATTGATGAATTACTACAATATCTTCGTCTTGAATTTAGTAATTCTTTTCAATGTTTGTAATCCGCACTTTTGAGTTGCAATCTTTGTTCTATGAACTCTAAATTTTATAATAACCAATTAAGTGTCAGTTGTTATGTTAGGCTTTGTACCCACCTTATTAAAACATTAATTGAAAGGATAATTTGACTAAATTGTACTTGTTTATTCTTTGACAATACTTTATTAAGTATTATTCTTACTTTCACTACGTTAATTCCTCTCCACATTTTATTACAGTAAGGGTAAAGAAATTTGAGTAATTATTTCTTAATTTTCTAAAATGAAAAGTATTTTGAACCAATAACAACAATAAACCCAGTATATTCCCACATGTGTGATTTGGGGAGGGCACTATCTCCTGCTCAGAGAGGACGACGACAACAACAACAACAACAACAAAAAATCTGGTATATTCCCAAACCAATTATCTTTAATAAACATAAGACCTAAAAAAAGACAGGAGAGTATATATTTTTAGATAACTACTTAAAAGGGAGATAAATTAGCACCCAATGTCCAAAAGATTGGAACTTGATCTGCTAATTGAAGAATCAAATTTATCGGTTAAATATAACGCATTCGAGGTCCAAGAACAATCTTCTACATCTAAAATAATAGATTTATGATGTTAGAATCCAAATTGAGAAAGATTTCTTATTCCAAAACTAGAACTAATCGTAGGTGGTGCTTATGAACTGCCCTTATTCCTCGCTGAATGCTTTTTCTGAGTAGCTGGGAAGGGTTATATAGGGGTGTGTAAATTCTTAGATATGTACTTCTGAATCTGCAATTAGTTTTAAAAATCAGCAGAGCTGAACTTCAACAGTTAGTTTTCAGGCTCTCTCCTGCACAAGATATGGTGAACAATGGATGGCACAATGTTAAAGTATCTGTTAATAGAGATTGATATTGTAAAATAAAAAGGCAGGGAACATTGAGCTGGTGTACTTAAAAATGTGTGTAACATATCAACGTCGATTTAAGGGCTGGATTTGCAACGTCGAAGAAAATTTCTTCATATCCCGGTGTGTGTATGGTCTACAATTCTGAGAAAACAGAAAAGAATTACTGGGACTTGCCAACAATAGCAACCAGTAATCTTGCAGGTTTTTGTATATCAAACTCAAAAGCACAATTTTGTATCACACAAAATTTGTTGCCAACTTTTACGCCCCAGTACAACATACTCACCTCTACAATTGGTCAACGCTGTGAAAATTCTCAGAATTCTGTGCTCCTTTTAACACTTTCGTACCAAAAAAACCCCATGTACAAAATGCGCTCGTAGTACCAACCAAAGGAAATTCTTTGAAGAAGCCAATGTACTTCATTTCTACTCATCTTCGTCCCCGATGTGCCTTCTATTTTGGAGCCCAAACTCCTCGCTTCTGGTAAATCACCACTTATTACTCGATGAACTGCTATCCCCAAGTGTGGTGCTTATAGGACTCCCAGGAATCAACTCCTTCCAAAAGCTATGAATAAACTGTGTCAATTTATCTTGAAGAGGGTTTTCAGTTTCACGACAAGTCTCCAATCCTCAACAGACAGGTCCTTCTGTAGAAGGTTAAAAGTAGTAGTCAGCAAAACTAGAAAGTAGCTCAAAATAGAAGAGCAGCGACTAAACAAAGGTGTGCTTTAGAGAAAAGGAACTTCACCAAAAGCTCTACTTTACATACCCGGAAATTGGTCTTCAGTATGTCAATGGACCTCCTTGAAATTTTGCTGACAAGCTCATCCTCCTCTTCAAAATGCCTGCCAAACATCTTCTGTTGCTCCTCAGGGTTAGATCCGACAATCTGCAAAAAATGTGCAATAAGTGAGACCTCATGGGTCTATAAGCAAAGATCAAAATCAATTGCTTAAAACTCATGAAAAAAGTCACTGTGAGATACAAAACGATTATATTGTGAACCAAGAGAAACTACTACATCAACTCTACATTCAACAAACAGGTCATAAAGTAAGAATTTCTAACTAATCCACAAGGATATATCCAAAGTGTCAACCACTTCGTACCTTAATAGCCACCCTCTGGCCTTTCTTCGCAGAGTCAACAGGCTTATGGTTGTTCTCAATGGATGCAACACGACCAATATCAATGAAGTCCTTTTGAGGAATACATATTGGAGTTCCAATCTGTTCAGATCAAGTTCAGCACAATGAGGACCAAAATACACATGAAAATTTTGCAGTCCATGATTGATGATTATGTAAAAGAAAATTGAAGAGTGCTACTATTTCTTTTATTTTCTTTGAACACAACACTGTAGCAAATTGACGAGTGCTACTACTGCCAGCATGACAATGGAAAGCTTAATCATGTGAACCCTACAGCATGGCCACAAACAATAAAGTGAAATACATGTGAAGGGGTAACCAGGAGAGAACATGATGTTACACACTCCTATCAATCTATGCAGGAATATCTAACTAGAACTAACTAAAGAGGATCAAGAACAAGACAGGACTTGAATTCTGTATGTGTTAAATGTTCATCGAGTAAAATGTCTAAAGGCGGTATGACAGAATCAATGATGGAAGAGAAATGGAATGTGCTTAGAACTAAAAAATGTTTTTTCCAAGGACCAAATCTCGTAAATAAAACAAAATAAAAACCCTATCTTGGACATGCAAAATCATGGTGTAAATGAAGAATGCTCATAACCTTTTGATAGCAGAGACCTCAGTTACAATGATACCCAGCAGAAAAAATGGATTCTAATCATACCCGGCAACAGCTCCAATGGAACCTTATTACATAATCAGGATCCTCAACTTTAAGGAAGATTATAGAGAGAGCAGATACATGCAAACTTATATTTCACAAGTGCTAGCAGTCTAATGAAAAGGAGAAGATTTTGTAAATACATTATAGAGAAACTCCAAGTAATTTAATGTATTATTAGTTTAGAAGTTACTTTAAATGAACAGAACAAGTAGTAGCCTACAAAACACCGATTCTTGGAATATCACCACAGCATAGTTTCACCAAACAAATACAAAAAGTCTCCAGAATACTGACTATCCATAAGTTTGTTTACGTCAGAACAGCTGTGTCTCAAGAAAGGTTATATACCAAGAAGTTCAAATTTAACGAAAATCAATGTGAACAAGCAAGATCCCTTCCCCAATCCAATGGAAGTATGAAATTAGCAAGAAACTAATAGTATCAGTGAGATCAATTAAACATTGATCATCTATTCTCATCTGTATTGCTGATGTGCACACAGGCTGGTTTTCCCAAATGAAATGCAGAGATTCCATTACCTTTTATTTTTCTTTTCTGTACCTTTATTTTTAACAATTAGGTTGGTGAATGAAATCAATGAATCATGAGACAATAGACAAGAAAGTTAATACCCTGGCAATGCCCTCAAGAACATCAACCCCCAGAACAATTGGATCCTTCTTGTTGAAGACACAATTTGGTACGATCTTGAGCACACAGGGGAAGACTGCTTCTTCAGCAACTTCCTTCTTTTTTTCTTCCTTGATAGTGTCCATGTAGGCCTTAAACTGATCAAACAAGTGGTATATAATATCAGCCATAAAAACCTTGACACCAAGTTCATCTGCAAGTTCCCGAGCTTCCTGTGTCACTTTAACATCAAAGGCCAAGATTGTTGCATACTCTTTCTTCTTCTCAAGCATAACACTGGCTTTCATGACATCCTTTTTATGCACAGGGCCTATGCCAATCCCACTGACAGGTATGCTTACGTCTGGGGTCTTCAAGAATTCCAGCAAAGCTTCCAATGATCCAAGTGTAGATGCTTGAACATATACTCCCTCTCCACTTTTGTCGATCCTGTTCATCACTGACCTCATATCTTCCATAGCTGCTTCTTTGATGTCTTCCACGTCGTCATCAGGCCCCACAACATATAGACTAGTGCCAGCAATTGCATGCTCAAGGCCCTGCACAAGACCAAAAAGAACCAAGGGAGAATTCCCTCAGTCTCACTTATTAATGGGAAAAACCACTGAATCGATACCAAAATAGTTAGTAGTGCCAGCATCACACATCAGTAGCAAAACTTATCAATACACTCATGCAAGGGACTCAAAGGTTATGGCTCGCTAGTTGGACGTCCAAGTCAAATTTCGTTGAAGTAACAGAATATACACAAGAACAACCATTGGATTTCTTACAACTATCCTAAGTCAAAATAGGATGATATTTATACGGGCTTTTCCAACAGAACTATTAGCATAGGTATCACATAATTTCCAACCTAGGAATATAAGAAATTCTCAACAGAACTAATATGTTCAGGGACATCACAGAGAGGGAAAAGAAAAAGACAGAATATCTGTGCCCAAATTAGAATAACCTTCTCATCCTACCACAAATTTCACCACAATTCGTTGAACCTGAGACTTCAGTGGATTGGTTGGTTTTGTGACAAGAGAAAAGAGAGAAAGAAAGGGGTGTACATGCAAAGGTCAAAGAGATAGCTCCTCCACTTAATTTATTTTGCGCAATTGAGATGCTTCCTCCAAATCTTTGTGAAAAATTGCTAGACTTTCAACAGTGATCAAGACTCAAAAGCTATATCCAGTGCATTAAACCCTCCTCTGCCTGACCAATCCTACACAAAATAATCCTAAATAATTTCTCGATTAAAAGAGAACACAGGAACCCAAATATAGCATCACCTAATTCTAACTACAAATTAAACTGAGATTCAACTACATACATTACAGATCAGTCGCCATATAATCCCCTTATGCCTCTGCATCAGATTTCATACCCAATTGACTTTCTAAGCTTGATCCTAAGACTGACCAAAGATGAGCTCACAGATTTACAAGTAGATGATAGCTTTTTTTATTCGGACAGATTCACAAGTAGATGACAATACCTGAGCAGTAATCTTTATACCCTGGGCAGCCTTGATTTTCTTATGATGCAAATATGTTCCCTGAATAGGATTTTGCCCAAACAAAAGAAGACACTTTCGTCAGTACTTCATTAGATAAATCATGTACAGATAAATCCAAAGGAATTAACATGACAATCATTTCATTCTTCAGATATTTTTCACTCCATGGACCAGAACGTCCAAATGCAGAAAAATAAATTAGGACATAACTGAACCAGCAGACTTGTGTCCCACATTCAGAAAAGTAAATTAGAATTGAAGTGGATCTACTGATAGTGGAAATAGCATACTTTAGGAGGGGCAGTTGGAATTTGAGACACAATTCTGGAAGCCTCAGCGAATTTCTGATCTTTTGTTTCTTTGATCAGAGAAATTTCAAAGTGGTAAAAACCAAGTGTGTCTAAGTATGTCAGCAATCTAGAAGTAATATACGAGCTCAACAGCCCCATGTCCATGAAAGCATCCACGAGCTTGAAATGATTTACATAACTCAAAAGATAAAGGTCTAATAAACCAGGTGCTGATACCTATCACTAATTTAAAAGGAAAAAGAACAGATTTCATGAACACAACTTTCCATACAGCCACATCTTTCTTGAGCTAGAGCCCCCACACAAAACTTCAATTTTTTTGTAAGCCACATTTGGCATTGAGAAACCTAATGACTCTAGCTCAGTGAGTACCTTGACAATCCCAGGATAGATATTACCAGAATATGATCAATGTTAGATTCAAACAGATCTACAAGTCATGACCGAAATTTAGGTTATTTGAACATCCTCATGATCTTGCATAACCTTTCACAATTAAGGCACAACGATATAGCAACGATTAAGGCACAGTTTCAATAATTATATATAGCTGAACTAACAACAACTAGTACTCCTCAATGCCTAGCAAGTTCAGGAAAATATAAGGAGTTGAACTGAGGTTAGAGAAAAAAATTTTGATAAGTAGGTTAGAGATGCTTTAATGCAAAAAGAATAAATTGGAGTGCCTAAAGGAACGCGTAGTTCCATACCTTTACTCGGAGTTCCTTCATTGGGTGAGGCGTTAGTAACGCTCGGATTGAGGCAACAATAGGTCCCTACACACAAAAAGAGGAAAATTATAATGTTAGACACTCTCCACGATGGAGGATCTGAACATAGCAACGAAGTAATGGCTCCCTAAAGACTTGGACAAGAAAAGGGGAGAGTTCCATGCCTGCATGCCACAAACGACTATTTGATCTCCTTCATGAAGCACACCATTAACCAAAACCACGTCAATGGTTGTCCCGTGACCCTCAATAACCTTAACCTCCAAAACCGTACACTGCCAAAGAGTAACAACAGTTAATCAACCCATATTGAGAATTTCTATTTAACTGACGATGATATGTGAAAATGATACCTGGATTTCATTGCTGAAAGTAAGTCTCTCTACCATTGTCTTTTGTGTCCATTGAACAAGTAACAACAACATGTCAGGGATACCTTCACCACTGTTACATCAATAAGATCCAGAGAATCAACATATTTAGCCAAAATCAACAGTCTCATGGAGTGCTAGACGGACACCCCGGAAAAAGGGGGAAAAAGGGGACGGGGGGTTGTTGAATATGTGCACAAATATACACACCTGATAGCACTGGTTGGTACGATACTGAAAGTATCTTTCCCCATATCTTTGTTTTTGTAGTACAACTCAGTATTTATTCCTTGTTCCTTGAACTGGGTAACAACCTGTAACAATTGAACTGAATTCTGTTGAGATAAGGTCCACCAATTGAGGAATGGTCAAATCGAGGAGTTATAAGAACCTGAGTGAGCCTATTATTAAACTCAAACTGAACATCTTTGGACTGTTGCTTCATTGCCTTTACAATGGGAGCATTCTTGCAAACTTTCCATCCATACAGCCTATCCACCTGCATAGCGATAATATCAATGAAATAAAATAAGCAACTGAAATTAAAAGAATACAATCAAAATAAAACCATAAAAAAGTGCATCAGTATAGATGATCTTCACCTTATTCAGAGCAACAATAAATTCAGTATTCCTCATCTTCAGAAGATTAAGTGACTCTATGGTTTGTGGTTCTAGCCCATGCATAATGTCAACAACCAAAATTGCTATATCACATAATCCTGAACCTCGAGAACGCAGATTCGTGAAAGATTCATGTCCAGGAGTGTCAATGACCAATAAACCAGGGACCTTCAGTGTGGCATCAGCTTTGAGCTCCTTAGTTCTCTCGCGTATATTCTCGGCTGGAAAGTAAGTTGCACCTATCTGCTGAGTAATCCCTCCAGCTTCACCTTCTTGAACATTAGTGCCTCGTATGCAGTCAAGTAGCTTGGTTTTACCAGTATCAACATGACCCATAATACAGCAAATAGGAGACCGGAGATTGTCTTCACTCTGGTTAGGAGGAGCACCAGGTTTTCCTGTTACCCGGTCTTTAGGGATGTCTTTCTGCTTATTTTGGTCGGCAACCCTATCCTCAGGCTCACCCCTCCTACTTTGGTCATTCTTAGGTACACCTGGTAAAGTTGCAGCAGCTTTTTGAGTAGGAACAACAGACTTGGCAGCAACAGGCAGAGTGGCTGCGTCATGAGCAGATGAACTTGCAGTCTTAATCTCTTTCTTAGTTATAGGTTGCGGTTCTGAATCTACCTCCTCGTCTTCAAAAGCACTCTTACCAGGCAGTTTCAGATCAGCATCATCCCAACTCTTTGCATCCCATTCCTCATCATCTTCTTCTTCTTCAACTTCATTTTCTTCTGCATCAGCTACTTCTGACTTCTCCTCTGTAATCGTCGAATCCACATCCTCAACCTTCTCAGTTTCCATGGAATTAACCTCGGACACAATCTCCTGCTGATGTTCTTTAATTTCTGTGCTTTCAAAAGACTCTTCCTGGGCTTTGCCATTTGCCTGAGCTTGTGGCTTCGACTTCTTTGTTTTATAAATGGGCCGTTTAGTTGTCTCTTTCTTATTCTCACCCCCCGGGAGTGGCAGTGTCCCACCATTAGCAAGAAATTGCTTCCTCATTGCTTCTAATCTTCGAGCTTCTTCTTTTTGCTTTCCTGTAAGCAGTTTTCCCTCTTGTTTCTTCTTCAAGAGCTTTTCCTTCTCTTTCTCCTTTTTCAAACGTTTCTTCTCTTCTGCAAGTCTTTCTAGTTCTTCCTGACGAAGTCGTTCTTCTTCTTCCTTCCTTAGCTTTTCCTCTTCTTCCCTCTTCTTCCTTTCTTCAGCTTCCTTCATCTTTTTGAGTCTCTCTTGCATCTCCCTAACCTGCTTTGACTGTTTCTTATCCGTCAATTTTCCTTTTGCATCATTTTTTGTTTCTTCCTGCTTTTCCTCCACATTAGATGCAGCTGCTGCAGCTGCCTTTTTCTCTTTTTCCTTCTCCTTCTTCTTTTTCTTCTTCTTTGCAGCAGCAGACTCCACAGCTCCTTCTTCTACTGCTTCCTTCTCAGCAGCATCATCACCTAGTTGATCTTTCTCCTCTTGTGGAAGAGAAGCAGGAGGCAGTGCAGATGTATCTTGCCCTTCACCAATTTCCGCCAGAATTTTGTCAATGTCATCCTCCTCTTGAGCCGTTTTACCACCCTTTTTCTTCTTCGATTTATCTTGCACCTGCACTTTCTCTTCAGAAGGAGCAGGAGCAGGAGCTTGTGCTTCACCAAGCTCTGCTAGGATCTTGTCAATCTCATCCTCATCTTCTTGAACTGTACGCCCACCCTTTTTCTTCTTGGTTTTGTTCTTAGAAGTTTCTGGCACCTGCTTTTTGCTTCTATTATCATCAGCTTCTTCAGGATTAAACGACGTGCTAGCTTGTACAGGTTCAGCTTCTTCCCTAACATCGTCTTCATTCATGCTGACAGCACCTTTTTTCTTCTTCTTAGATGACTTCTTTTTACCTGCAAAAATAAGTTCTGGCTCATCATCCTCTTCAACTGTCTCAGCCTCCAACTTAGAAACAGAAGTATCTGCCTCTTCTTCTTCATCAAGAAGTGCTGAACTAAATGAATTGTCACCAATCCTCCCTGTACTAGCAACCACTGGTTCTTCATCTTCCTCAGATTGTTGCCCAGTTTCATCATCATCCTCATCACCAATTGTATCAAAAGCTGTAGAAAACACACTTGCACTGCCTTTACCCGGCTTCGACTTCTTCACTTTCCCAGAGAAGGGGGCAATGCTTTCATCTTCTTGGTCACTATCCCTCGTTAGATCCAACCTGTCTTCCTCATCATCATCCTCTCCAAGTACTCCATAATTAGAGGCATTTGCCCCACCACCCTTCTTCCCCTTTTTACCTTTTTTCTTGCCACCTGCTACTTTTTCTTCCACAACCACAGGCTCTTCATATAACTCTGTTCCAACAGAGTACTCATCATCATCAATTGCCACATTCTTCTTCTTAGATGACTTCTTTTTACCTGCAAAAATAATTTCTGGCACATCATCCTCTTTCACAACATGCTTCTCGTCCATTTCATCGTCATCGTCGTCATCATCTCTGGGCCCCGATTTCTTGCCCTTCTTGCCCTTTTTCTTACCAAAGGCAGGTGCAGCCGGTAGTGACTCGTCCTGAACCGAAGGTTCTTCAGACAATTCAGTTCCGATAGAGTACTCATCATCGTCAATCACCCCCCGATTCTTCTTCTTCGACTTACCTCCCCCACCACCCGCAACCTGCTTGGCGGGCTCAGGGTTATCCTCTTCGCGTTCTGTCCCCTTCTTTCTCCCCATTATTCAACTTAACTACTAGCAGTTTCGGCAGATGATGTATTACTTATCCAATAAAAACAGGAATCAAAACAGACCTTCAAAACCCTACATCCAAAATCAAAAACCGAAACCCAAATTAAGAAAACTAATACAACAAACTGACAATCCAAACAAAACTTTAAAACCCTACATCCAAAATCAAAACAGATGCTCAAAATTAAAAAAAACTAATACAACAATCTGATTAGTTCACCAAAACACTGACCAAAACTCCAATAAACAATAATATCCCACAGTAGCAAAATTTACTTCAAATGATTAATAGACTCAGATCTAATCAGTTTAAAAACACATGGAACAACACGTATCTTGATTCCATTTACATCAAAACATCAAAAATAATTATATATAAAATAAAATAAAACAATGCTCAGATACACAATTATAGAACTAGAAACAAAGTAATACACATTCCGATGATAAAATTAATATCGGGAATAAGACGTTGAGCTTTCATGAGAAGGATGGTGCTGTTACCTGAAAGATTGAAAAGAGAGAGAAATGGAGAGATTGAGGAATCGGCCGATAAGAAAGAAGCAAATGGAGAAAGGGTTTGATATGTGAGAATAGTTTATAGGGTATGCTTTGTACAATTTCCTCCCTTCTAATAAGTGAAGTAATAATTTTTGTTAGACCCTCGTTTCCAAATGTTTCAAAATGTATAAAATAGCTTTACTAATAATATTATTCCATGGATTAGAAGTTTTAACTTTATTTTAAATGGGTTCATTTTATATATTTTTTATGTGTTTTGTATCAATTTATATCTCTCTATGCTGTTTGATATAATACACACACATTCTCTATTTTGAAATAAAATCTTTATTATCATTTGATATAATCTACTCACATGCTATATTTTGGATTTCTTATAAAGAAACTAATTAAATGATAAAAAAAAATTATAATATTTCAAACGTATCCTTTGATAGAATTAATTATCAATATTTTGTTTTATAAGATAATATTTGAAATTACTTATATTTAAATGTTATATTTTCTAATGGCACTTTTTTAGATTTGGCAGGACAATACAGTTTGGATTGAATTTAATTTTGGTAACCAAGTTGAAATGATTTCCATTAAACTGTTTACTTTTCAGTCAAGTTCGTTCGATAAAATAAAGATTGAAGAATTCAGCATATAAAGTAGGTGTATAGTAATAAAAATTCAAATATGCATATATACTAAAAAAAATTGGTTTTCCAACTGTGAACTAGAGCATATTTTGTTACTTTTGTTCTCTGTTCCCAATTTATGCATTCAGTTACTCCCATCCCAAATTTAACATAATTTAATTTCCTCTCCTTTAGTTTGTCAACAAAAGCTTTTCATAGGAGGAGATTTCAATGGCCACATCAGAACGACTTCTGACTGTTATGATGATGTGTATGGCGACTTCGATTTTGGAGATAGAAACGAGGAGGAACTTTATTGTTGGATTTTGTTAAAGCTTTTGATTGGTGGTAGCCAACTCGAGTTTTCAGAAGAAGGATTAGCATTTGGTCACCTTCCAAAGTTCAGTGGCCAAGATCCAAAGCGATTATCTAGTATTGAGGAAGTGTAATAGAGGTCTATGCACGGATTGCAAAGTTATCCAGAGTAAGAACCTCACGATCCAACATAGGCTCTTGGTTATGGACTTTGAGATCAAAAGAGAGAGGAGAAAGAGAGATGTGTATGGTCAAACCTAAGATCAAGTGGGAGCCTTGATGAATGACAAATCTTAGGAGTTGGGGAGAAGTTATTGGCTATGGAGGCCTGGAGAAGTAGTGGGGACGTGAGTGGTATGTGGACCACGACAGCGGATTGCATTAAGAAAGCTACTAGAGAGGTATTAAGGGTATCAAAGGGGGTACTATGATGGTCACAAGGGGACTGGTGATGAAATAGAGAGGTCTAAGAAAAAATAAAAGCCAAAAAAAATGGCGTATTTGAAGGTAGTGCAGAACTTGGGGGGTAAAGGCGGGACAAGAACATGTACATGCTAGTCAAGATGAGAGAAAGGAAGACCTGTGACCTGGATCAATTGAAGTGTATCAAAGATGAGAAAGACAGAGTTTTGATGGAAGAAGCACATGTTCAGGGAAGATGGTAGACATACTTTCATAAAATCTTGAATGAAGAGGGGGAAAGGAACATTGCGTTGGGTGTTTTGGAGCACTCCAAGAGTCACCGAGACTTAGGGTATTGTAGGCATATAAGAGTCTAGGAGGTCTAGGGGGCTATGCGGTGGCCGGGCTAGACGAAATCTCGGTGGAATTTTGGAAGAGCCTGGGCAGGGTAAGCTTGGAGTGGGCACTAGATTGTTTAATGTCATCTTTAGGATGAAGAAGATTCCTGAAGAATGAAGGTAGAGTACGATGATCCTTTTGTGTAGAACAAGGGTGATATCCAAAATTGCGATAACTATAAGGATATCAAGCTTCTTGGTTACACTATAAAAGTTTGGGAGAGGGTGGTGGAGTTGGGGGTGAGGAAGAGTATATCTATTTTCGAAAACCAGTTCAGATTCATACTGGGATATTCGATGACAGAAGACATTCACCTTGCGAGGAGATTGGTGGAGCAGTATAGGGAGATGAAGAAGGACTTACATATGGTGTTTATCGACTTAGAGAAGGCTTACAATAAAGTCCTGAGGGATGTTATGTGGATATGTTTGGAGGCTAGAGGTGTGGTTCTTGCATATATTAGGGCGATTAAGGACATGTACGATGGAGTTTAAAGCCCATTGAAGACAATAAGGAGACTCAGAATACTTTTTAATTGAATGGGGCTGCACTAAGGATCAACTCTCAACTTATTTTTATTTTTCATAGAAATGGATGCACTGATGCATCATATTTAATGGGAGGTATCATGGTGTATGTTATTTGTAGATGATATTGTACGGATTGACTAGAGGGGAGGTGGTGTTAACACGAGGTTGTAAGTTTGAAGGCAGACCCTGGAGTTTAAAGGATTTAAGTTGAGTAGGACCAAGATAGAATACTTGGAGTGCAAGTTCAGTGATGCGACTCATGAAGCGGACGGGGACGTGAAGCTTGATACACAAGTTATCCCCAAAAGAGAAAGTTTCAAGTACCTTAGGTCAGTTATACAAAGAAATTGGGAGTTGACAACGATGTCGCACATCGTACTGGAGCTGGGTGGATGAAATAGAGGCTCGCTTTCAGTATTTTATGTGATAAAAATATGCCACAAAATCTTAAAGATAAGTTCTACAAAGGTGGTTAGACCGACCATGTTGTGCGGGACAAAGTATTAGTCTGTCAAGAACTCACATGTCCAGAGGATGAAGGTAGCAAAAATGAAGATGTTGAGATGGATATGCAGGCAAACCAGAATAGATAAAATTAGGAATGAAATATCTAAGACAAGGTAGGCGTGGCTCCTGTAGAAGATGAGATAGGGGAACCGAGGGTTAGATGGTTCAGGCATGTGAAGAGGAGGCACATATGCTCCATTATGAGGTGTGAGAGGTTGGCCTTCATGCGTCTTAGGAGAAGTAGATCAGGCCAAAGAAGTACTGGAGAGATGTGATGTCACGACCCAAAACTAACCCCTTTCATGATGGCGCCTATCGTGGAACTAGGCAAGCCGACTCATTTCCAAAACAAACCGATATTTTCATTTCAGAGATAATTCAAATGTTATTTAACATAAACCTTCATTTAAAGAGTTCAAATCAAAGAAAAACAGAAGTGCGGAAAAGAAAAGCCCGACATCAGGGTGTCACTAGTCATGAGCATATACTACAATCTGTCTAACAATATCAAGGCTAACTCAACTCAAAAAATAGCTAAATACAACTAGAGGAAGATAAGAGGGAGAAGAGCAGGGGCTGCAATCGCCAAACAGCTACCTTGCTATCTCCAAGAAAATAACACTCAATAACAGCTACTGTGTCCAGCTACACCTGGATCTGCACACAAGGTGCAGGGAGTAACGTGAGTATGCCAACTCAGTAAGTAACAACAATAAATAAAGACTGAGCAGTAGTGACGAGCAATAAAGCATATAACGTTCATATCAAGAAATCTCAGTAAAATACCATATGCTCTTAAAAATCAGGATTTGAATCAAACATCTCGTTTAAACCCAGTTCCAGTAAAAAAAATCATTTAAAGACATTTTTCCAACAATTTTTCAAACAAAGGTGAGCAAAAAAAAAATGATGAAATCATAAACAGTCCCTCGGGCAAAACATCACTCATATACAGCCCCTCGGGCAAACCTCACAGTCACTCGTGCCACTCGGGCATACCTCACAATCACTCTTGCCAGTCGGGCATACCTCACAATCACTCTTGCCACTCGGGCATACCTCATAATCACTCTTGCCTCCCAGTCACTCAGCACTCGACACTCGGCACTCGCACTCAGTAGGTACCTGCGCTCACTGGAGGTGTGTACAGACTCCGGAGAGGCTCCTTCAGCCCAAGCGTTATAATCTGCACGGACAACTCACGTGCGATATTAATAAAGTATGCTGCAAGCTGGCAGCCCCGATCCACAGTCATCCTCACAAATCAGGCTCTCGGCCTCACTCAGTCATAAAGTATGCTGCAGGCGGGCATCTCCGATCCACACTCATCCTCACAAATCAAGTCACTCGGGCATTTCAGTAAAACAGGGCATTCAGCCCAAAACATTTATATGCATCAAAATAGAGTCATAAAACTGAGTTATGCGGTAAACAAGTATAAACATGACTGAATATAGAATTTTCAATCAAAAATAGTGAGAGGATGGTAAAAAACAGTCTCTAATGGTCCAAACAGCATTGGCGCAAGGCCCAAATATGGCATTCAGCCCAATTTACAGAAAATCTTTCCAAAACATATAAGTATCAATGGTTTCAACAAAGTATGCAACTTTACAGTTGTTATGGGACGGACCAAGTCACAAATCCCCAACAGTGCACGTCCACACGCCCGTCACCTAGCATGTGCGTCACTAAAAATAGTAGAATGATACAAAAATTCGGGGTTTCATACCCTCAAGACTAGATTTACAATCGTTACTTACCTCAAACCGCAAAATTCTTATTCTGCAATGCCCTTTCCTCGTGAATTGGTCTCCAAACGCCTCGAATCTGGTCATAAATAATTCGTTTCGGTCAATAAAATTCATTGGAATTAATTCCACAAGAAAAACTACAAAATTAGACCAAAATCCGAAATTGCCTCAAAAATCGCCCGTGGGGCCCACATCTTAGAACCCGACAAAATTACAAAATCCGAAAGCCCATTGAACCACGAGTTTACCCATACTAATTTTACCAAAATCTGACCTCAACTCAACCCTCAAATCTACAAATCTTATTTCCAAATTTCTAAGTTCCAGTCTCCGATTTACACCTCAAAATCATGTAATCTAGTCGGATTATTCGATGATAATTTAATATTATGGAGTAGAAATGATCACAAGGGACTTACCTCAAGTTTTTCCTTGAAAATATATCAAAAATCGTCTCTCCTCAAGCTCCAATTTATCAAAAATGGCAAATAGGACGAAGTCCGTGTTTTTATAATTCTGCCCAGACATCCTCGGTTCTGCCTCGATCTTGGCCTTCGATCGAGGTCCTCGATCCTGGTCCTCGGTCCTGGACCTCGATCCTGGTTCTTGATCCTGGCCCTCGATTATGTCTTCGACCGTGACCCTCGACCCTAGGCTCGATCATGCCTTCGATCGTGGCCCTCGACTCTGGGCTCGATCATGCCTTCGATCGTGTCCCTTGACCCTGAGCTCGATCTGGGCTTCAGTCGTGGCCCTCGACCCTGAGCTCGATCTGGGCTCACATTTGGGCTCGATTTCTGGGCAGAAGCGATTTCCAACACAAGGAAATTGCAGCAGCTGTTCTCGTTTAATTTTTGATCCGTTAACCATCTGAAACTTACCCGAGGCCCTCGGGACCTCAACCAAATATACCAACAAGTCCTAAAATATCATACGAACTTAGTCGAATCCTCAAATCACCTCAAACAATGCTAAAACCATGAATTACACCCCAATTCAAGCCTAATGAACTTTGAAATTTCTAATTTCTACAAACAACTCCGGAACCTATCAAATCACGTCCGATTGACCTCAAATTTTGCACACAAGTCCCAAATGACATAACAGAGGTATTTCAATTTTCAGAATCGGATTCCGACCCCAGTATCAAAAAGTCAACCCCTGGTCAAACTTCTCAAAAATAAAACTTTTGGCATTTCAAGCCTAATTCCTCTACGGACTTCAAAAAAATATTCCGGGCACGCACCTAAGCCCAAAATCACCATACGGAGCTATTGGAATCATCAAAATTCAAATCCGAGATCGTTTACACATAGGTCCATATCCGGTCTACTTTTCTAACTTAGTTTTTCAATTATGAGACTAAGTGTCTCATTTCACTCTGAGTTCCTTCCGGACTCGAACCAACTAACCCGATATAACATAATATAGCTGAATAACACAAAAAGAAGTAGGAATGGGGAAAACAGGGTTATAACTCTCAAAACGACTGGTCGGGTCGTTACATCCTCCCCCACTTAAATATACGTTCGTCCTCGAACGTGCCTAGAGTTGTTCCAAAAGCCATCAAATCGCTGTGTAGCTTTCACATGCACATACCTGGGGATGATCACCCTATCCCATACAGGTCCGATAGCACAACACAACTGAAATTTCTCAATTCAACCTAGCCCACAAGCCTTCGAATCAAATTTCCAACATCCGAAATTTCCTATAAGATGAGAAGTTTGCATCTACATACCGTATATGTCTGAACAATCTGTACCAAAAGCTGTAACCATAACTCAAATACTCAAATTCAAATACCGCATAGCTCGAATGCTCGAAGCAATGATTTCAAATCACAGTATCGACTCAAATCAATCCAGTGCCAGTAATAAACTCATATCAGACAAAACCTCATTTTTAAAACCTTCGTACACTGCCGATGATGAAAGAAACATACAAATTCATAGCCATTCATTAGACCAACAGGTCATGGAGCTCTCGTTCCTTCTACAAGAACTATAGCCAATTTCAAAGCCGACTTCCGATATTATCCTCCTAATTATACCACAATCAAATCTGATAGCATCCATTATAGGCCCAATGACCTCGTCTCCTCCAACACGACCACTCCAGTGACATGACACATCAATACAATTTAAAGCCACAACCTGTGCAATCCGTGCACCAGATATCAACATTCCAAATGTACCCAATCGTAATAATGACCCAAACAAGAGAACCGTTCTGCAAGCTCGACGAGTACCACCCCGACGCAATGCTAAGAACCCATCACACACCGCAGAACCATAACATACGAATCTTACATAAGGGATCATATTTCCACATAACTCTGCTGCAATACGCGACCCTATCCAAAATACTGGTCCATATGAAACACCTCAAGCCACCCTGCTAAAATCAATAACCATGCGCAATTCGACATCAAGTACCCAAAGTGCATTACTATAACGACAGAGAAGCAAACGACACCATGCCACATAAAATCCGAAAGAACATGACCAATACGTCATCAACCAAGCAATATTCAATACTATTCTCGCTCAAATTCCGCTATAAGGCCATAATAGAACTGCACCATATGTGCATATAACCAACGAATCACAACTCTTCGTAGCATAGAAGAGTAACTCACAGATCATTCCAGAACACGAATAAGCTTCACATCAACCGAATGGCACATCCTTCAACAATAGTAGTATGGAGCCAATCAATCCAGCTTGGTGTAGAATACGCATCCTAATTGGGCCTACCAATGGGCCCCGAATCAACTATGGTCAGCCACCAATAGATAGACAACCTCCGAAAGTCCACAATGACGGAATCATAACACCTTTTATCATCTGGCTAGCTCCGGCCACAACTTCACAGTCCACCACCATGAAATAATCTGCTCATGAGAACTCCCAATCTTCAATTCCATAGAACATATTTATCACCCTATTTGATTCCACCTCCACCACCCGAATGCCTAACACCTCTCTCATATAATATCCTCCCACGAGAAATACTTTGAAACTTCTTCCGTGCCACCTGGCAAAAATTTGAATATCAACAGTCGATCAACCAGGAGAGTGTCGCAATACCAGCGAAGTACCCATAAATCAAAATACACTGCCCCTTCTGAAATGTACACTCTCATCAAGCTATACCATATAGTAATATCATTTACCTAGTCATCGGAAACCGTTCATGCTGCCTAAGAATTTATGTCCTTCCCTTCAAAATTGAACTGTGACCTGGTACATGTAAATCCTATTCCCGCATAATACACCACATCTATTATGCCATTATGTGATAAGCATAAGAATTCCATTATCAACTCTGAGTCACTAGCAAATTACATACCTTATTAGTCAGAAACCTCTTTCTTGCTTCTTTCTAGGAGAAAATCATAACACACAACACGCTCCGTACATCGGTAGAAATTATCCGATTTAAACCATGGTAGAACCCATCATGAACACTTTGAGATCCATTTGCACATAATCAAGCTATCTAAACCGAATTCCTCTAACTTCACCAAGCCACACAAGTTGCCAAATCCGGGAGTAATTCCACGAAGCACCTGTAGATACTAGCCACGTCATAAGTACACAAATAACCGATCATACCCATTACCGTGCTACCCCAACCTACTTCCAAACTGTCCTATTTCCCCAAGTCCTTTCCAAATTGCCTTCAAATTGCTATTTTATTTCCTTATTAGAACACTACTATCCTTAACTAAAACTGGCCCCACGAACTCTAGCATAGAATCATACCGCCCTAAGGCTTATAAGCCGTCGAATACCCTTTTTATGTATTCCAAAGGTTCCACAACCAAACATGCTTACTTCGAAGAGACTTTATAGGAACCTAAAACCGTTTCCTTCACCTTCTTGATATTGAAATGCATAATTCACAATGATATGAGATGTAACGAGTCTCAATACCGTTCAATGCAACTCCTAGTTTTCTAGCCATATTTATAAATCTTGAATCCATTGTAACCATTCTCGAATTAACCGACCAAACGGACCGAAACGACATGTGCCCCATTAGCACATCAACACCCAAGGGAATAAAGAGTAACCCTCACTCCTACGCAACCGAGCAAATTTCCGCTCCATATACACTACATTCCCTATGAATAAACACTCAATTTTATGGTCCTCCCATAACCATAGGGTGTAATACAATTTGTGTCCAAAAATTCCTTTACCCGAGTCATCCTCAATCTCGACCTCTGCAAGTCATAACTGATTCACCGGCATAACCCGAACCGAAACTAATACGACCCATAACCGTGCAATCAACTCGTCGATAGCAGACTCCCCCACTTAGCCTTAAGCTGCAATTATATAAAATTATAACCCGTAAGGATTTCTCCTTCTCAATTACCAAGGTCTCGCACCGTTAACCTGCCAGACTTCTCGAAGTCCTTTATTAAGCCTTTCATGATCATTCTGAATCTCCAGCCAAAATTACACACGCGACCTCCTACCGGGTAGCTAGTAATATTCCTCACAAAAGCTTCATCAATATCACGCCACCGCTAGCTGCACACAGGAGATAACCCACATATGGAATTACTTACCGACATCTCCCAATGACACTGCACTGAGTGCAACGACCATGAAATTCATAAATTCTCCTGAGTTCATGCTCACCCACCATTTATATAAGTCTGCACTTTCCCTATTGACATCAACTGTACGTCAACAATACCTTCCGAACTCAAGTCATATTGCACCTGTCACAATAATCAGATCTTCACGCCTCTATTCATTTCAAACACACTTTGTACACTAATCATCACTCCAAATAGAGTATGCAGGCTGATTCACATAGTCTTAACACTTCCCGCAGTTACATCATACTCACCACAAAGCCATTCCACTGCTCATCGAGCCACAATTCAACTCGTAGGGACATTATCAGACATATGAGTCCAAATGCATAGGTTACAACTGAAGCTACCGAGCCAAAACTACGGTTTAAACCTGGCCTCAAGTCCTCCAGACTAGCCCATCACCAAAACACATAA
This sequence comes from Nicotiana tomentosiformis, assembly GCF_000390325.3. Lineage (NCBI taxonomy): Eukaryota > Viridiplantae > Streptophyta > Magnoliopsida > Solanales > Solanaceae > Nicotiana > Nicotiana tomentosiformis. The sequence goes on from NC_090814.1 coordinate 12,449,345, forward strand.
TACATATCTCTAACCTCGTTCATAGAATCACAAACCGGCGATGCACAACAGATACCAAGCGCTCATGTGCTCATACGAGATGAGTGGAAGGAATTCAAAGAGTTATGTCTCAAGATGAATCAATTTAGCACGATAGAATACAAGAAAGTGAAATTTTCCTAAGGGTTCTGCAGCCTCCAGAAGATAAGTACAGACGTCTCTGTACCGATCTGCAAGACTCTACTAAACCCCATCATGACTCGTGAGACCTATATAACCTAGGCTCAGATACTAATCTGTCATGACCCAAAACTAACCCCTGTCGTGATGACGCCTATCGTGGAACTAGGCAAGCCGACTCATTTCCAAAACAAACCGATATTTTTATTTCAAAGATAATTCCAAGGTTATTTAACATAAACCTTCATTTAAAGAGTTCAAATCACAAAAAAATAGAAGTGCGGAAAAAAAAAGCCTGACATCGGGGTGTCACTAGTCATGAGCATATACTACAATCTGTCTAACAATATCAAGGCTAACTCAGCACGGAAAATAGCTAAATACAACTAGAGGAAGATAAGAGGGAGAAGAGCAGGGGTTGCAATCGCCAAACAGCTACCTTGCTATCTCCAAGAAAATAACACTCAATAACTGCTACTGTGTCCAGCTACACCTGGATCTGCACACAAGGTGCAGGGAGTAACGTGAGTACGCCAACTCAGTAAGTAACAACAATAAATAAAGACTGAGCAGTAGTGACGAGCAATAAAGCATATAACGTTCATATCAAGAAATCTCAGTAAAATACCACATGCTCTTAAAAATCAGGATTTGAATCAAACATCTCGTTTAAACCCAGTTCCAGTAAAAAAAATCATTTAAAGACATTTTTCCAATAATTTTTCAAACAAAGGTGAGCAAAAAAAAAATGATGAAATCATAAACAGCCCCTCGGGCAAAATATCACTCATATACAGCCCCTCGGGCAAACCTCCCAGTTACTCGTGCCACTGGGGCATACCTCACAATCACTCTTGCCACTGGGGCATACCTCACAATCACTCTTTCCACTCGGGCATACCTCATAATCACTCTTGCCTCCCAGTCACTCAGCACTCGGCACCCGCACTCAGTAGGTACATGCGCTCATTGGGGGTGTGTACAGACTCCGGAGGGGCTCCTTCAGCCCAAGCACTATAATCTGCACGGACAACTCACGTGCGATAATAATAAAGTATGCTGCAGGCTGGCAGCTCCGATCCACACTCATCCTCACAAATCAGGCCCTCGGCCTCACTCAGTCATAAAGTATGTTACAGGCGGGCAACCCCGATCCATGCTCATCCTCACAAACCAAGCCACTCGGGCATTTCAGTAAAAAGGGCATTCGGCCCAAAATATTTATATGCATCAAAATAGAGTCATAAAACTGAGTTATGCGGTAAACAAGTATAAACATGACTGAGTATAGAATTTTCAATCAAAAACAGTAAGAGGATGGTAAGAAACAGACCCTAAGTGTCCAAACAGCATTGGCGCAAGGCCCAAACATGGCATTCAGCCCAATTTATAGAAAATCTTTCCAAAACATATAAGTATCAATGGTTTCAACAAAGTATGCAACTTTACAGTTGTTACGGGGCGGACCAAGTCACAAATCTCCAACAGTGCACGCCCACACGCCCGTCACCTAGCATGTGCGTCACTAAAAGTAGTAGAATGATAGAAAAATTCGGGGTTTTATACCCTCAAGACTAGATTTACAATCGTTACTTACCTCAAACCGCGAAATTCTTATTCTGCAATGCCCTTTCCTCGTGAATTGGTTTCCAAATGCCTCGAATCTGGTCATAAATAATTCGTTTCGGTCAATAAAATTCATTGGAATTAATTTCACAAGAAAAACTATAAAATTAGACCAAAACCCGAAATTGCCTCAAAAATCGCCCGTGGTGCCCACGTCTCGGAACCCGACAAAAGTTACAAAATCCGAAAGCCCATTCAACCACGAGTCTACCCATACCAATTTTACCAAAATCCGACCTCAACTCGACCCTCAAATCTACAAAATCTTATTTCCAAATTTCTAAGTTCTAATCTCTGATTTACACCTCAAAATCATGTAATCTAGTCGGATTATTCGATGATAATTCAATATTATGGAGTAGAAATGATCACAAGGGACTTACCTCAAGTTTTTCCTTGAAAATATATCAAAAATCGCCTTATCTCAAGCTCCAATTTGTCAAAAATGGCAAATGGGACAAAGTCCCTATTTTTATAATTCTACCGAGACATCCTCAGTTCTGCCATGATCTTGGCCTTCGATCTTGGCCTTCGATCGAGGTTCTCGATCTTGGTCCTCGGTCCTGGCCCTCGATCCTGGTTCTCGATCCTGGCCCTCGATTATGTCTTCGACCGTGACCCTCGACCCTGGGCTCGATCATGCCTTCGATCGTGGCCCTCGACTCTTGGCTCGATCATGCCTTCGATTGTGGCCCTCGACCCTGAGCTCGATCTGGGCTTCGGTCGTGGCTCTCGACCCTGAGCTCGATCTTGGCTCACATCTGGGCTCGATTTTTGGGCAGAAGCGATTTCCAACACAAGGAAATTGCAGCAGCTGTTCTCGTTCAATTTTTGATCCGTTAACCATCTGAAACTCACCCGAGGCCCTCGGGACCTCAACCAAATATACCAACAAGTCCTAAAGCATTATACGAACTTAGTCGAATCCTCAAATCACCTCAAACAACGCTAAAACCATGAATTACACCCCAATTCAAGCCTAATGAACTTTGAAATTTCTAATTTCTACAAATAACTCCGGAACCTATCAAATCACGTCCGATTGACCTCAAATTTTGCACACAAGTCCCAAATGACATAATAGAGGTATTTTAATTTTCAGAATCGGATTCCGACCTCGATATCAAAAAGTCACCCCCCGGTCAACCTTCTCAAAAATAAAACTTTTGGCATTTCAAGCTTAATTCCTCTACGGACTTCAAAAAAATATTTCGGACACGCACCTAAGCCCAAAATTACCATACGGAACTATTGGAATCATCAAAATTCAAATCCGAGGTCTTTTACACATAGGTCTATATCCGGTCCACTTTTCTAACTCAATTTTTCAATTATGAGACTAAGTGTCTCATTTCACTACGAGTTCCTTCCGGACTCGAACCAACTAATCCGATATAATATAATATAGCTGAATAACACAAAAAGAAGTAAAAATGGAGAAAATGGGATTATAACTCTCGAACTACCGGTCGGGTCATTACACGTGATTAGGCAACACATGGCGATGTTTCGGTTGACGAGAACATGGACCTTGATAGAAAGGCGTAAGGGCTGTGAATTAAGGTTGAAGGCTAGGTAGTCGAGTGTTTCCTTGTTCATTTTAGTAATAGGAGTGCTTCCCAAGATAGAGGTAAGATTTGATTACACACTATTTTTTTCAGACCCTATTTCTAGAATTACACTGAATTTTTTATTTTTGTTGTTCGTTAATTTTCATTATACTATCCATCATGTATTATTTTATATTTTAAAATAAAAAATATCAAACTTGTTTGGATGAAAGCGTAGAAATTGTTGTTGTGCTTGTTTAAAATAAAATATATGTATATAAAATTACATGAATAATAATGACAATTAAATGTTAAAACTTGTCATGACAAGGGTATGCCGTAGTCTAATTTTCATATGGCAAGGCTAGGGGGAAGTGCACGGTTAGCCACTAATTAGAGATGTCTTTACTCTTTAGCCATTGTTTAAAATGTATTTACTTTTTAGTTAGTACTTAATAATTTTTTACCCGCTCAGAAGGAAATACCCATGTGCTAATATTAAGGACATGGTGTCCTTAACTTCATGAATATTGTGTAAATATTAAGGACAAAGTGTCTTGTATTTGCACTTTCCGTTGTTAAACTTTAGGACATCATGTCCTTAACTTCATATGTGCAGTGTAAATGTTAAGGACACAGTGTCCTTAATTTGTATTTGCACTTTCTGTTGTTAAACTTTAGGACATCATGTCCTTAACTTCATACGTGCAGTGTAAATGCTAAGGACATGGCGTCCTTAACTTCATGTGTGCGGTGTAAATGTTAAGGACATAATGTCCTTAACTTGTATTTGCACCTTCTGTTGTTAAACTTTAGGATCTCATGTCCTTAACTTCATATGTGTAGTGTAAATATTAAGGACATGATGTCCTTAACTTTATGTGTGCAGTATATATGCTAAGGACATAGTGTCCTTAACTTTATGAGTGTTGTATAAATATTAAGGACATGGTGTCCTTAACTTCATAAATGTTATGTAAATATTAAGGACAAAGTGTCATGTATTTGCACCTTCCGTTGTTAAACTTTAGGACATCATGTCCTTAACTTCATATGTTCAGTGTAAATGTTAAGGACATGACGTCGTTAACTTCATGTGTGTAGTGTAAATGTTAAGGACACCATGTCCTTAATATTTACACAACACTCATGAAGAAAGGATAAAAACATATTTTCGTATCAATTTTAGTAGAGTTGTGGCTATTTTTGCTCAGCATTAAAAATACTGGATAAAAACTAAATACCATGTTAAAAAGTGGCTATCCCGCGCCATTTCTACCAAGGCTAGTGTGCTAAGGCCCAATGTGTAGTCCATTAAATTTTTCATTCGGCATTAACTTTGGACCCGAACTTATTTCGTTTTTAGCAAGTTTATATTTTATTTCACTGTAAATATTTATATCTATCTATCTATTTATATTTATCTATATCTATATCTATCTATACTATATTAAAAGCACGAAACTCCTTAGCGAAATGTCGTTCGCCTTTTTTACCCTAATATTTCACATTGAATAAAACAGTCGTTTAATTAATTCCCTAATATTTAGAACTTTAAAATAGACTAAAATTTTGATTATTAAATATTTTCTTATTTGAGGTAGGTAAGAAGTTCTAAATTTTAAGACTTTAAATCAATTGGTATTTTACCATACATAAATTCTTTCCTTGTTTAAACTCTATATATAACATACTTATAATTCTTTCATATTACTTTTAGTGGAGGCAGATTCTATGAAGAAAAAAAAAATGCAAGCTAACGTGTGTGTTATAACGAAATTAAAGTAATTAATAGATCATGCTACTTTTATGCCTAATATTTAAAAGGTCACGTATTTAGGACTTTAAATAAGTAATATAATTTTCCCATGTTTAATTTTGTAGAAGTTGAAAAATATCAATCACGAAAGATAAGTAAAAATATTATTTTTGCAAATTTAGTTCTTGTAAAAGTTATAAAAATATCAACCACCACATTTTGAAATATATACCAACAAAACTTTATCATGGACAAAAAAGGTACAAATTTATATGTAAAATAATGGTTAATACTTTAGAGGTTATCCCTTTCGTGCACCTAATTTTTTTGTTAAATCTTTATATTGAACTTTAAAACCAATTAACATTTTATTATCTTACATAAATTAATTTTTTAATTGAATAATATAATATAATCGTAATTCTTTTCATGTTATTATATGTGAACGGTAATAGTTCATATTATATTTGAATTATTTTTCTTTCCAAACAATATATTCCTATTTAGCATATTTTATGTATATCTTTAAAAATTATACTCAATAATTAAAACAAATGACTAAGATAATATTTAAAAATATAAGGGGGGGGGGGGGGGGACAGGCGAGAGAGACTAGAAAAATAGTATTTGATAACACTAATGATTCTGCAAATACATATATCCAAAAACAAAAAATAACAAAGTAATTCTTATTGAGATGATGAGCTAATATCAAGAATTTGAATCAATCAAAAATAAATTATTTCCTTATTGAGAACAAAAAGTTAAGTTTTTGAATTAACTAATTAACAAAATAATTCTAGTCAATTCTTTTCTAAATTCATTATATTACTAAAAAAAATCAAGTTGAAAAAACTCTTAGGATACATAAATTTGGTTCAACAAAAAGAGCAATGGTGGTTAAAGCAATTAGAAAATAAAACAAAATCGATGATATAGTATTAAGATTCAAATTAAAATAATACAAACTTGAAGCAATAAGGTTGAACCAATAGAAGATAATTTATTTGAGTTGTCATTGATCTTTTCTCTCCTTTTGCATTTGTTACAACAAATGACAGCTCCTCATATCTTTTATATTGTCGTTAGAGAATATTGAGTATTTTCTTTCGTGATCTAGACCGTTAACGCTCACTAGATTTATCTTCAATCATGATAAATATTTTGAGACTTCTTTTTTTATTAAATATTTTTATCATCTTTGTATGTTTAGAATATATTGGATGCAATTAATATGTCAATATAATAACATTAATTTTTAGTATTTAAGAGAATATTGCATTTATTTTAGCGTCAACTGCTATTTTCAATAACTTCTTTGTCACGCCCCGAACCTGGGGAGGCATGGCTGGCACCCGGTGCCGTGCTATCCCGAGCGAACCACTGTGTAACTCATTTATTTTTTTTCTGTAACTATCATGGGCCAACATGGCCACAACTCATAATGTATAACTATAAGTGGGCAACACAGTATCACTGAACCATTTTTCTTAAAACATGAATACATATGGGCCGTCAAGGCCTCTCACATACTGTACAAAATGAACCTTTGTCTACAAAGACTCTAAGATTATTTGACATCAAATGGGACAGGGTACCGGCCTACCCATAAGTCTTTAGCAAAGTTCTGACACGATGACTCATAGACTCGGCTGCACTTCGAATGAGGTGGAGTCTTACCGATCCTTTGCTGAATGCCAATCTCGTCTACTATGAGGGCTCGTCAAACTGATTATCTATACCTGCAGGCATGAATGTAGCGTCCCCAACAAAAGGATGTCAGTACGAATAATGTACTGAGTATGTAAGGCAGAACTGAAACATAATAATAAGTCAACATTAAGTAAAGACATATAAAAATCAATCTGAATCTCTGAAATGACACCGTATATACATACTTATTACACTCATATATATACAATGCTTCTCTTTAAGACTATTATCCATATCGTATGATGCATGACTGCCCAACTGATTAGTGGTAACTGCCCGACCGGCCGTAGCGCAGTGGTAAATGCATGACTACTCGACCGACCGACCGTAGCTCAGTGGTAAATATATAACTGCCCAACCGGCCGTAGCTCGGTGGTAAATGCATGACTGCCCAACCGACCGTATCTCGGTGGTAAATAAATATGCATGTCAGTCCAACGTGTGGTAAAAATAATGATATATAACTGCCCAACCGGTGGTAACTGCCCGACCGGCCGTAGCACGTTGGTAAATGAATATGCATGAAGATGCGTGTATCACTATATTATAAACATTAACATCTTTATCAAATACCTTAATAGAAATTTAGGAATATGCTTAGACATGCTTGAATATCACTTTACAGGAATGGATAACATAAACATCCTTAACTACTAAGAGTAGAATCACTTATGGAATAACATTACGGTTACGTATCATTACTTGGATCATGCCAAAAGAAAGAAGGATTAGCCTTAACATACCTGGAGTAGGAAAAAATCCGTATGATATTCTTGCTCGAATTCTTGTTGAAGCAAAAATGTCACGTTACTAAGTTGCCTACCATTTTATGAGGAAGAACAAGCCATTTTAGTAAGTGTTATCTGGGAGTAGGGCTTTTGAGGCAGATACCTTTATATTTATCATACTTTCTTACTGTTCACTGGAAAAGGCCAGTTCTAATACCTACACGTTCTTATTAGAAGTTTTGAAATATTACTCTAGCCATTTCCTACCCAGAAAGGAAGAAATTAAGAGGAAGAAGTTGAAAAGAAGGATAGAAATGACAATGGTCAAGTGTGGTCTAGCATTTCTATCACAACTTCTGCGTATGACCTGAGTTCTAATGGTGAAATTTAATTTAATCTACACTTTACTAAACTTTTCTCTTTTCATGTGTTAAAGAACTCCAAGAGCATTTTTGATATTAACGTAAAATATGTTAGAATTTCTATTAAAGTGATGACTTAGGTATCAAACCCTCTCAAAGTGCCATCTTACAAATTTTCATTTAAGAGTCATCTAATGACTATTATATGGCTGCCACTTTGGGGTGGGGTGGGGGGGTCAAGACTTATCTAAAATTTTATAATTAACTAACTAATATTCTACAAAAATTATTAATTAACCAATTATCTCTAATTACTTAAAATACTACCCACTTTTAACACAATTTATATACACCCTACTATCATGGTCATATGGTATCATATAAAATCAATACATACACTATTATTTCATTAAAACATCCATGTAAGGGGGGGCTCAAGACTTATCTAAAATTTTATAATTAACTAACTAATATTCCACAAAAATTATTAATAATCAATTATCTCAAATTACTTAAAATACTACCCACTTTTAACACATTTTATGTATACCCTACTATTATGGTCATGTGGTACCATATAAAATTAATACATACACTATTATTTCATTAAAACATCCATGTAAAAATATATATATATTCTCAACTTCTAATTTTCATAATCTCATATAAAGAATATAAATTTTCATACGATTAATTCTTAAAATGGTAAAAATATATCCTTCTTTTCTCGCGAGAAAATAATTTCTATCTTTACAATAAAGAAAATCTCATAAACTTTCTCATATTATGAGTATAATTAAAAGTAGTAATATTAATAATTATATAAAATCATATTTTTCAAACTGTTTTACAAAAAATATTTCACTCAAAATACCATATCAAATGTATATAACGGTATCAAGGTTGCTAAACTTACGGGGTCTTATAATAATATAGTGACAAATCCTCTATAATCTCATGAATGGTTTTAATCACTTCAAGCTCATATGGATTACTAGGAATTATCCTAATATTTAAGTACGGGATGTAACATCCTTCCCCCCTTTAGAATATTCGTCCTCGAATGTTAACTCTTAAAGATTTTCAAAACTTTCGCTAGGGTCTCCTGTGTATACTTAACTAAAACTCAACCTCTATCTGAGCTCTGGATTATTCACAATCTTTTGTACTTGAGTATCTCGTATCTTATTCATATTTATCTTACTTATCTGTTAATCTCGTATCGTATCTTCTGTCGCTTTCATAACCTCCCTTCCACATAAGTAGAAATTACATCTACACCTTAAAGCTCTACTATGATACCTGCACATATGGTGCATACAAAATCTGGTGGAAGTTTCATACTGATTTTTTACGACTTAGCTCTATGGCACGATCAGGAAACAAAAGAAGGGTAGCATTTCCTAAATGCCCTATAGCCACTCAATTATAAATGTGGCGCGCAACACACCATAAGTGAGACTCTACTAGGCACGGCTTTGTAGCAACACACCATAAGTGAGACTCTACTAGGCACGGCTTTATAGACTTCCTAGGACACGACTTGTTCTGATAGGACTTTGTCACGCTCCAAACCTGGGGAGGCGTGGCTGGCACCCGGTGCCGTGCTGTCCCGAGCGAACCACTGTGTAACTCATTTTTTTCTTCTTCTGTAACTATCATGGGCCAACATGGCTACAACTCATAATGTATAACTATAAGTGGGCAACACTGTATCACTAAACCATATTTCTTAAAACATGAATACATATGGGCCGTCAAGGCCTCTGACATACTGTACAAAATGAACCTCTGTCTACAAATACTCCAAGATTATTTGACATCAAATGGGACAGGGTACCGGCCTACCCATAAGTCTTTAGCAAAACTCTGACACGATGACTCATAGACTCAGCTGCACTCCGAATGAGGTGGAGTCTTACCGATCCTTTGCTGAATGCCAATCTTGTCTACTATGAGGGCTCGTCAAACTGATTATCTATACCTGCAGGCATGAATGCAGCGTCCCCAACAAAAGAACGTCAGTACTTATAATGTACTGAGTATGTAAGGCAGAACTGAAACATAACAATAAGTCAACATTAAGTAAAGACATATAAGAATCAACCTGAATCTGTGAAGTGCCACCATATATGCATACTTATTACACTCATATATATACAATGCTTCTCTTTAAGACTATTAATCCATATCGTATGATGCATGACTGCCCAACTGATTAGTGGCAACTGCCCGACCGGCCGTAGCGCGGTAGTAAATGCATGACTGCTCGACCGACCGTAGCTTAGTGGTAAATATATAATTGCCCAACCGGCCATAGCTCGGTGGTAAATGCATGACTGCCCGACCGATCGTAGCTCGGTGGTAAATGAATATGCATGCCGGTCCAACGTGTGGTAAATACTGATACATAACTACCCAACCAGTGGTAACTGCCCGACCGGCCGTAGCACGTTGGTAAATGAATATGCATGAAGATGCGTGTATCACTATATTATAAATATTAACATCTTTATCAAATACCTCAATAGAAATTTAGGAATATACTTAGACATGCTTGAATATCACTTTACAGGAATGAATAACATAGACATCCTTAACTACTAAGAGTAGAATCACTTATGGAATAACATTACTTTTATGTATCGTTACTTGGATCATGCCAAAAGAAAGAAGGATTAGCCTTAACATACCTGGAGTAGAAAAAAATCCGTATGATATTCTTGCTCGAATTCTTGTTGAAGCAGAAATGTCACGTTACTAAGTTGCCTACTATTTTATGAGGAAGAATAAGCCATTTTAGTAAGTGTTATCTGGGAGTAGGGCTTTTGAGGCAGATGCCTTTATATTTATCATACTTTCTCACTGTTCACTGAGAAAGGCCAGTTCTAATACCTACACGTTCTAATTAGAAGTTTTGAAATATTACTCTAGCCATTTCCTACCCAGAAAGGAAGAAAATAAGAGGAAGAAGTTGAAAAGAGGGATAGAAATGACAATGGTCAAGTGTGGTCTAGCATTTCTATCACAAATTCTGCGTATGACATGAGTTCTAATGGTGAAATTTAATTTAATCTACACTTTGCTAAACTTTTCTCTTTTCATGTGTTAAAGAACTCCAAGAGCATTTTTGATATTGACGTAAAATATGTTAGAATTCCTATTAAAGTGATGACTTAGGTATCAAACCCTCTCAAAGTGCCATCTTGCAAATTTTCATTTAAGAGTCATCTAATGACTATTATATGGCTGCCACTTTGGGGTTTGGGGGAGGGGGGGGGGGGAGGGAGGGAGGGAGGCTCAAGACTTATCTAAAATTTTATAATTAACTAACTAATATTCCACAAAAATAAATAATTAATCAATTATCTCAAATTATTTAAAATACTACCCACTTTTCATACACTTTATATATACCTTACTATCATGGTCATGTGGTACCATATAAAATCAATACATACACTATTATTTTATTAAAACATCCATGTAAAAATACATATATTTTCTCCACTTCTAATTTTCATAATCTCATATAAATAGTACAAATTTTCGTACGATTAATTCTTAAAATGGTAAAAAGATATCCTTCTTTTCTCGTGAGAAAATAATTTCTATCTTTACAATAAAGAAAATCTCATAAACTTTCTCATATTATGAGTATAATTGAAATTAGTAATATTAATACTTATATAAAATCATATTTTTCAAACTGTTTTACAAAAAATATTCCACTCAAAATACCATATCAAATGTATATAACGGTATCAAGGTTGCTAAACTTACGGGGTCTTATAATAACATAGTGACAAATCATCTATAATCTCATGAATGGTCTTAATTACTTCAAGCTCATATGAATTACTACGACTTATCCTAATATTAAAGTACGGGATGTAACATTGTGATTCTTATATATATTTTTATTGATTAGCGCAAGACACACATGCAAAGCACGTACACAAATACTAGTAACTAGTAAACATTGGTCGTAGAATATGCATTCGGTCAGTTTAGCACTTAACATATCAACACGAAAATTCTTTTTTTTCCCCTCTCAATTAGAAGTTGGATTTTCTATACAAAACCGTGAGATCCTGCCAAAAATTTATATGTTTCATGGTATCGAAGACCCATTTTGGGTAGGTATCATTATCTTCTAGAGTTCTATCCAAATGTTCTCTAATTTCTAAGAATCAAGTTTTGATATGTTCAATGCTTCTGTCTAAGGTTTTCTGTCGTATTTTGCAACTTGTTTTGGATGATCTATTAGTTTTTTGTGATGTATGGTAGAATGATAGACATTTTCTGGTGGTAGTATGGCAGAAGGATGCGTGAACACGAGGATAAATAGATTTTTTGGGGAGGTTGAGGATGGTGCCTTTCTCTTTTTGTGTATGTGTATTTTATATATATCTCTATATATCAATGTATATTTATATCTTGTGCATACCATATGTATATCAAACTATCATAATTATATAAGTGATATACGAGTGAAATTTAGTGATATACACTATTGTTTACCCTAAAAATGGATAACAATTGAATTTATATGTGATTTTAAGGATATATAGATTAATTCAATAGAAGTGATTAATGACGTTAGACTAATCAAATGAAAGATGTAATAAATTACCAAACCAATGATAAGGGTGATTCTGGGCTCGGTTGATGGCTCGACGAAGAACCTGCCCTCGATTCCAAGCTTGTACTTATGAAGAACTTAGGAACAAGAATAAGAACTTTGAATAACAAAGAGAATTGAAATAAATTGTCTTGATATACGTGTTACAATATCCCTCATGAATAATAAGCTTCCCCCTTTATATAGTAGGGGGGTTTTACCCTAAGTACAATTCTAAAAAAGGTAAAAATCTTCTGTTTTGATAATCACTGATTTTCCATCGATACGAGCCGAGATTCACGTCGTGATATTCGGTTGGTCACGGACATCACAACCCCTTGTTAGTCATGTGCAACTGTTGGGTAATGCTCTCAGAAGTCTTGATCCTTGAACTGGACCCAGAGGAAGTGGTCATGATACCCCCGAGGGCTGATGTTTTGTCCGAGCCCCGATACGAGAGGCTCCTCACTATGACTCTAATTTATTACGGTTACGTTCCTTCTCTGTTTGACTCATCAGGAAATCGAGTCATTTAGTGGGCTCAGTTTTACCCGTATACATTAATCCCCTCGTTTCTCAGAGAGCAGGCTCTCTGAAACGATGAGAAACAACAGATGACTCCGGTTCCTTCCTTCGTACGTTACGACGAGGGAGCCGGAACGTACCATCAATCGCGTCATTCTGACTTCGGACTCGTGTTGCTTACCGGTAGGTTACCTCCGAATGCGAAGTGTCGGTAGTTTCCCTATAAAAACCTCATTCCTTTGTCCTTTTTCTTCTTTTAGACCAAATCGCTACCTTTGAGCTTTCCAGCCATCATTAAAACCTTCTTCAAACCTTCATATCTTCATCATTGTTCTTCAATCTCCATAGCAATCTCTAGATTTTTGTCCAAATTTTCTTCAAATCTTCATACTCTATTCTTCAAAATCCCCTTTTTCTAAAACTTTGCGTTCTTTTCTCAAATTTTCAAACACTCCCCTAGATGAAAATGGCAAAAATATCGAAAATCGTTCCTCAACGAGTTTCCTCTTCATCTTCTCAATCGGCCACTGATACTGAAGCGGTCGCCCCTGAGGTGTTTGACCTCGAAATGGCTTCCCCCGTTATGGCTGCTAATGAACTGGCCGCCAAGCCTCCCTTGTCGAGGTTCATTCCTGGGGGTTGCTCAATTCCAGATGACTTTAAAGTCGATAAGCCCTCGCGCAAACATGACTGGGGTGAAGGAGTCCTGATCAAGCCCAATTCTAGTCCTAAAAAGGATAAGCGGTCATTGCAAATATAATCAGGTCTAAGAGTCCGGAGTCGAATCCCACAGAGAACTAAGATTTAGCTACAACTGTTTACTATCACTAAGAAAACAAGTTCGAACAATTCCTAAGTTATAAATATTAAGATTCTTGTATCTAATTAACTAACAAATTAAATTAGTTGATTAACAACTAGGGATACTAAGTTGGAGACAAGATTAATGAGGTCTAGAGTTATGATTTCTCCAATTGTCGGACTCCTTCCCGCTACATCTTCTATAATTTCGTCTAAGTATTCTCTACCGATCGTGAGTACTTCGGGTGTCGTAATTCTCTTCCGAGCAACTATCACAATTTATTAGACATATTCTTCCGAACTACGCTAGCTGGCACTAATTCACCGCTCACTAAAATCACACCAAAGTTTCGTTATTCCTAATCCCACCTTTAAACCCTCTGTATTGATTCCTCACATACGTTAGGAGTGATGTTGTTCAAAAACTACCTAAATATGTATCCTTTTCCAAGCAATACACACTAAATAGGCACAGTCAATTGAGGGCCCTTCAATTAACTAAGATAATCACGTAGTTGAACAAGAAGAGAAAATCCGCAAAATTATATTAAACGCAACAAAAAAATCATTCTTCAAAAGGTTCCATCAAACCATAGATGAGAAAGTTTAGCTACTCATAACCATACTAACAATCATGATAATAATTGAAACATTAAAATACAGATTAAGGAATAACGGAAGAGAAAAATATTGTTGCTTTTAAGTGTTCTCGTAGCCTTCTTGCCTCTCCAATAATGTCCGCTTTAGGTCGAATTTGCCCTAAAAATGTCCTCTCCCTCATCTTAGACATGTTTAGGGAGTATTTATAGGCTAGAGTTGAAGTCCTTGAGTCCAAATCCGGGTTGGAGACTTTTAACCCATGACTTTTAATTACCAGGATATAGACCTCACGAAGCCAGGCTTATAGCGCGGTCAACCTGGCTATAGACCTCGCGAAGCCTGGTCTGTAGCGCGGTCAACCTGGCAATAGACCTCGCGAAGCCTGGTCTATAGTGCGGTCAAGCTGGCTATAGACCTCACGAAGCCTGGTCTGTAGCGCGATCAAGCTGACTATACACCTCGCGAAGCCTGGCATGTAGCACGGTTTGGGTACTTGGCATTTTTGTGCTCTTTTCTTGCATTTTCATCCTCTTTTTGTACAATCTTCACTCGTCTTTGTCTTTCGGTGCTCCTACACATAAAACAACATAATTTAGCTCAAAAGTCGCACAATTAACCACTAAACTAACAACATGTAAGGCGAGTAATGTACTAAAAGTATATCATTTTGGCCTAACATCACCACCCCACACTTAAACGTTGCTCGTCCTCGAGTCAACCACCAGTTTCTAGAGCACCTTATTTTCATTTAGCACATCTTAAGCACACCATACCTATGACTATGGTTGATAGAAATAATTAAACTTTAGCATATGCCTTCAACACACACTTTCCTTTACTCCATGTCATACTTCAAAAATTTATTCAACAACAAGACAACATGCTTATAAAATGCTAGCCTCACAAACCGACTCAATATCACAATGCATTCATAGCTTGAACACTTAGCATCATAGAGACATCTAATAACGTCACCTATCCCTTGCGAAATCATATGCCCTTACAACAAGAACAAAAGAGTAAGTTGAATCCACACATTCGAATCAAATGCTCAAATGTATTTTAAGGACTCACATATATCAAAGAAATTCCCTACTCTCACAAAGAAGTCACATGCATACACAAAGTACCATAGGCTTGCCCATTATGTAAACCTCTACTAATATAGGCTTGCTCAATCTAAAATTAATTAGGACTTTTTCATGGTTGTAACATGGGCTAGGGGAAGGGAAAGATATATTTTGGATTAGTGGTTCATCCTCCCAAGTACTTTAACTCATCACATAATAAAATTTTAAGCGCAAATTCTTCAATCCACTTCAATTTCACAAACAAGATCACACCTTAAAAATATTCCCTCTTTCTTTAAGCACTACTTTACTTTATACCCCACAAGCAAGAACAAGACAATAATTTATTCATCTATATATATATATATATATATATATATATATATATATATATATATATATATATATATATATATATATTTTCTACTATTGTTTTCCCTTTTCAGTCTTCGCTAGTGGTGTATTACTTTACAAAATAAGTGCACCCTTCTTTCTTTTATTGGTTCCACTCGAAATCCACCCACACTTAGTCCTTACTTCTTCTAGCACTCATTTCATAATTAAAGTGCTTTAAGAGGTAAAATAATCAAAATAATGATAATAAAGAAGAAAGAGGTATAGGCTTGTAATGTGGTTACCAAATAAAAGTTTATAAGCTTAAAAGAGTTGACTATTGATAATTTTATTTGTGGTAAGCATTAAGTTCAAAAGGATCAAATAAAGCCTAAAATCATTTTTCAAACTGAGCAAAACCAAAAATTTCGCTTTAACTCACATGCTAGGCAAGTTCTAGACTCTAATGCAATGACACGGATTATACAATTTCTCACCACACATGGCACATGACTCACTAAGGACGGTTCCATTCCGATTGTCAAATAATTTCAAGTATTCACAGAGCCATAAAATATTAAGCATCAAGCACAAAGTGACACAAGCCAAGAAAACGAGATATATGCGTCAATAACATGTTATCTACTCAACAAGGCATCATAACCATATGGAAGGTACTACACATACTAGAGCCTAAATATGCTACTATCAAACAAGTCAAAAGGACGCCTAGAAATTTCATCTTCCTTCTTTTATTCCCTAAATCCTATTCTACTCTAAAAATAAAAAACTATGACCCAGTTCAAACTACATCCCATAAAAAAGAACCGAGGCACAAAGAAAAACCACGGAGGATTATTAATACCTACAAAAATAAAAGAAACATTTTTGGATTTTTTTTTTTTTTTTTTTTGTGTTTTTGGTTTAGACTTTAAATCCTCAAGAAAACTGTATAATAGCTCCATTGTCGGGAAAAGTCCAATCTTTTCTATTTTTCTAAAAAAAATGATTCAATTAAACTAATACAACTAAAATAGTATAGAAAGTCACCCAGACAATCTCCTCACCACACACTTAAAATTGTGCATTGTCCCCAATGCACACCCATAAATACAAGAGGGTAAAAGAAACTCTCTGGTAGGCCAAAGGCCGAAGCATTAGCAACTCATGGGGTACTCAGACTTCTCCCATACTTGATTCTTTGTGCGGGCACCCCACACTTAGTTCTAACCATCTCACTTGATTTTTGCTTTCTTCCAATGGCCTTGCTTCCTATGCTCCTAGAGAAATCAAAAACAACACTACAAGAATAATACAATAATAAAAAAAGTAAAGCTGGGTTGCCTCCCAACAAGCGCTTGATTTAATATCGCGGCACGACGCGAATCACTTTTTGCCTCCGCATCGAGCTTATGAATTGATCCCCAAGTTTTGCTTCAAGCTTGTGATTATGCCCCTGGGGTGGTTGACCGAATCTAACTGTCCCAAGGATATAATGTAGTATTCTGCAATTCTTGGCCTTTAGATAAGGTGTGTAATCCTGACTTTTTGGCAAGAAGAATTCCAAAATGTAGGCACCTTGTTCCTCATTCCTTGACTTCTCAAGTGGCTCAGATGACTCTATTTCTATATCATCATCCAAACACAATGTGGAAAAATGCTTGGAGTGTGGAACAATGCGCTCAACTACATGAACTTTGGGACTGCCAACATCCTCAACACCAATGACAGTAGAGTCAACTAAATATGTATCCTCAATGTCCTTGGTTGACTCTAGCATCTCTTCTACAACATCGGCATGCTCAAATTCTAGTTTGATTGATTGTTTGTGTTCTACTATGGACTCCTCTATTGGCACCTCAATTTCTGTCTCTAATGCACATTGCTCCTGGCTACTATTCATAATATTATATTGTTGAGCATTTAAAGCCTCAACCAGTTGCCTCACTTGTGCCTCCAGGTTAAGAATAATTGCCTCTTGCCTTTGTATAGTATCCCATTGCCTTTGGTTAGTATCCCCTGGCCTTTGTATTTGCAGTTGTTTCTCATTACTTCGTTCCATTAGGCACTTTAACATATCTATGATCTCCTTCAGGTCAACTCCCTCGGGTTCTTTGTTCCTGTTAACCTAAAAAATAAAGTAGAACTATCATAATAAGGGGTTGGGGGAGGATAAAAAATACAAGCACAATCATAAAAGTAACCATCTTGACCACCACAAACATCACATATATTCCATACATAAGATTGAGTTGGTGTACATAACTCGCTCTCGGGAATATTTTGATATTTTTTCCATGGGTGGTTTCCTTCACAATATATATGATGATCAATAGTAGAATTACCAATACCTAAAATGCCATAATTCCAAGATGTCATGTTTCTCAAATCAACAAGTAGAATAAAATAAAATAAAAAAACAAAACAAAATAAAATAGAGTTCAAACTTGAAACCTAGCAATATTTACACCTACAGCTACACCGTTAGTTCCCCGACAATGGCGCCAAAATTTGATCACGCCCAATTCGAGTCCTAAAAAGGATAAACGGTCGTTGCAAATATAATCTGGTCTAAGAGTCCGGAGTCGAATCCCACATAGAACTAAGGTTTAGCTACAACTATTTACTATCACTAAGAAGACAAGTTCGAACAATTTCTAAGTTATAAATATTAAGATTCTTGTATCTAATTAACTTACAAATTAAATTAGTAGATTAACAACTAGGGATACTAAGTTGGAGACAAGATTAAAGAGGTTTAGAGTTATGATTTCCCCAGTTGTCGGAATCTTTCCTGCTACGTCTACTAGACATATTCTTCCTAACTACGCTAGCTGGCACTAATTCACCGCTCGCTAAGATCGCACCAAAGTTTCGTTATTTCTAATCCCACCTTTAAACCCTCCGTATTGATTCCTCGCATACGTTAGGAGTGATGTTGTTCAACAACTACCTAAATATGTACTCTTTTCCAAGCAATACACACTAAATAGGCACAGTCAATTGAGGACCCTTCAATTAACTAAGATAATCATGTAGTAGAACAAGAAGAGAAAATCCAATGGCAAAATTATATTAAACGCAACAAAAAAATCATCTTTCAAAAGGTTCCATCAAACCCTAGATGGGAAAGTTTAGTTACTCATAACCATACTAACAATTATGATAATAATTAAAAGCATTAAAATACAGATTAAGGAAGAACGGAAGAGAAAAATCTTGTGATTCGTTGCTTTCAAGTATTCTGGTAGCCTTCTTGCCTCTCTAATAATGTTTGCTTTGGGTCGAATTTCTCTAAAAACGTCCTCTCCTTCCTCTTAGACATGTTTAGAGAGTATTTATAGGCTAGGGTTGAAGTTCTTGAGTCCAAATTCGGGTTGAAGACTTTTAACCCACGACTCTTAATTACTGGGTTATAGACCTCACGAAGCTAGGCTTAGAGCGCGGTCAACCTGGCTATAGACCTCGCAAAGCCTGGTCTGTAGCGCGGTTAAGTTGGCTATAGACCTCGTGAAGCTTGGTCTATAGCACAGTTTGGGTACTTTGCATTTTTGTGCTCTTTTCTTGCATTTTCGTCCTTTATTTGTGCAATCTTCACTCGTCTTTGTCTTCCGATGCTCCTACACATAAAAAATATAATTTAGCTCAAACGTCGCATAATTAACCACTAAACTAACAACATGTAAGGCGAGTAATGTACTAAAAGTATATCATTTTGGCCTAACATCAAGTCCCGAGGTACATATGTTCCGTGACTAAGGATGTTCTTCCCATAGTTCCTAATGACTGCAATTGGGAAGGCAAAAACGTAGTAGTCCCCGGGACCGAGGATGCCGTCACTATGCATGTGGAAGGATATTTAAGTGTTTATATTTATCCCTTCACACTGGGCCCGATAGACCCGACCGTCCTAGACTTTTGTAAGAGGTATGAGGTGTACCTCGGGAAAATCCACCCATCGTTGTGGAGGATCATGACCCTCTTCCGCTACTTCGTGAACAAGACCGAATCTCGTCGGTTCACGATCGACTATCTGCTTTGATTATACAGTCTTCGGATGTTTCGAGGGGGACTGATCAAGCTTACTCGCCGGGCCAACAAGGCCCCATTCTCCAGTATAGACGAAAATCGAGACCGAGGCTGGCAGGGACACTTTGTCCGAGTGAAGACCAAGGATTTGATCTCCCCGGAATATATGCCATTCCCTGAGAAGTGGAATGCGTCTCGTAAGTACAACTCCCTCTTTCAACATTGAAAATTCTTCTTCTTTCATTTCTATCTTCTCAGTCATGCTTGTGGTTGTGCAGCTGTTGTCCAGGTTCCGAATGAGGTCCCCCGGTTAAAGGAGTGGATCAAGGGCATCTGTACTCAGATGTGGTACTTCAAGCTCACATGGAGCGGACTCTCAAAGGGCTGATGGGAGGCCCGTTCTCATGGTAAGGCCTTTTTTCGAGTAGCCAACATTATGTCTTCACCTTTCATTATACTAACTCCTTTTCCCTCTTTGCTGTTACAGGTTTGCCTAAGACCACCGAACTTAGGCCTTCATACGGGGATAAAGATGTTCCCCCGTCCGTTGATCCCTTTGTTGCTTCCACAGAGGGAAGAAAGAAGAGGAAAAGAAAACCCTCAGGCTCTGAGGTGAAACAATTAAAGAAGCGGGTGCTCCGCAAGCCCAGGGGGGCTCTAGTTCCCGGGTGCCAGCCTCCGATTCCTTCCTCCGGCTTAGGGACTAGCTAGAGGATGAATCTATTTTTGTAACCCATAGGACAACCTATCCCGGGGACTGGGATGCATCCGAGGGGGAGACTCGTGAGATCGACCCCCCTCAAACTCAAAAAATTGACGTGGAAACCCGGGGTGAAACTTCCCAGGATGCCGGTTCTGCTCCAAAGGAAATGCCCAGCGTAATTGAGATCTCAAGGACGCCCTCATATACTGAGTCTATGCTCGAGAAGGCTCAAGCGATAAAGGAGAAATCCAATGAGGGGGCTAGGGTGCTAAAGATACCCTTCACTCTTTTTTCGACTGTGTGGACTCATCCGCTTTGGAGGACTTCTCCGCGCTGGGCGACCTGGAAGTCCCAAAAAAAGACACTTCCTCGGAAGCTAGCGGATCGAGCTCAAGCCCAAAATTGGTCAATCAGTTCCCTTTCCGAGTGTGGACCCCGGTCGTAACAGATCGATCATACTGACCATCCCGGAGGATGCCCGGGTTCTGTTCGCTCCCATGGGGATAGCTAGCTACCTTCGATGCCTGGTGACCGAGGAGGACCAGACAAAAATGAATGCGGTGAACGTGCCATGCCTTTTTAATGAGGTGCAGCAGGCGTTGAATCGGGTAAGGCACTGTTCCCTCCCATCTATCTATTTGTCACGACCCAAAATCCCAACCTTTCGTGGTGGCGCCTATCTCTATACTAGGCAAGCCGATAATCTCAATAAACCAAAACTTCTCTTTAAGGTTGAAAATATAATATTTAAATACAATACAACACTCCCCAAAATCTGGTGTCAGTGAGTACATGAGCATCTAATATGAATACAAGTCTGAAAAATATAGTCTATAATAGTCTGAGACCAAATACAGTGAACAAAGAGATAGAGAGAGAGAGACAAGGTCTGTGGAACACGGCAGCTACCTCAAAATCTCCTGAAAATCAACCGCGCGAAAGGATCAACACCCGCTATGTCCGAAAACACCTGGATCTGCACACGAAGTGCAAGGTGTAGTATGAGTACAACCAACTCAACAAGTAACAATAATAAATAAGGAACTGAAGATAGTAACGAGCTACACAGTTATGGTTTATTTCCAGTAATTCCAACAAAGAATAGACATGCTATCAAATCTGGCAGTTTAATGTCAAATCAATTTTTATACAGTTCCTGTTCATGTAATCCGTATATCAACAATCTTTTAGAGATTTCACAACAAATGACAGATAACAACTAAGTGCAACAACAAATGGAAATCAAGTACAACCTCTTAGGACAACAATCACTCATTGGGCTCCCAGCCCTCATCACTCACTCTCAATGGGTACCCGCGCTCACTGGGGGTGTACAGACTCCGGAGGGGCTCCTACAGTCCAAGCGCTATAATCTGCACGGATAACTCACGTGCCATAATATAAATATCTGGATGCACACGGCCAACTCACGTGCTGCACGGCCAACTCACGTGCTATAATATAATATAAGGATCCGCACGGCCAACTCACGTGCTGCACGACCAACTCACGTGCTATAGTATAATATAAGGATCTGCACGGCCAACTCACGTGCTGCACGGCCAACTCATGTGCTATAGTATAATATAAGGATCTGCACGGCCATCTCACGTGCTATGGTATCAATATCTCACAATCAGGCGCTCGACCTCACTCAGTCATAAATCTCTTCAGTCTCTCAGGCTCTCAATAATCATGAAATCAACCCAAACAACAATGATATGATGTATCATAATAATAACAGAGACTGAGATAAAATATGCAAGCAAAAATAGAGACTGAGTACATATAGCATTTAGCAGGCAATTCAACAAGTACGCAACCTCTGTGGGTCCCAACAGTACTATCACATAGCCTAAGCATGATTTGTAACATGATTAACAGTCAAATTTTATCAACACATAGAGAGCATATAGCTAACAACAAATTATTCAACTTTACACTTTCTCGGGACGGACAAAGTCATAATCCCTTAGGTGCACGCTCACACGCCCGTCACCTCCAAAATAATCAGATGATAACAAAATCCGGGGTTTCATACCCTTAGGACCAGATTTAAAACTGTTACTTACCTCAGAGCGTGAAATTCTTTACTCTGCTATGCCTTTGCCTCGCAAATCGGCCTCTGAATGCCTCGAATCTAGTCACAAATAATTCGTTTCAGTCAATAAAATTTTTTGGAATTAACTTCATAAGAAAATGCTAATTTTCCATAAAAATCTGAATTTTAGCTCAAACATTGCATGTGGGGCCCACATCTCGGAACTCAACAAAAGTTACAAAATCCGAAAGCCCATTCAACCACGAGTCTAACCATACCAATTTTATCAAAAACTGACCCCAACTCGACCCTCAAATCTTCAATTTAAACTAAGAGGGTTTTCAAACTTTTCCAACTTAATTCGCCAATTAAATGATAAAAACAATCATGGATTCGGGTAATTTAACCAATATTGAGCTAAGAACACTTACCCCGTTGTTTTCCTTGAAAAATTCCCGAAAATTGCCTCTTCCCGAGCTCAAATACATCAAAAACTGAAAATGGGTCAGAACTTAAACTCTCTGTCCAGACCTCTCTTCTTCGCGAATGCGACAGGTCCCTCGCATTCGCGAAGCACAACTCGACTGCCCACAAATTTAACCCTTCGCGAACGTGACCGTGGCTTCGCGAACGCGAAGCTTTACCAGCTCAGACCTTCGCAAACACGACCGCCACCTCGCGAACGCATAGAACAAGGACCTGGGGGTCCCAATAGCCTCACTTCTCTTCGTGAACGCGACACCTCTCACGCGTTCGTGATGCACACACAGATCATACCTTTGCGTTCGCGTCCTCCCCTTTGCGGACGCGAAGAACAAAACCTCACACTCAAAAAACACTCTTCGCGAACGCTAGGGCCCACTCGCGAACGCGAAAGAGAAAATTAGAAAAATGCAGCAGCAGATATCAACAATCTCACCAAGGCCAAAAATGATCCGTTAACCATCCAAAACTTACCCGAGCCCTCGGGACCTCAACCAAATATACCAACAAGTCCTAAAATATCATACGGACTTAGTTGGACCCTCAAATCACCTCAAACAATGCTAAAACCATGAATTATACCCCAATTCATGCCTAATGAACTTTGAAATTTTTAATTTCTACAAACGACTCCGGAACCTACCAAATCACGTCCGATTTACCTCAAATTTTGCGCATAATTCATAAATGATATAACAGAGGTACTCAAATTTTCAGAATCAGATTTTGACCTTATCAAAAAGTCAACCCCTGGTCAAACTTCCTAAAAATTCAACTTTCGGCATTTCAAGCCTAATTCCAATACGGAACTCCAAATAATATTTCGGACACGCTTCTAAGCCCAAAATCACCATACAGAGATATTGGAATCATCAAAATTCAAATCTGAGATCGTTTATACATAGGTCCATATCCGGTCCACTTTTTTAACTTAAATTTTTAATTATAAGACTAAGTGTCTTATTTCACTCCGAATTCCTTCCGGACCCGAACCCACTAACCTGGTAAGTCATAAAACAATTATAAAGCATAAATTAAGCAGTAAATGGGGGAACGGGGTTAGAATACTTAAAATGACCTCCGGGTCGTTACACTATTGCTATCTATTTTTGATGTATCTTACGTTTTTTGCCTTTTTTTTACAGGCCCCAGTACTTCACCACGAGAGTTTCCTCCGATACCGGGTTGAAGTCAATCAACTAGAGCTCGAGATCAAGGAGCTTACCCAAAAAAGGGACATGTACAAGCTTCTTAGCGAGCAGTAGGAGGGTGTTGCCAAGAACCTCCAGGCCGAGCTAGATGCGGTTGAGAAAGAGGCATCGGCCTTAAGGCAGGAGCATGCTAACTTGGTGGAAAAGGTAAAGGTTTTCGAAGTTAAAAATGAAAATCCGGTCACAGAGGCTAACAACAATACTTCGCAGGTCTAGCAGAAGATCGACCAGATCGACCAAATCCGCAAGGAGATGGATGAGATTGAAGTGATGGTCGACGAGTGAAAAAATAAGATGGACCTGCTGGCCTCGGAGAAGGAGACTGCTCGGGCAAAGCTGTCTTCTGTGGAAGTTCAGCTTCTAGTGGAGAATGAGAAGGCTGATACACGAGCCCAACAAAATGAGGACCTACAAGCTCAACTGGGCTTGGCCATCGCTATACGGAACGCCCTTAGCAAGGAGCTCGAAATAACAAGGTCCCAGTTGGAAGCAACCTTGGCTGATGCTGACGAGATGGTGGCCCAATAAAAGGCCGATGTTGAAGTAGTTGAGGCCCGCCAGAAGAGTACTGCTGAGTACATAAGGCGGCTATACCGAAGGGAGACACTCGAAGAAATACATGCCCGAGGCATCAACCTATCTACCGATATCGAAGAGGCAAAAAGACTCGAGGTCGAGACTAAGTGGCTAGCTGAACCCCGAGGTGAAGAGGGCTCTGAGGGCTCTGAAGAATCCGAAGGCCCCGACAGTTCAGGTGATGAGTCAGGTTTCGGTGAAGATCAGGCGGAGATGCCTTAGGATATTGTTTTTTGTTTTTGTATCTTGTACATATATTTTGTTGAGGCCATTTTTATTGGCCTTTGTAAAGATATTTCGGAATATATAAGGTTTTTCCCATTTTAGCAATTTTCAAGTCTATTATCTTTAGCATCTTTTTATAATTGCAAATATTTCTAATACCTTAGCACATAATCAAATATAGTAATAGATCGGTTTTCGGAAGTCATAACAAGACCTGTCCTCGATGCAATTTTTGCTCGAACTTATGGAAGTTCGGAGTGACCGAAAATTTCCCCAATATGCTTGTTTAAATGTTTTTAGACTATATCTTTACCGAGGGTAACCTTTGAGCATGTTTAGAATTTTGTTGAAGTCCTTATGTTTTAATTACGGGCTTCAGACGTCTCCGAACCATTTTTATGGTGGCCGTAGCCTTTTAGGTTTAGGTACTACCTAATAGGTTTTGTGCCTCCGGGTTTCGATAACCCGAGCTGTCCGAACTTGTCTGGGACTGTAGTCCCCGAGTAGGGGTAGCCTTGGGTGGCCCTTGGGCTCGATAGTTCCTGGGTAGGAATAGACCTTAGTCTCGATACTTTTAAGAAATGAAAAATATGTATTAGCAAGGTAGAAACTTTCTTTCATTTCTATGCGTAACATATAAGATTGTAAGCGTGTAAAAGCTTGCAGTATGGTTGAGGTGGCCTATGCGGGCACAGTTCACTTGACCGTTTAGCCCTTACAATAAATCCTAACCACTGAGCCGAGACTGTTCAAGTACCAAGTTTCCTCCCTTTCTAAAAATCTTGACCCGAGGGTGATGGCCCCTAGTATTCGAGGTCGATCTTCGAGAGGGCTCGAATACTATTGATGCGACCATTGACTCTGATTTAAAACCAGTCTTCGACTCTAAGTTAGCACGATTTATTGTTACCTCATTAAAAACCTTGCCGAAAAACCCTTTTGGGACAAAACCGGTTCAAGGAAAATAGAGTGCGACGCGTGCTTTAAGACCTAATAGCTGCATTCTCCTTTGGTTATGCCCTGCAAGTGTTAGTCCAAATCTTAATAAAAAAAAGGTGAATGAGGTCGTACTTTAGCAGTAGTACCGTTTTAAGTGGGTCACGTTCCAGTTGTTCGGTAGTTGTGTGCCGTTTCCTGCTTTGAATTTGTATGAATCTTTACCGGTAATCCCGATGAATCAATATGGACATTCCCAATTTGGTCCTAGTTTCCCTTCGTTCGGGTTCCGGTTGTTCAGTGTTGCTTTTATTAACACCAAGTCCTCGATATTGAAGTGTCGGAGGTTAGTTCTTCGGTTGTAATATCTTTCTATCCGATGTTTCTTAGCAGCCAATCGGACTAGGGCAGCCTCGCACGGCTCATCTAATAGTTCCAGGCTCGTGCTCATGACCTCATCATTTGATTATTTGGTTGCATATCGGAACTTGATGCTCAGTTCTCCCACCTTAACCGGTATTAGTGCTTCGGCACCATAGACTAATAAAAACGGAGTGGCCCCGGTACTAGATTTTAAGGTCGTACGATATTCCCACAAGACTTCGGGCAAAATTTCCTTCCAATTTCCTTTGGCATCGATCAATCTTTCCTTAGGGTTTTGAAGTATGGTCTTGTTCGTAGATTCTGCATGTCTGTTCCCACTAGGGTGATAGGATGTGACAAGATCATTTTGATCTTATATTCCTCGAAAAATTTTCTTACCTTGCTACCGATGAACCGCTTCTCGGTATCACATACTATCTCGGTCGGTACACCGAACCGGCATATTATATGGTCCCAAATGAAGTCGATGACTTCTTTTTCTCGGACCTTCTTGAATGCTTGAGCTTCGACCCACTTAGAGAAATAGTCAGTCATAAATAGTTAAATTGAGCCTTATCGGGTGCCCATGGTAGGGGACCGACAATGTCCATTCCCCATTTCATGAACGGTTAAGGTGAAAGGACCGAATGTAGTAGATCCCCGGGTTGATGGATCATTGGTGCATGCCTCTAATAGCCGTCGCATCTCCGTACAAAGTCATTCGCATCTTTCTCTATGTCGATCGAGTAATAGCCAGCTCTGATTATCTTACGAACCAAAGATTCTGCTCCCGAATGGTTTCTGCAATTGCCTTCGTGAACTTCCCTCAGAACATATTCGGTGTATCCCGGCCCCAAGCATATAGAGAGTGGGACATCGAATGTTCTTCTGAACAGGGTACCTTTGGATAGGCTAAACCTGGCCGCCTTCGTGCGCAGAGCTCTCGATTCTTTAGGATTCGAGGGTAACTTCCCAGTCTTTAAGTAGTCTATATACTTGTTTTTCCAATCCCAAGTTAAACTCATTGAGTTTATCTCGACATGGACTTCTTCCACTACTGATTTCATGAGTTGTACGGCCGTTCCCGAGCTGAATTCATCATCATCAACCGATGACCACAAGTTAGCCAGAGCATCGACGTCGTTATTTTGGTCCCGGCGCACGTGTTGTAGGGCCCATTCCTTGAATCGATGCAGCGTTACTTGTAATTTATCCAAGTATCTTCGCATCCGTTCCTCTTTCACTTCGAATGTCTCATTGACTTGATTTACCACAAGGAGGGAATCACACTTAGCTTCGACCACTTCGACTCCCAGGCGTTTAGCCAATTCAAGACCTGTAATCATGGCCTCATACTCGGCCTCATTGTTAGTCAATTTCACAGTTTTAATAGATTTCCTAACTACGTTACCCGTAGGCGGCTTCAACACGATGCTGAGTTCGTACCCCTTTGCGTTTGAGGCACCGACCATAAAGAGGGTCCAGATTCTCGAGGAAGTCCCCGAGGTTAACAACAATTCCTTTTTGACTCTAGAGATTAAGGTCGACGTCGACTTTAGGTATTAAGGCCGCGCATGAAGTTGGTCACGAAGTCTGCCAAAATTTGAGATTTGATGGCAGTTCGGGGTCGATATTCAATATCATACCCGCTAATTTCCACGGCCTATATGGCCAATCGTCCCGAGAGCTCGGGTTTGTGCATTATGTTCCTCAATGGGTAAGTAGTTACGATACATATGGGATGACATTGAAAATATGGCTTTAACTTCCTAGAAGTGCTTAGCAAAGCGAGCGCCAATTTCTCTAGGTGAGGGTACCTTGTTTGGGCCTCCCCTAGAGTCCTGCTAACATAATAGATAGGAAATTACGTACCTTCCTCTTCCTGGACTAAGACTCCACTTACCTCTATCTCAGATACCGCTAAGTACATGTATAACTGCTCATCTGACTTCAGAGTATGAAGCAAAGGTGGACTCGAAAGGTACCGTTTGAGTTCTTCCAAAGCTTGCTGGCATTTCGGGGTCCGCGAAAATTTATTCTTCTTCTTCAATAATGAGAAGGACTGATGGCTCTTATTGAAGTACCTTGATATGAATCGACCCAGGGTGGCTATGTGCTCGGTTAGCCTTTAAACGACCTTGACATTGTCCATCACGATGATATATTCTATAGCTTTGATTTTATCGGGATTGATCTCGATCCCCCGATTAGACACCATGAATCCAAGGAACTTCCCGGACCCAACCCCGAATGTGCATTTCTCCGGGTTCAGCTTTATATTGTATTTCTTCAGTATGTTGAAGGTTTCCTGCAAATGTTCCAAATGGTCCTCTGCTCGCAGGGACTTAACTAACTTGTCGTCAATGTAAACCTCTATTGATTTTTCTATTTGTTCTTCGAACATCCAGTTTACTAGGCATTAGTAAGTGGCACCGGAGTTTTTTAGTCCGAACGACATTACGTTATAACAATAGGTGCTGAATTTAGTGATGAGTGAAGTTTTTTCTTGATCGCCCGGGTCCATCCAGATTTGGTTGTACCCAGAATAGGCATCGAGAAAGTTGAGTATCTCGTGGCCGGCCGTCGCATTGATCATGCGATCGATGTTAGGCAAAGGAAAAGAGTCCTTAAGGCATTACCTTGTTCAAGTCTTTGTAATCTACGCACATTCTTAATTTATTTCCCTTTTTAGGCACTGCCACTACGTTAGCTAACCAATCCGGGCACTTAACTTCTGGAGGAACCTATTTTAAGGAGTTTGGATACCCCGTCTTTGATGAATGCATGCTTGACTTCAGATTGAGGCCTCCTCTTCTGCTTAACCGGGTGGAACTTTTGATCCAAGCTCAGCTTGTGAGTAGTTATTTCTGGCCGGATTCCTGTCATATCAAGATGGGACCAAGCGAAACAATCTATATTAGCTTTAAGGAATTCAACGAGTTTTTTCCTGAGCTCGGGAGTTAACCCTGTGCCCAGGTATACCTTCCGATCGGGGAAGTGTTCTATCAATATGACTTTCTCCAACTCTTCGACCGTTGACTTGGTGGCATCGGAATCGTCAAGGGCGATGAACGACCCGGGAACTCCGTAATCATCATCCTCGCCTGCCTTTTGCTTCTCCGGTTCGGTCAGGGCCGATGTCAGTGATTGCTATTTAGTTTCTTCCTTCCTAACCGACTCTGGGTTCTTTGATGTCAAGAGTGAGGACATCGAGATCACCTCATCGACCGCGAACATTTATTTTGCGGCTGACTGTTCTCCGTAAACTATTTTGATCCCTCCTGGTATGGGGAACTTCAATGCCTGGTGTAGTGTCGAGGGTATTTCCCACATGTTGTGAATCCATGGCCTTTCGGATAGAGCGTTGTACCTCATATCCCCCTCGATGATGTAGAACTTCATTTTCTGAATGGTTCCGGCGGTGTTCACTGGCAGGGTTATCTCCCCTTTAGTAGTTTCACATGCCATGTTGAATCCGTTTAAGACCTAGACTGCAAGTACTATTTAGTCTTGTAGACCCAGCTGCTTTACGACCCTCGATCTGATGATATTAGCCGAGCTTCCTGGATCAATCAACACACGCTTAACGCGAGATTTATTTATAAGTATCGAAATTACCAGGGTATCGTTATGCGGTTGCACGGTGCTTTTAACGTCTTCATCATTGAAAGAGATGGTCCCCCCCGGCATGTAATCTTGGGTTCGCTTTTCCCTTTTAATGGATACCTTAGTGCGCTTCAGCATTGGCCCCTGGGGGATGTCGATTCCACCGATGATCATGTTGATGACGTGCTGAGGTTCCTCTTGCTAGGTGTGCTTGTTGGAGTCCCTATTCCTAAAGTAACTTTTGGCTCGATCACTCAGAAACTCCCGGAGGTGTCCGTTATTGAATAACTGGGCCACTCTTCTCTTAGTTATCGGTAGTCTTCGGTCCTGTGGCCGTGAGTACCATGATATTTACACATCAGGTTGGGGTCTCTTTAGGCAGGATCGGACTACATACGTCCGATGGCTGATACGATGCCGGCGGCATCGACGCTGAAGTTGTATTCCGATAACCTCAGTGCCTCACTGGCCTTGATTGGCCTGTCGAGATTGTTTTTGCTCATGAGTCCCCAACTATTATGACCTCGACACTTCTTTTTTCATTCCTTACAGGGTTACTTCCGGATACGTTGCCCTTTCAATCTCCACTGTCATTAGTTCTGATGGGATACACGGACCCAGAGGGAACCACGATTTGATCGTCCTCGAGTCTGATTTTTGATTGGTACCTGTTATGGACGTCAGCCCAAGTTACCGCCGAGTACTCTATCAAATTCCGTTTCAGCTGCTGGGAAGCCAAGGAACTTTGGGGGTTGAGTCCTTGAGTGAATTCTTGAACTACCCAATCATCTGCAACCGGGGGCGGGTCCATCCTTTCCATCTGAAACCTCGATACGAATTCCCTGAGCATTTCATTATCTCTTTGTTTCACTTTAAATAGGTCCGATTTACTAGTCATGACTTTGATGGCCCTAACATGAGCTTTTACGAAGGCATCCACAAGCATATCAAATGAATCAATGGATTTAGGGGGCAGGTTGTGATACCATATCATTGCTCCTTTAGACAAGGTTTCTCCGAACTTTTTTAGCAGAATCGACTAGATTTCGTCATCTTCTACATCATTCCCCTTAATGGCACACGTGTAGGAGGTCACATGTTCATTTGGATCCGTTGTCCCATTATACTTTGGAATCTCGGGCATATGGAACTTCTTTGGGATCGGTTTCGAAGCTGCGCTCGGAGAGAAAGGTTTTTGAACAAATTTCTTGGAATCTAGGCCTTTCAATATCGGGGGCGCTCCTGGGATTTGATCAACCTTGGAGTTATAGCTCGCCACTTTTTGTCGTTGGCTTCAATTTTCTTTTCTCCTGATTTTACCCGCTTTGTCAGTTCCTCAAGCATCTTTATTATCTCGGGGTTGGTCCCGGGTTCAACTTCACCCGGCCTTTTTGTGGCTGGTTCATTTCTGCGGGGCTTTTCCCGTGATGGTTCAGGCTCAACTCTGTTGGGAGCGCGACTTTGGTTCTGCAACTGGGCTATCACTTCTAGTTGAGCCTGTAACATTTCGAAGATCATCCGCAAATTAATCCCATCACCTTCGCTGTCGTGTGTACTCCAGGCTATCAATCAGGCTCCCCCGCGAATGCTGTTTTCGGGGTTGGTAGGCAAGTTTGCGTCTATAGCCAAATGTGAGTTAGCATCGATTGGGTCCACGACTGGAACTCCATTGGGGTCAACAGGAGGCACCTCGTTGCTGGGCACTACATTGTTGTTCTCGCCATGGTGGCCAGACTTAACATCAATGTTCAAATGAGCAGATTGAGAGTTCGACATTTTTAATTTGACCTGAAATTAAAATATCAATGAACAAGTGTAAAATAGAGTGCATTATGAAAATTTGTATCAAATTACCACTATTATCCCTAGCCCTACGGTGGGCGCCAAACTGTTTACTCTAAAAAATGGATAACAATTGAATTTATATGTGATTTTAAGGATATGTGAATTAATTCAATACGAGTGATTAATGATATTAGATAAGCAAATAAAAG
This sequence comes from Nicotiana tomentosiformis, assembly GCF_000390325.3. Lineage (NCBI taxonomy): Eukaryota > Viridiplantae > Streptophyta > Magnoliopsida > Solanales > Solanaceae > Nicotiana > Nicotiana tomentosiformis. Next base: position 12,481,362 of record NC_090814.1, read on the forward strand.
GCGTAATAAATGACTAGACCAATGATAAGGGTGATTCCGGGCTTGGTTGATGGCTTAACGAAGAACCTGCCCTCGATTCCAACTTACGAAGAACTTAGGAACAAGAATAAGAACTTTGAACAACAAAGAGAATTGAAATAAATTGCCTTGATATGCGTATTACAATGTCCCTCATGAATAATAAGCTTCCCTCCTTTATATAGTAGGGGAGTTTTATCCTAAGTACAATTCTAAGAAAAGTAAAAATCTTCTGTTTCGCTAATTATTGATTTTCTGCCGATACGGGCCGAGATTCACGCTGTGATATCCGATTGGTCACGGACATCACGGCCCTCTGTTAGTCATGTGCAGTTGTTGGATAATGCTCTCCGAAGTCTTGATCCTTGAATCAGACACGGAGGACATGGTCTTGATACCCCCGAGGGCAGGTATTTTGCCCGAGCCCCGATACGAGGGGCTGTTCGCTCTGACTCCGATTCATTACGGTTACGTTCCTGCTCCGTTTGACTCACCGAAAAATTGAGTCATTTAGTGGGCTCGGTTTTACCCGTATACAACTGTAATTGTGACTTTTTAGTTCGATTTCAACTCTGAAATTTGATTCAAATGGGTCTAAATCGTCTCAATCTTCCTCAATTTATAAATAGACTTGTTTAGGTGCTTCCAACGAATTTCAACCACACTCACAAAAATAACTACTTTTATCTTTCTTTAGGCATGTCTACATAAAAAGTTTGTGGTGTATTTGAAAGAAAATAGAGAGAAGAGGCTGAGGAAGCCATCAGAACTATCGTTAAAAATTATGTGTGAGAGAGAGAATAAGGAGGAGGAGGAGAAATTGAATAGAGGAGAGAAACGTCTATTTGAAAGCTTATGGGTAGTGGTTGCTATATTTTTTGGGAATATAATATTGTATAGCCGCTCTTAAAAATATAGCCGAAATATATATATTTTTTGTATACTTTATGTATATTTATATATACATTCTTTATGATATATATAAATTTTATATACTTTTTCGGCTATCGAATATAAATAGTTTCTGGTGCGGGTTACAAGTAAAAAAAGTTCATATTTTTTCCGGCTATTTGGCAAAATGTATTTCTTGGCTAAGCAGATGCAATTAGGTGTAAGAAAATGTACATTTATAGATTTGTACCAATTTTCCTTTGTTTTATAGAATAAACATACATTGTTTTCCGCTAGTTTTGTTATCTCTATTGTACTTTCTAGATTGTGCCAACGCCTTACTATTTTTAAAACTATCCCTTTCTATTAGTTTGTATATAAATATATTTTTTTCCATGTTCTTGCAAGTTCTTTTTAAATTCGTGTCTTGTTGAATTTGTGACTTTGATTTTTAGGATAGCGATAATAGTTTGGATGGATAAAAAGTTAAAATCTAAAACAATAAATTAACCCAAGGGTATTTCTTGAGACCATAAATTTGATTGGTTTTATGTCACATTAGGTAAGGTTAGTGATTTGATATTTCTTGATGCATTACAATAACTTTATTTCAATTCTTCTCATACAATTTGAAAATTAAGTAATAATTCAATAGTAGAATGGCTATACAATTCTTTTTTGTTTTACATTTCAGAAGTTCAATATTCTTATAGAATCTTTTGTTTTATGTAGTGAAAGGCGATAGGTACTCCGGCTCTCTTACGACTTGAGATCCATCATTCGGCCCTGGTTAATAGAGTATTTGAGACTGCGGGCCGTTTCCATTAGGCCCAAAATCTTATACCAATGGTAAAAATAGCATGAGCTAGCCAGTTTTCGAACTGATAATTAAAAAATAACCAATATTTATAAAGTTATTAAAAATAGCTATTAATTTAGCTGAAATACGGATCCAGCACAATATGCTGGATTATGAAGCTCATGCGTATAAACTTCCAGCATATTATGTTGGAACTTCAGCACACGGAAAGTTCCAGCACAATATGCTGGATTATGTAGCTCTTACGTATAAACTTCCAACATATTATGTTGGAACTCCAGTACATTGTGAAATTCCAGGACATTATACTAGAATCTCATATGTACAAAATTCGAACTCAAGCATATTATGCTGGATGTTTTCCAGATTTTTAAGGGTGTTTTTGTTCAGATTTTACCTCAACATGAAAAAATAGCTAAATTTCGATTACGTTTAAAACTGTGACTATTTTTCAATTATCAATTGTAAATTAGGTTATTTTTTTATCTTTTTCCAATGAATTGCTAGAATTTTTAGTGTCTAGGAAATTAGTCTGATAATGTCTATTGTCAAATTGGAAAGGAAACCATTTAGTTATTAAATTATAGTAATACTTTGTCTTCAATTTATGTGGCAGAATTGAACTTTGATAGCTACATCCAAATGCACGTTTTTGACATGCTATGTTTAAGGTTTTTGAAATCTAATCGTTACCGTAGAATCGAAAGATCGAAATTTTAATGTTATTTTCTATCTTTGGAAGTTTCACTTTCAAAATGCCAAATACTTGATATTTCGTCCACAATGTCAAGAAATCACAGAAATCGGCCATCCTTTCCCTTTCTCAGTATAATAAAAATATAATTAAAAAGAAAGGCATTTATATCTATTGACACTCATCTGACCCTCTTTTTTCATATTTCTCTTCTACATAATGTTGACAGTAGTTTTGTAACAACTTAGCTGATCGTTGAGTATTGTAGCCCCAATTCTCTATTTAATGCTTATTCTATGTTCATCTTTTGTTATATAACTTGGCGGGGTGGTTGGTTTGGTTCCTGGGATATTTCGAAATGAATAGGGACACTTAGTCTCAAGGTTGGAAGCTTAAGTTGAAAGAGTTAAGCGGATGTTGACTTATGTGTAAATGACTCTGGAATGAAGTTTTGATGATTCTGATAGCTTCGTATAGTGATTTTGGACTTAGGAGTATGTCTCGATATTGATTTGGAGGTCCGTAGGTCGTTTTGGCATGAATTGACAAAAGTTGGAAAGGTAAAGGTTTAGAAGGTTGAAAAGTTTGACCGAGAGTTGACTTTATTGTTACTGAGCTCGGATTTTTGTTCGGGGAGTTGGAGTAGGTCCATTGTATCATTTATGACTTGTGTGCAAAATTTGAGGTTAATTGGAGTTGGTTTGATAGATTTCGGCATCGATTTTAGAGGTTGAAAATCCATTAGTTTCAATAGGCTTGAATTGGGTACGATTCGTGTTTTAGATGTTGTTTGAGGTTTTGACTAAATTCGTATGATATTTTAGGATGTGTTGGTACGTTTGGATGGGGACTCGGGGGCCTCGGGTGAATTACGGATGGCTAACGGATCAAAAGTTAGACTTAATGCATTGCTGAAGAATTTGGGTTGTTGGTGTAACCGCATCTGCGGTGGACTTGACCGCAGATGCAACACCGCAGATGCGGCTGGAGTGTCGCAGGTGCGGAAGGGGCCTGACTTGGGGATTATCGCAGAAGCGAGACGGGTTCTGCATAAGCGAAGTCGCTTATGCGATGGTCGTTCCGCAGAAGCGGAGTTTGGCGTGATGGGTAGGAACCGCAGATGCGGATGGTTCCCGCAGGTGCGGGCACGCAAAAGCGCTTGGTAGACCGCAGAAGCAGACCTGCACAAGCGGGATTTTGGCCAAAGAAGCGACATGTCGGTGTTTAAGTCGTCTTCATAGAAGCGATACTTTCTCCGCAAAAGTGGAACCGCAGGTGCGATAATGGAGGCCGCAAAAGCGAAATTGCTGGCAGTGTGTTATAGATGAGGGTTTGATTGTTTTTCTCATTTTTATGATTTTGAAGTTCGGTCTAGGGCGATTTTTGGAGAGGGTTCCATCTAATTTGAAGAGATAAGTGACTTTTAATCACTTTTGTCCCTAAGTATTGAATACCCATTGATTATTTTACCTATTTCTCATGAATCTAAGTTAGAATTTGGAAATTTTTGAACTATGTTATTGGAGAGTGAAATTTGTGGATTTGAAGAGCAATTTGTGGTTGGAATTGGATAATTTTGGTATGGTTGGACTCATAATTGAATGGGTGTTTGAAATTTATGCATTTTGTCGAGTTCTAAGGTGCGGGCCGGGGGTTGACTTTTGATTTGAGTTAAAGATCTTAGCTTTATCATTTGGAATCACTTCCTATCGCTTTTATTGATAGTATTACATTATTTTTGGCTAGATTCAAGCTTTTCGGAGGTTGCTACGCACATGAAGGACTTGTTAAAGGAGTAATTTGGCTTGCTTGAGGTAAGTATCTTATCTAAACTTAATTGAGGCACTAGTTGCCTAAATTATTATGATAGCTACGTGCTATTGGGTGCGCACATGTGTGGGGTTTGAGCCAATATGCTAACACTAGGAGTATTTATTCATGTTCGGGTTGTGCTTAGGCTATGATATGCCTAAGTTTGGCTGTTAAGCTTTACGCTATGATGTTTCTCACATTTGTAATATTGTTGTAAACTATTTGAGCTATGTTAGAGGCTACATAGAGGTTTAATCCCTGAATGAATTTGATATATGCTATTCTGTGATGAGATTTGCCGATTCGATTTATGATAGTACACTTTGCACATGCCTACACTTAGCATGTCACTTTTACCAGTCCAGGGGCATGAGATTTGTTAATTATTCATTACGTACATGTATTCTTGTTTTATTTTCTCCTGTGTGATATGATTTGACTGGGTACCCGTGACCACGCCAGGCGAATTATATTGTTATGCATGTGATCATGCCAGGCGGAATGTGTTGCTGTGCCTGTGACCAAGCCTGGCGGATTATGATATTGAGTGTGTGACTACGCCGGACTGGTAGCACGTTGAATTGGTCGTACTTGCGTGTGGATATGGATCCATCCCTCTAGGGTCACCCTCTCATATTTCTCTCTTGATGGTGTACACACAGATATTGAGGAAATATGATCACTAGTTTGGTATGGAATTGGAAAGGTTGAGGAAATATGGCCAAGGTTTGTTTGGATTTCGCATTTCACTTTACTTGCAATTTTAGCGATTATTTACTTGATTTAACTGCATATTATCTCTATATGCCCTATACTGACTGAACAGAGTATTTGAGAAATTGTACACATATGTTTCTTCCTGTGCTTTATGACTTGATTTTAGTATTGCTCTATACTTGTTAAAAAGATAAAACTGTAGAGGTGATAGCTAGCATCATTTATAATTTGTGCTTCTTTTACCTCATCAAGGTTAGCTATGATACTTATTGAGTACATTGGGTTGGTTGTACTCATACTACACTCTCCACTTCGTTTGCAGATCCAGGTACATTTGGACGCGGTGATTGCTAGATTGGTGCTAGTACCTGCTCGGAGACTTTGAGTTAGCTGCTATGTCGTTCGCAGACCTTGATTATCCTTCCTTTTATTTTCTTCAGTACTATTCAGACAATTGTACTAGAGTTTGTTTTATATTGGGATGTTGTAGTACCCATGTACTTGTTGACACCAGGTGCTGGGATGGTTGTACTAGAGTTTCAGTTACTTTTATCAGATATTTATGAGATTTTTTGTTATTGAGGTTATTAAACTTATTTTTATTCAAATATTTATCTGTTATGTGATTGTCGGCTTGCCTAGTAATGTGTTAGGCGCCGTCACTCCATGTTGAGATTTTGGGTCGTGACAAGTTGGTGTCAGAACACTAGGTTACTTAGGTCTCACGAGTCATAAGCAAGTTTAATTGAGTCTTGCGGATCAGTACAGAGACGTCTGTACTTATTTTCGAGAGGGTACCGAACCATTAGGAAACTTCAATTTCTTTGTACTCTTGTCGTGCGGATTTATTGATTCCGAAAACTGAACTTCTATTATTCTATTCTCTCACGGATGGTGAGGACACCTAATAATTTCTTTCTTATGTGGAAGATTTACAAACTTTCATTAAAATACCCCCTTAAAATAAGAATCTAAAATGCTCAAAGATGAGAATAAAGGAAATTAATAAAGCTCTTGCTGCTAAATCATTTTGGATTGAATGTTCAAATTTTGCTATGTCGTCATACAATATATATGTTATATATTTAACCTTATTATGGGAGGTTTAAAGTCCATTCTTATGATATAATCCTACGGGAGAATGGATACTTTTTTATTACTAATTGAATTTTTGACCCCAGTAACAAAAGTTGAGGAAAAAGTGTCATGTCAGAATTTTAAAACACGCTAAGTCTGATTTTCTCGATCACTAAAATTTTAAAGCATGCTAGGTAGAGTTTGAGTAATTATGATGGTCGTTATCCCGGCGAATCACCAGAATTTTTCAGTATTGGAGTTGAAATTCTGATGATCGTCAATATTTCTGGTGTTTTAAAATTATGATGATCGTCGTAATTTATAATGTTTTAAAATATTACCGAGCGTGCTTTAAAATTCTAACAGGACTGTTTTCCCAAAAAGAAAATTAATGGTATGAAAATATAAAATAGTGGTGTTAAAAAGGTCCATCTAACTTCATATATAGTAAACCTACACTTGAGTTGCTTTTAGATAATGCGTGGATGATAAACGTTTTACTGAAATAAAAGTGCAAGAACAACTACAACTTATACATTAGTTAAATAGAATTATTTAATGTAACAAAGAAATCCTATGGAATATCAAAATCGTTTGACAATTACATATTCACATATTTATTACTAATCTTTTCTTGGAACAATTCGATAATGCTCCTTAAAAGTAACACAATTCTTATTGTATTAGACTAAATCATGTAAATATTCGTCCTGAATATTGGAAAGATATATTAAGCAATGACATTTTCACTTTTATAGTTTTCCTTTCCTTTGAGAACGAGACAACATAACAATAAAGTTTTAGTTGAATCTAATTATAATTATGTCGTTTTTAGTGAACGTTGACATGTCGCCCTTCTAAAATTATCGTCGTTTTGAGTGAATATCGCTCTCTGGAAAATATGAATCATAATCCACTTATATCAAATAGGAACAAGAATTGCCATTTTTTTCATTTTTAAACGTTAGTTCTGTGGTCCAAACACCACAAACATGTGTAAAGAGCGCTACTAATTAATAGTCTGTTTGGCTAAATTTTTGAAATCAGTTTATGTTTGACTAATTAATCTGAAAAGCACTTATAAGCAGCAATTAGTGTTTGACCAAGCCGTAAAAAAAATGCTTCTAAGTGTATTTTCTCACAAGTGCTTTTCAAAAAGTGCTTCCGGAGAGAAGTTTTTTTTTTCTCTCCAAAACTGCTTTTGCTTTTACTCAAAAGCACTTTTCTTTCTTCTAAAAGCTTGGCGAAACACTTTAATTTTGAAAAAAAAGTTTTTAGCCTCGGAGAAGTTTGGCCAAACATGCTATAATATATGTCTCTACATAGAATATGTAATTGATTAATAACTGTCTTTTTTTTCCCCTTAGGGTCATGGTTAAATCATTTTGCTTAAACCTTAATTAAGTTTTGGTGTACTCTTTTAGATGGCAGCGTGAATCATGTGGTGGTGTTGATCATACAACTAGCATCCATCAAAACAAACATACCTTTCTTTTTTGGTTGCACAAACATAACTTATATTTCTCTAGGAAACTTTAATATTTGTCCTCTGTAGTTTAATTGTAAGTTTGGAGTTGAAATTGGAGAAAGTAATTTCTTACGAGTAATTTTAATTAAAAGAAACAATATCTTAGTTCAATTTCATTATAGAATCACTTGCAGGAAAAAAAATATGTCTACAATATAATATTTCGCCTCTCAACTTGCTAAGAGAAGATGGAATGTGATAGACTAATTGGGAGATATTTTCCCACTTCCATGTGGATAAGGGGGTAAATAGTTGTGAAGATATTTGGATGAAAGAATTGAATTCAAAGCAAATGAGTAAAATGTGGTTAGCTTTTAGGATAGGACTGAATAGACAACAAACAATCTCTAACAATATTTATTTATTCTCTCTCTATATATATAGGGTCACCCAACGTGATCCCTGCTTTTATTGCACAGTTGTATTTTGGTCTTTAATATAATAAAATTGGTGATTCTGTAATAGTGTTGAAAGATCCACCTCGGATTGACGTAAGGACTACCAAGTTTTGGGACACATACAAGTCATGAAATCTAATCTGTTAGGTTGCGCCTTCCTGAGATTCCTTGGAAGAGCGACGTAAGGCTAAGCAACCGATGTCCGTATAGTTACTATCCGCCAACTGAGGTCCCTTTCGTACGCTAGACGAGATTGTCAGTGTCGTACGGGAAAACCAATGTCAAGAACAATTGAGAGAACAAAAAAGAAATTAAGAATGAAAGAAAGTTTGATTGCATTAATGAAAGTTATTACAGAAAAGCAATACAGTGTCGAGGGAGAGAGACACCAGTACAGAGAATTGTTTGCTTGCTAGAAAGTTTGATTGCTTGATCCCCCAATAGTACTTACGAAAAAATAAATCAAAGTTACAAGACTTGACATAACTAATCTAGAGAAACATAAAGGAAATACAAAAAGTAAAACTACTCTATATTTACAATACAAATGACTTAGACCTATCAAGCAGAAGCAGGTCCGTTGGCAGCAACCTTGTTTTTAGCAACAGAGTCTGCGCGCGCGACGCTGTTGGCATCTGTTTGCGGCTGGGCGCTGGCAAGGCTTGATCCCCTAATAGTACTTAAAAAAAATAAACCAAAGTTACAGGACTTGAAATAACTAAGCTAGAGAAACATAAAGGAAATACTTGAAGTAAAATTACTCTATATTTACAATAGAAATGACTTAGACCTACAAAGCAGAAGCGAGTCCATTGGCAGCAACCTTGTTTTTAGCATCAGAGTCTACGCGCGCGGCGCTGTCTGGAAAAGTTATAGAAGGCTGACATGAATGACTGGATGAATCTTCCACCAGTCTAGGGTATCCACCTGATATGCAACTTTCCCAAAGCGTTTCTTAATGGAGAAGGGTCCAATGCACTTTTGCAATAGGCGAGGGTCATGGACCCCTACAAACAAGTACCGCTTTGGGATTTTTACCACACTTTATCTCCTACTTGATATTCAACAAAACGACAATTTTGATCAGCATGTTTTTTCATCCGCTTCTGGGCTTTGACAAGATAGCTCTGCACTATCTCCAAATTTTGCTTTCATTCTTTAGAGAAGCTAGCAACTCAAGGAGATTTAGACATGTTTGGGGCATTCATAGTGTGTGGGAGTAGCAGTTGCTGTCCGGTAACAATTTCAAAAGCGCTTTTATTTGTACTAGAGCTCTTTTGTGAATTGAAACACAGTTGAGCAACATCTAGAAGCTTCATCCAATTCTTCTGTGATCTGGTAACAGAATGATGGAGATATTCCTGTAGCATGCTATTGAATCGCTCCGTGTGGCTATCAGATTGCGGATGGAAACTTGAACTGTGGCTCAATTTGGACCCGAGGTACTTAAAGAGCTGAGTCCAAAAGTTTCTAGTGAAGAGAGTCGCGATCACTAACGATGTCTTTAGGCAGACCCCAATATTTGACAACATGAGAGAAGAAAAGTTGAGTTATATCTTCTGTTGATATATATTGTGGGCAGCTATAAATGTAGCATACTTGGAAAACCGATCTACCACAATCAAGATAGTTGTAAGGACTCCGACCTTGGGCAATACGGTGATGAAATCTAGTGAAACGCTTTCCCAAGGTCTCTTTGGAACATGCAATGGCCCCAAAAGTCCCGCTTGTGTCAAGCGGTCCGACTTGTCTTTCTGGCATACTAGGCAAGTCTTCACATATTGAGCAATATCATCAGCTATTTGAGGCCAATAATAAGCACAACGCAACATCGCCATAGTGCATTCTTCACCTGGATTGCCGGCCCACAAAGTATCATGACATTCCATCAGAAGAGTCCTCCGTTGATCTCCTCCTTTAGGAACATAAAGTCGGTTCCCTTTAACCTTCATGAACCCATCTTCTATATAGAACGGGTGAGTCTTGCCCTGTCATATCAAATCGACCAAATACTGCACAGCAGGATCCTTTAGGAGTAGATCTTGTATCTGGTCTCTTATAGTGGTGGCCACATCGCTCCCCCTTAGGGTGGAGAGTAGGAACACCAATGCTAAGTCAGCCCTTCGATTGAGCGCATCGGTAACTTGGTTGGTCTTCCCACTTCGGTACTCCAGGTTGAAGTGAAATTTTGCTAGGAGTTCCTGCCACATGGCCTGTCGGCCATTCAACTTTGGCTGAGTTATGAAATGGCTAACAACTGTGTTGTATGTCTTGACCACGAATGCGGTTCCCAGCAGATAATGCCTCCAAAGGCATAAATAATGGATGACAACCAATAATTCTTTTTCGTGGGCGACATAGCGCCGCTCTACATCCTTCAGCTTTCGTCTCTCGTACGCCACTGAATGTACCTCTTGTAGCAAGATTCTGCCTAGAGCATAATCAGAGGCATCCGTTTGAACTTCGAATGGCTTGGCCAAATCAGGAAGGGCCAAGACAGGGCTACTAGATATAGCCTCTTTCAATGCATTGAAGGCCTCCGCTCGCTTGGGCCCCAATCTCAAGGCATGACTTTCTTTAGGCATTCTGTAAACGGCAATGCAATGAGAGAGTAATTCTACACAAATCACCGATAATAGATGCATAGTCCAAGGAGCGCCCTCAAGGTATGGATATCCTTATGCGGCATCCAATCTATGACAACCTGAATCTTCTGTTGATCCATCTTTATCTGCCCTTCCTCGATGACATGTCCGAATAAGTCAATATGCTTTTGGGCAAATGTGCACTTGGATAGCTTCACATATAATTCTTGCTCACGCAATCGGGCTAGGACCTTCCGCAGGTGCTCCAAGTGTTCCTCCAATATTTTGCTATATATCACAATGTCGTCCAAGTAGACCACTATGAACTCGTCAATGTACTCTCAGAAGACTTGGTTCATCAAGGTGCAAAATGTGGTTGGAGTATTAGTCAAGCCAAATAGCATGACCAGGAAGTCGTACGACCCATATCTTGTTACACAAGTCGTCTTGTGTTTATCTCCCTCAGTAATTTGGACTTGCCAGTAACCTGTCTTCAGGTCTATTTTGGTGAACACTGTAGCACCATCCAATCTATCGAACAAGTTTGCCATTAGCGGGATAGGGTACTTGTTCTTCACGATGATTTTTTTTAGGCCCCGATAATCCACACAGAGTCGTAGGGTACCATCCTGTTTCTTTTGGAATAACACAGGGGACCCATAAAGGGACTTGGAGGGCACAATGATCCCCGTGTCTAGCATTTCCGTCAACTGTCTCCGAAACTCGGTGAGTTTGGGTTGTAACATTCTGTAAGGTGCCCGGGAAGGTGGCTTCGCACCCGACACCAACTCAATCTCATGGTCCATAGTGCGCCTAGGCGGGAGAACATGACATCTTCAAACTCCTTTAGCATCTCTTTCACGAGTGCAAGAATGGGACCCGAAGAACATTCTATATCTTCAATACACATGGTAGCCAGGAATGTAGGTTCATGTCTTTTGACTCCCTTCTTAGACTGCAGGGCCGAGATGTTCTCAGCGACCATCTTTATTATTGTGCATGGGATAATGCAAGGCTTGGCCCTGTTTTCTCCCGTCATGAGTAGCATATCGGCATAAGGAACAAGAATGGTGTTGGTTTGCCGCATGAATTCTACCCTGACAGCTCGAAGTCATCTATGATCACCACGCGCAAGTTGAATTTTCCTTCATAAGGACCAAGCTTCACTGGCACTCCTTTGGCTATTCCACCCACTGGCTGAGGCGGTGAGTTGATAGCCTTGACATGACTTCTTCACTTTCCTACAACTAGACCAAGGCGCTCTACTTGAGTTGAGGCTAAGTAGTTATGAGTAGCGCCCATGTCTATCATCGCCCAAATGGCTTACCATTAACTTTCATCTCGACAAACATCAAGGTATTTTCTTGGTTAAGAGGAGGCCCCTCATCCGCCTTTTTTTTCCCTTTCTTGGTGGTTGGGCAGGGGTCCTTCTTCTTGCGGATACCAGCACTGGTTCCCGCGCCTCAGAAATTAAACAAACAAGTGCATTGAAGGAACCTATTGGTTCTATCTGGTTAGCATCATCTGTGTCGTCATCCATCCCATCATCAAAAGTTTGATGGGCATTCATCTGTGCATGTGGGAATTCATTGTTCCAATGTGGAACGTCGCAATGACGGCATCCTGAAGGGGGCTTCCTCCCCCGATCGTTATTGTTAGATACAACACTATTCCTTCCTGAGGAAAGAGACTTAGATTTGGTTGTACCCCAATCTCCTCCACTTCTGCTAAGGCCACCGTTTCTAGTCTGGCTCCCTTTGTATCCCCCTCGGACAAGAGGCTGAGGCCTATCCTTCCGAACTTCTACTTGATAGTCCCCAAGGCATTCCGCTGCTTGGATCGCCTTGGGTAAAGTGTCTACCCTTTGTCTTTGCAGCTCCATACGGGCATAAGGTTTCAAACCTTACAGGAATGTGAAGCGTTTGTCTTTGTCCCCCATATCCCGTATGTTCAGCATGAGCGCGAAGAAGTTTTGCACGTAATCCTGCATTGACTTGGTCTGCGGAGCTCCGGTAGCTTTATCTGTGCATTGTACTCAGCATTTTCGGGGAAGAACTGTAGGCGTTTGGCTGCATTCAGTTCTGCCCATGTCTCGAGTGTATCTTCACTGGCCCTGATGGCTTCGTATTTCACCAGCCACCAGAGTTTAGCATCACCCTTAAGATACATGGCAGTAGTTGCTACCTTTTTTGCTTCTTCTAACTCCCCACGACATCGAAGTACTGTTCAATATCGAAGATGAAGTTCTCCACTTCTTTGGCATTCCGAGCACCATTGTATGGTTTTGGCTTAGGAATCTTCAGCTTTTATGGCACATGGGCGAGGTTCACAACACCCTCGATCTGGTTTCCGCCTCCGTGAAGTAGGTCTTGTAGTGTAACATTGACAACATTGAGCTGGCCTGTCAAGTTGTCTATGGTTTGCTGCATAGCAGTCACCCTGTCTGCCTCTTGTGCCCTATAGGCTAAATCCTCGGTATGCTCCTGTTGGAGGCCCTCGACTTTGCCAAAATATTTGGCTGTCTCTGTGGCTGCTGTTTGCCGGTCTCGTTTAGAGTCGCGATTGATGTTCGCATTGTCACCTTCGGCCTGCCGCATTCTGTGGTCCAGGTCAACGTTTGCACTAGGTTGGTTCTTAAACCAGGCACTATATTCACGATGGGTCGTATTCGACATCGGACGAGGGAACACATTGCCATTACTACCGTTTCTGACCATGGTGAATCATGGGGACCACATTTATGAGATTCCTTGGAAGGCCGGCGTAAGACTAAGCAACCGATGTTTGTGTAGTTACTGTCCGCCAATGGGGGTCCCATCCGTACGCTAGACGAGATTGTCAGTGTCGTACAGAAAAATCAATGTCAAGAGCAATTGAGAGAACATAAAGAGAATTGAGAATGAAAGAAAGCTTGATTGCATTAATGAAAGTTATTACAGAAAAGCAACACAGTTTCGAGGGAGAGAGACACCAGTACAGAGAATTATTTGCTTGCTAAAAAGTTTGATTGCTTGATCCCCCCTAATAGTACTTAAAAAAAATAAATCAAAGTTACATGACTTGACATAACTAAGCTAGAGAAACATAAAAGAAATACATGAAGTAAAACTACTCTATATTTATAATAGAAATGACTTAGATTCCTACAAAGCAGAAGCAGGTCCGTTGGCAGCAACCTTGTCTTTAGCATCAGAGTCTGCACGCATGGCGCTGTTAGCATCTGCCTGTGGCTGGGCGTTGGCGAGGGCTATCGGTGGGGCGACATAGGCACATATGCGCTTGTCACTAGGCGCGACCAAGACCACAGGGCCATCCATGGCGCTAGGCGTTGGGAGGTTGGCCAGGATGCCATGGGGTGCGTCCAAGGGGTAATGGGGCATGGAAAGCCACCCATGACAAATCTCATGCCTTAAATTTTGTATTGCATCAAGTTTAGATATTTTTAAAGAAGTGATGAAATAATATGGATAAAAAGTTTAGATATTTTTAAAGAAAAATAATTTCCAACCACAAAATGAAGCATTATTTGCCCTTTTTAGTGAAAATATTTTGTAATAACAAAATGCTGGAAAATGATTTAATTAAAGAAATTATTTTTTCGAATTCTTATTACTGTCCAACTAAACTGTGAACTATTAATTCGGTATCTTTTCGAAAACTCATAAAACTGCATATCTCTTCCTCTTCTAATTTAAAAACTTTAAGCCTATAGTTTCAAATTTTTTTTTGCTTTTATGCTTTTTCTAAAAGGGTTCTTGACAATATTACTTCACTTTGAATTTCATCATCTTATATACGAAGTGAATAATTAAAAGCTTAATTAAAATGACATATGCTTGTATGTCGATTAATACACAGTTCTTACATTATTATTTATTATTGTTCAAGAAGTAACAACCTGAAAGAAAGAAAATCTCCATTTTCGGCTCCCTTTATTTTCCATTTTCAGCTACTAATTAAAATTGGAAAAGAACTGTTACTATTAATTTCCTATTATACTTTTTTGTATGTTATTTTGTCTATAGCGTGACATTCTAGTAAGTCCAAATACTAGATTATTCTAGTCACTATTATTGGTTGCATTACCTAAAAAGAGCGACTTCATTGTATCACGACACGATTACGTTGATTGTTTTACCTTCTCACAATCACTAAATTCTTGTAATAAAATATTTGTTGCTTGGCGGATAAGTTTATCCAATAATTCTGTCTTCATGTAATTTAATGAGTTTTTAAAAGCTAAAATAAATCAACAAAATAACGTCAGAAACTATTTAAAATGTTTATTACGTCTCGGTAGTATGTGTGTGCGTGTACCGTGTACGTAAAATCATTCTGCCCCTATACCCACATATACCTACCGTGTCAAAAAGTTGCAAAATATAAGACTGCGCACATAATTAAGGAGAAGAAATTAGCTATATAGATTGTAACCAATAATGAGCCTAATAAATTGTTTCCTTCAATTTATTTTATGTGAACTCGTTTGACTGTACATTAAATTTAAAAAAAAAAGATATATTTTTGAAATTCGTGATCTTAAATGGCTATACAATCATGACATTAAGGATAAAAGAGAAATTTAAATTAAATTAGTTTTGAATACAAACATGTTAGAAAACTTTTTCTAAAACATACTTACACAAGAGAATCACACAAAATTAATGGCGGATCTAGAGCTATAAGTTCATAGTGTTAGGACCGAAATAATCAGGTGTCATGCGGAAACTAACAAAACATATCTTCAACGACGATAAATCAGACAACAGAAGAGAAATATACCAAAAGAGACACAAATATTTAACGTGGTTCGATCAATTGACTTACGTTCATGAGCGGAGAAGAGCAATCAACTATATAAAAGAGAGTATAACATATCGAGAGAACAATCTCACGAACAGGCAAACACATGTAGCAGGCTAACACTTGTCCCGAAATTCGTGCCTAAACAAGACTCTCAAATCTCATATGGCTAAATTGTGAATCATGCTAAATGAGAAGGAATGATCCTTAATTTATAGAAGTCTTGTCACGACCTGGAATTCACACCCTCAGGATCATGATGACGCCAAACATTTCACTTGTTAGGCAAACCAACGTTAGCTATATTTATTTAACCATTTTAACAATCCAAATCAAATGATAACAATAAAATCGAGTAGTCTGAAATAAGATGATAAACTAATAAACGACATAATCCAAATACAATCCTAGAATTTGGAGTCACTATTACATGAGCATCATAAGCACTACAGATAATAGTTTGAATAAAACACGACTGTTTGAATCAAAATAAACAACAATGATAACATAGAAGGGGACTTCAGGGTTGCAGACGTCGTACAACTATACCTCAAGTCTCCACATGTAGCTGGATCCGGACAATCTTACTAAGCGCTGCTGGGACCAACTCCGGTATCTTCACAAGAAGTGCAGAGTGTAGTATGAGTACAACCGACCCCACACGCTCTGTAAGTACCGAGCCTAACCTCGACGAAGTAGTGACAAGGCTAAGGCGGGCCACTTACAATAACTTGTACGCAATAATAATAATAATAATAATAATAATAATAATAATAATAATAATAATAATAATAATAATAATAATAATAATAATAATAATAATAATAACATGAAGACAGGAAATGGAAGTAAAGCAGTCAGCTTATGAAAACAAACTCGAAGTCCAATTATCAAAGAGCCCCGAATAACAAGTCTCATAATCTAATATCACAATACCGAGGCAAATCCAGCAATCACAAACAAATACCACATATTCAATCTGTTACTGCGCGCAATCCGATCCCACCATATCATCATCTGTCAATATCATAATCCGTCGTTATTCCACCATTTCAATTTATTACCTTTCAATTTTCGTTGCGGAACCCGCTCCCTAAACAATTTCAGTCAACATTAACAATTCAACAACCAAATTTACAAGAATTTCTACATCAAGAGGGTATATGTACGAGGCAATAAAGAACCACAAAATAATCCAAGAATCTCTAACAACTCAAAGTCTCAACTTTACTGATTCCTCAGTGAATATCAATTAGACCACTCATGCAAGGGAACCACATTATAGAAGGCAACAAATATTATAAAACAACAAGTAAAGCATATGACAATTTAGATATGCAAGTAAAGCAAGTAGAGACAAGTAGCAAATAAGCATGGAGTCATTGAAGGGACGAATAATTTAATACAAGATTAATTTCATGACAAGTAATAATTATGGCATAGAAGTCAAATAATGCATGTAACAATTAATACATGAAACAAGAAATAAATGAAATAAATGAAAACATGGAAACATATATCATGACGACGTATATATACTCGTCACCTCGCATATATGCCGTTTCCCATATAATTCACATAACATATAGTTCATGGTTCCCTAATTCCCTAAAGTCAAGGTTATACCTAACACTTACCTCACTCCGCCAATCAAGCAATCAATCAACCACGACCTTACCTTTCGAACAAGCCTCCAAACCAACCAAATCTAACAAATTATCGATCAAATGATTCAAAATAAGCTTTAGAAACTACCTATTAATGAAAGAGGTTCAATTTTGATCATTTTTTTAAAAAGTCAACAAAAGTCAATCCGGGCCCGCTTGGTCAAAATCTGAGTTCGGACCAAAACTCGATTACCCATTCACTCTCGAGCCCGATCATGTGATTTGTTTCGCAATCCGACCTCAATTTGAGGTCTAAATCTCAATTTTATAAAAATCTCCAATTCTACCCAAATCCCTAATTTTTACCATGGAAATCCTAAATTTGATGATGAAATCTCATGAAAAGTAATGGGTAATTGAAAGGAAATGGATTAGAGTCACTTATCAAATGAATTTGGGAAGAAAAGTCTCTTGTAAAATCGCCTTTAGAGTGTTTAGGGTTGAAAAATGGTGTAAAATGAGCTAAGTCCCGTTTTTTTTTTCTTCCTTTTTTACCCAGCTACAGATGTCGCCATTGTGATGTCTTGTTTGCAATTGCGAACATCACAAATGCGAGACAAGAGTCGGAAATATGAACCCTACCTCAGAACACCAGAAGTCGTAAATGTGGCATTTAGATCGCAAATGCGAACATTCCACCATTGCAAATGCGACTAGAAACTTCACAATTACGAAACAGAATCAAGTGGCATGTGATCGCAGATGCGACCACTTCCTTTGTAAAAGCGAACGGACACAATTCCCAAAAGAAAACCAAATTAAATTCTCATAAATATGAGATTCGTTCAGCCCAGCCCATGCTCGCAAATGCGAACTATTCTCCGCAAAAGCAAGGCTCACAATTGAGAGCTAGACCTCGTAAATGCGAGATCTGCAACAGAGCACTAGAACTAGTATTGCACCATCAATCCTTACACTAACCAAACTCATTCGAAACACGTTCGAAACTCACCTGAGTAACTCAGGCTCCAAACTAAACATGCACACAAGTGTAATAACATCATACGAACTTACTCACGCAATCAAATTATCAAAATAACATCTAAATCTACAAATCAACCCTCAAAACGAATGAAATTTCAAAGTAAACTCAAGAACAACTAGAATCACATCTAAGTGTCTGAATCATGTCAAATCAATTCCGAATTGTACCAAATTTTGCAGACAAGTTTCAAATAGCAATACAGACCTATTTCAAGTTTCAACATCAAAATCCGAATCCGTTAGCTATGAAGTCAACTTACGGTCAAACTTAGGAAATTTTAAAACTTTCAAAATACTAGTTTTCGGTAAAATGAGTCAAATCGATCTAGGAACTTTCAATTTCAATTTCGGGCATAGGCCTAAGTTTAAAATCACGATACGGACCTACCAGAATGTCAAAATACTGGTCGTTTTCACAAAATATTGACCGCGGTCAACTCAAGTTATTTTTAAAGCAAAAATCATGTTTTCTTCAAATTTTTACATAAACACTTTTTAAAAAGCGACACGGACCACACACGCGAATCAAGAAATATCAAATGAAGCTAATAGAGGTCTCAAAATATAAAATTAAGGGCCAATACTCAAAATGACCTATCGGGTCATCACAAGTCCAAACCTTTTCCTTTTAAGAAATGGAAAATTCAATTATGGTAAGTATATTGCCCTTTTCTTCAAGAGATAGGAGAATCGGATATGGTAAGAAAATCAGGACAACATCTAACACATAGGAACCCAATAAGTTTTGCCTAAACTCTATATACTCCATCTGTTTCAATTTGTTTGAACCTTTTCGGAGTACGGTGGTCAAATTAACTAATTTATGTGAATTCAGACATAGATTTTTTTAAAATTTTTTACATATTTAGAAACTATATAAAAAGTACTATAAGTCATTACAGTTAACATTTTAAAATATTTAAAAATTACTTACAAAACAATATGATCAAAGAAAACCTTACTTAACTCCCCAAATGGTGATAGATTCATTCTTTAAATGAAGGAAGTATGTATTAAGAAATCACCTAAATATCAATAAATCTTTAACTATAAATTCAATTATTATTACTATATATTAACTTAAGATCAATGTAGGAATTCATAAACTTCAATCTTAATCCGCATAAAATAAAATGGAGCGAGTAGTTCTCAGAACTTTAGCCTTCCAAACTTGACTAGCTAGGTGTTAGTAGCACGTACGTCTACATGCATTCAATGGTTTAGATATCAAATTATATAAAAAGCGAGTTAATTGTTATGACAATCATTATATATGCTCATGTGTTGATAATGAGTTAATCCAAAATTTAGAGTTAGTGAATTTGTAGATGGTATTGAAAGTATATGGGGTGAATTGTCGATTTTTCTTTTTATATTCTGAGTAGTTGACTAGTTTACTAAATAGTCGACTAAAGTAAAAGCAGAATGAAACTAAAGACAGAAGTAAAGTGCATGAATTAAAGACACCCAGAATTTTTATACTGGTTCGGACTCAATGTGAATCCTACTCAAGTCCCCTTGGGTTGAAAGGGTGTTGTCTCTTCAAAGCTCATTGAATAAATTCGTACAATTGTGTTGATGTTATCTCCGAACACTATCTCATTCTTGGTTCTAAGTACACTCGTAATAATTGTGATACAAATATCTTTGCATTCTTTCTTTTACTCCTTCCTTTCTTGTCTTCTTTCGTACATCATTGATAGACTTGCTCGCATCCTTCTTTGCGTCTTGAGTGATTATGCAAACAATAATATGTTATTTTTCATCATTGAAATCTAGATCAAACAATCTCCCCCTTTTTGATGATGGAAAAATAACATGTATAAAAACAATTTACTTCCTTGTTTAGTCGACTCTTTTTTTTTCAGTAGTCGACTCCTCAGTTGACTCCCCCTCAACAGGACAATCATGAGGATGTATATACTTGCTGAATGCTTGTAGTCAACTCCCCTTTAACAGGATAGTCAAAAATTGCTACATGTACTGTAAACTAATTTCTCCCCCTTTTGCCATCAACAAAAAAGATTATAACACTATGTAATCATAAAAAAACCGCCAGCAGAAATATTTCAAGCAACTACGCAAACATAAGTGCAGTGATAGGCATACAGAGATAGTGAGTGTTCAAAAAATATCCAATGACTAGTGAACCAGTCCAAAACAACAAAAAGAATTGTCTTAAACTTCCATCCATTCACAACTAATGAAGCAGAAAATAAGTGAGAGTATTGCAGATAGCCTCCTTCAGACGATCAACTAGCATTCATTGTAACAGATACCCCATCGATCCTGTCATGCACCTCCTTGAAATATTTAACTGCATTCTCTGCTAACTTGAGAATCTTGACCCTTATCTTTGATAAATCCGACCTTGTCTCCTTAGAGATGTCATGAATATCCCTAATGGTTGATTTAATTGAGACAAGAAGGTCCTTGATGATGATCAACTTGTTGTCAATAATAGTCAATTTCTCTATAAGCTTGGGATCACTCACACCATGATAGGAACCAGGCGCTTTAGCTTTAGATTCAGTCTGAACAACCTTAATCTCTCCTTCCTGCTTCTTCACCCAGGTACCCTTAGCACGAACATACCCCATATTGGCAAAGACTCTAGAATTGTAAGATTTGGTGACAGAGACAAAGTGGTAATTGAAAATAGAGATGTTATGGGCTTCTAGAAGATGAGTGATAACCATACCATAAGGAAGACTAATGAGGTCATCAACACTTTCAATCATAAAATTTATAACCCAAGAGGACAGTTAGACTTTATGCTCGGTCACTAGACAATAAACAAGAAAGGTATCTCATTGAGAGAAGGTGGAGAATGAACCAGTGCGAGGGAGAAGGTTTGTTGTGAATCCATGATTAGTTAGGAATGAGCTAAGCCTTTTATACCAGGCTCGAGGAGCTTGTTTGAGTCCATTCAAGGCTTTAGTCAACTTATACATATGGTAAGAAAATTGTCAGTTTTCAAAACCAAGAGGTTGTTTTACATATACCTCTTCATTAATAAAGACATTTAATAAAGCACTTTTAACATCTATTTGAAAAAGTTTAAAACCTTTAAAATATGCATATGCAAGCAGAACACATATTAATTCTAACCGGGCTACCAGAGCAAAGGTTTCATCATAGTCGACTACTTCCTATTGTGAGTAGCCTTGGGCCACCAATCTAGCTTTGTTCCTGATTACCTTTCCATCATCGTTCAACTCATTTATGAAAACCCATTTTGTTCCAACAATTGTAGCATTTGTTGGCTTAGGCACTAATTCCCATTCTTGATATCGAATTGATCAAGTTTATCCTGCATAGCTTGTACCCAACTTGAATCCTTTAAAGCTTCATCAAACCCAACTTGAATCCTTTAAAGCTTCATCAACCTTCTTTGGTTCGATCTAAGAGATAAGTGCAATGTTTGCCTTTTTCTTGAGTACTCCCCTAGTTTTATTGCTTCATTTAGGTATCCTATGTTAAAATTTTGTGGGTACTCTGGTTCACCTCTCCATTCATTTGGCCGCGTTTCAACTACTGAAGTAGTCGAATCCTTCTGTGATTCAATATGATTGCTAACAGGTTCATTAGTTGACTCTGTGACTTTGTCTGTATTATCAGTCGACTTCTATGACTTATTTGTCTGTGATGCTTCTTGACTAAATCTTCATCACCTGTAATAATTCCTTCTCGGCCATAGTTTTATTGTCATCAAATATAACATGCACTGATTCTTCTACATATAAAGTACATTTATTGTAAACTCTAAAGGATCTACCGTTAATAGAATAACCGAGAAAAATACTTTCATCACTCCTTGGATCAAACTTTCCAAGGTTATCCTTACCATTGTTGTGAATGAAACATTTGCTTCCGAACGAGTGAAAGTAGCATATATTGGGCCTTTTACCTTTCCATAATTCATATGGAGTGTTCTTTAGAATGCGTCTTGTGAGACATCTGTTGAGGATGTGACATGCTGTGCTGACCGCTTCTGCCCAAAAATAATTTGGCAATAAATGTTCTAATATCATTGTTCTGGCCATATCTTGTAGAGTACTATTATTGCATTCAACTACCCCATTCTGTTGGGGGTGATCTTGGGGCTAAGAAATTATGAGTTATATCCTTGATTGTTGCAGAATTCTTTAAAGGCTCTGCTTTCAAATTCTCCTCCATGGTCGCTTTGTATGGTTGGGATGAGATACCCCTTCTCTCTTTCAATTCTTTTGCAGAAAATCTCAAAATCTTTCAAGGCTTCATCTTTATGAGATAAAAAAATTACCCATGTAAAACATGAGTAATCATCAACAATAACAAAGGCATATCGCTTACCTCCAATGCTAGCAGTTCTAGTAGGTCCAAACAAGTCTATGAAAAGTAATTGTAGGGGCTTGGTTGTGGACATAATGTCTTTGCCTTTGAAAGAGGTTCTGATTTGTTTGCCAAGTTGGCATGCATCACATACATGATTTTTAAAAAAATTGAGTTTGGAAAAGCCAATAACAAGAACATATTTTGAGAGTTTTTCAATCAAATGCATGCTTGAATGGCCAAGTTTTTTATGCCATAGCTATGGATCATCAGATATGGATGCTAAACAAATATGGCCATCTAGGTTTTCAATACCGTCCAGAATATATACATTTCCATACCTTTTTCCTGGCAGAATGATTTTACCAGTCTCATCTTCAATAGCACAACCTATTTTCTTGAATTTGACTTCATATCCTGAATCACATAGTCAACTTATGCTCAAGAGATTATAGTTGAGTCCGTCCACAAGGTATACTTATGTACTATCACAATTATTGCTGAATGGAACTGTGGTGGTAGCAAGGATCTTTCCTTTTGAATCATCACCGAATTTGATATTTTCTCCATTTATTTTTGTGACATCGTTGAATA
Source organism: Nicotiana tomentosiformis (assembly GCF_000390325.3). Lineage (NCBI taxonomy): Eukaryota > Viridiplantae > Streptophyta > Magnoliopsida > Solanales > Solanaceae > Nicotiana > Nicotiana tomentosiformis. The sequence goes on from NC_090814.1 coordinate 12,504,264, forward strand.
GATTTTTGTCACCCATCATGTGACTGGAACACGCACTGTCTAAATACTATTTCCCTTTACGACTCTTTCTGTGGTGTTCCTGCAAAATAGAATTATCACTTTCTTTTAGGTACTCAAGCTTGCTTGAGTTCTTATTGGTTAGTTCTACTAGGATTAGGACTATTTTTGGATTTTCAAATCCATCCTAAAATATTAGATTTACGAAATCTACAAAAGAAATATTTATGCCCAGCCTTATTATAGTAATGACACACAGAGGTTGATCCAGTTTTTGATCTACCACTAGTTTCAGTACTTGTGGACTCAGTTTTAACAAATCTTTTTCCAGTTGACTTGTAAGTTGCTTGGTTAGACTTGACAAAACTGTGGCTAGTAGATTTGCGCATGCCATTAAGTTGCAATTCCAAATCCTGAACCTCTTCTTGAAGAACATCTCTTTCAATTTTACAGACTTCAAGTTTAAGTTCCCAGACTTTCTTTTCCCTATTGAGTCTCTTTAATTCATTTAGCATTTTCTGAGACTCTTTTAGGGTAAGATCAAGAATATCCTGCAATTCATTACATCTATAACGGTTATAGGGTCTTACCTCACTTGTTTGACCTCGTTCCATAAAGCAATTTTCAGTTTCTTCTTTGCAGTCATCGCTTGATACATCTTCATCAGTTCACCAACTAGAATATTTGTTCATATCATTTTCTAGAATAGTCATGAAGCACAAGTTTGCTATTTTTTCATGTTCTGAGCTATCTTCATCGCTCCAGCTTCCAAAGAATTTATTTTTATTGAACCCTATGGAGAATTTTCTCTTAAGACCCATGCATTCAGCTTAAACATGGCCATACCTTCCATATTCAAAATATTTTTCATCATTTTTGTCTTGTTCATTGTATTGTCTGGTTCTTCTGGATGACATCCTTCCTTTTTTTTTTGTGTTTCTGTATCTTCTCGTCAATCCATTCATATTTATCGAAACCATGGCAATTTCTTATTCAAGAGCCTCTGCGTCATCATCAATATCATTCTCAGAACCTTCAGTTGGGATTTTGAAGGCAATTATTTTCGTCTTCTCTTCCTGACGCATTTTCTTGAGATGTGTTTTCTCAAATGCTATGAGATTTCCACGCAGTTCATCATATGATAGTTTGTCCAAATATTGAGATTCAAGTGCAACTACTTTTATCTGCCATATGGTAGGCAAACGTTTTAGGATTTTTTGAACCTGCTCACCACTTGAGTATGGTCTACCAAAAGCTTTCAGATCGCCAATAATTTTGCTGAATCGTGCAAACATTTCTTCAAATGGATTTACCTTCTTTCATCTGGAAGAGTTCATAGTCATGAACAAACAGATTTATCCTTGTTTATTTCACTTTGCTAGTTCCTTCATAGGTAATTTCCAGTTTGTTCCACATTTCCTTGGCAGTATCTCAACTTGAAATTTTCTCATATTCTTCTCTACTTATAGCATTATAGAGCAAATTTCGTGCCTTAGCGTTAACTTGAATAACAACCATTTGCTCGTCAGAGTAGTCATCTATATCTTCAGGATCAATGGATGATTGTCCTGATGCTGGAAGTGAATAGTTTCCCTTTTTGATAACACACCATACTTTGACATCATAGAATTTTGCATATATTTTTATGCGCACCTTCCAATGAGAGAAGTGCTGCCCATTGAAATATGGTGACCTTACTTGAGATGTCCCTTCTTGAAAGAGTGCTCCAATAGTTACTTAGTTTGACATGATCTTTTCTCACTAGCTGTTAAGCAAAAAATAAATATGTGAGACCTGCTCCGATACCAATTTAAAGTACAAGAGGGGGAGAGGGGGTGAATTGTCAATTTTTCTTTTTATATTATAAGTAGTTGACTAGTTTACTAAATAGTCGACTAAAGTAAATGCATAATAAAATTAAAGACAGAAGTAAAGTGCAGGAATTGAAGACACCTAGAATTTTACTGGTTCGGATTCAATGTGAATCTTACTCTAGTCCCATTGGGTTGCAAGGGTGTTCTCTTTTCAAAGCTCCTTGAATAACTTCATACAATTGTATTGATGTTATCTACGAACACCAACTCACTCTTAGTTCTAAGTACACTCGTAATAATTGTGATACAATACCTCATCAAGGTTTTTCTCTCTTTCTTTTCTCTACTGATTACACAGTAAACTACACTTAGATTACAATACTTGTTTAGAGTAGAACAAAGAGCATGAATTTGGTTTGATCAAAGTATATGATTCTTCCTTGATAATCTGCATTATATACTTGAACTTTGGCTTGACTTATTTCGGCAGATCGTTGAGAGATTTGCGATCTCAAGGGAATTGATCCTTGGAGTTGAATCTGTTATGATTCATTCCAAGAATAAGTGTAGAGCTTCCTTAGATGGTTCATGATTGCGAGTCTTTTCCTTCTCGAAAGAGAATCTCGTTGTATAAGTAGTCCTTAAATTGTTCCTTGATCCAAGGGATTGATAGCCTTTCTTTTCGATGCATATCTTTAGCAATCTGAGTAGGCGCAATTTCAGTCTAGATCTTCTCAAATCTTGGTCCTTCCTTCTTTATACTCTGTCATCTTGGTTGTCGTATCTTTTACATATCTCTTTGTTCTTGGGACTTCCTTTCTTATTTCTGTTGACAGATCTCTTTGTTCTTGGGACTTCCTTTCTTCTTTCTTTTTACTCATTCCTTTCTTGTCTTCTTTCGTACATCATTGATAGACTTGCTCGCATCCTTCTTTGTGTCTTGAGTGATCCTGCAAACAACAATATGTTATTTTTCATCATTGAAATCTAGATCCAACAGGTATAAATTACAAGCACGTATACATGTGTTTTTGTTTTATTCCTACACATACACATATATGTTTGATGTGAACATAGTAAAATACATTTACATGTGTGCATTTTATTTACCCACACATATATATATTTGAGCCGAGCGTCTTTCGGAAATAGCTTTTCTATCTACATAAGGTGGAGATAAGATATGTGTGCAAACTACTCTCCCTAGATCTCACTTCTGGGGATTACACTGGGTATATTGTTATTGTTTTTGTTGCACATATACATATTTGACAAAAAATCGGATTAATCAGATTTCAAAATGAATACTGAATATCGAGTAGGAAATAAAAAAAGTAAAATACATACGGTCCTATCCACGTTACACACTGTGGTTTCGGCTCATTTTGATACATTCATCGTGTTAATAAGGATTATCTCCGTATATCAAAGATGAAATTGACTAATTATATAATTCTGTTCATACCTCAATTATTTATATATTTCTAGATTTTTATTTTTGAGTCAATAAGAAAAAGCACTACCGGCTAGTTGTTCAGAAATTAAGATAGCTACAAAACATTTTATATGATTGTGGTGGATGATATTGTTAGTTATTTAAGAGTTGGATGACATAAATTTATGTTAATTTTCTAATTTTGTTTATTCTCGCGTTAGTTAGGGTTTCAATCAAATTAAATAAAGAATATCCACTCATAGGCATCCATTTATAAGAATCATATTATATCGAATGTGGTCAACAAAACCCTACCATATCCTATTATTGGTCTAAGATTATCCAAATGATTACTCAATTGGGAAGCTGGATATATAATTTATGTTATCTACGCATAATAATCTTTTCACAATAATTGGATATGAAATCACATCATCAACAGATATATAGCTGCAGTGTGATGTTAACTTGTTTTTTTAATGTGTTTAAATAAGTTAACCTTCATTAATTTTATTTAAACTCCTAAAAATAGTTGATTTCGTCTTTTGTAGAGAGCTTTGTATACGGGTGAAATCGAGCTTATGGTGCATCTTAGCCTCCGACAAGATAAGCCAGGCTCGAGATATGGCAATAAGGGACCGAAATCGAGCCAAAGTCCCACCGGGCTAGATCTCGGGGGCATGACGTCTGCCTTCGAGAATATCGAGGCCATGATCCCAGAATAGGTCCTAGCCTTGGAAGAATTCGAAGAACATTGTCAGATAATTCATCATAGCCAACATAAGGCCAAAATATCCGTGACCGACCGAATGTTACGGCGGGAATCTTGGCACGTATCGATAAGGAACCAACAATCAGCGAATCAAGAGATTTGTTTACCTTTTATAGAGTTGTACCTAAAATAGGACCCCCCTAATATATAAAGGGGGTCTAATCATTCATTTAACACATTGTAACACGCACTAAAAAGCAATTATATTATTATTTTCTTTGTTTACAACTCTTGTTCTTTTTTATCTATACCGGTCTAGGTGAGCTCGGTTCGAGAAGGACTATTTCATTAAGGCTGAAACTATCCAACTCGTGTGGTTTGAATTTATTTTGTCTTTGTTTATTCAATAGCAATTCAATTTATCGCTTTGAATCAAATTAATCAGTGTATCCTTAAAACCACTTATAAATTTAATTGTTATCTGATTTTGAGGGTAAACAGTTTGGCGTCCACTGTGGGGCTAAGGATAATAGTGGCAATTTGATACAAATTCCCGTAACATACCCTATTTTACACTTGTTCTTTGAAGTGTCTTTGATTCCAGGTTAAAATCGAAATGTCAAACCCACAGTCCGCCCCTCTAAACACAGATGCAGAGTCTAGCCACCATGGCGAGAACAACAATGCAACACCCGGTAACGAGGTGCCCCCAGTCGATCTCGGCGGAGTTCCGATGGCAGACCCCATCGACGCCAGTTCGCATTTGGCCATCAACTCAAATTTGCCAACCGACCCCGAGAACAACGTACGCGGGGAAGTCCGTTCAATTGCCCAGAATACACACAACGGCGAAAACAATGGGATCAACTTGCGAGTGATCTTCGAAATGTTACAGGCTCAACAGGCAGCAATATCCCAGTTGCAGAACCAAAGCCGAGCGCCGAGTAGAGTTGAGCCCGAGCCATCCCGGGAAGTCACCCGTAGAAATGAACCGATCACGTAGAGGCCGAATGAAGATGAATCGGGGACTAACCCCGAGATCATAAAAATACTCGAGGAATTGACAAAACGGATAGAATCGGGGGAGAACAAAACTGAAGCCAATGACAAAAAGGTTAAAACCTACAATTCCAGGGTCGCTCAAATCCAGGAGCACCTCAGATATTGAAGGGGCTGGATTCCAAGAAATTTGTTCAAAAATCTTTTCCTCCGAGCACAGCGCTGAAGCCGATCCTAAAAAAGTTTTGCATGCCCTAGATTCCTAAGTAAAACGGAACGACCGACCCAAATGAGCATGTGACCTCCTACACATGCACCATCAAAGGAAACGACTTATAGGATGACGAGATCGAGTCTGTCCTGCTGAAAAAGTTCGGGAAAACTCTATCCAAGAGAGCTATGATATGGTATCATAACCTACCTCCTAATTCTATTGACTCATTTGCTATGCTTGCAGATTTATTCGTAAAAGCACACGTCGGGGCTATCAAGTCGAGACCAGGAAGTTAGACCTTTTCAAAGTAAAGCAGAGAGATAATGAGATGCTCAAGGAATTCATGTCCAGATTTCAAATGGAACAGATGGACTTGCCTCCGGTTGCAGACGATTGGGTTGCTCAAGCCTTCACCCAGGGACTCAATGTTCGAAGCTCGTTGGCTTCGCAACAGTTGAAGCAAAGTATGGTGGAGTACCCGACTATCACCTGGGCCGATGTGCATAATCAGTATTAATCAAAAATAAGGGTCGAAGATGATCAACTCGGGGCCCCTTCTGGGTCCGTTTATCCCGTCAGATCAGTTGACAAAGTCAGGAGAGACAATGATCGTGAACCAAGGTTGAACAAGGATCGGTATCAGTCATACAATGGAGACCGAAGAGGTAGTGGATCTGGGGGAAACCCCATGAAAACTGAACGAAGAAGTGTTCGAGGTCAAAACAACAGGGGACTTATGAGCAAAAACAGTTTCGACAGGCCCATCGGGCCGAAAGAAGCGCCAAGGATATCAATGTACAATTAGACGTATCCGCCATTAGACGTATCAAAGACACCAAATGTCCTCGACCTCTACAATTTGATCTAGCCAAAAGTGAACCTAACATAATGTGCAAATATCACGGCACTCACGGTCACAGGATAAAAGATTGCCGACAATTAAGAGAGGAAGTCGCCCGACTATTTAATAACGGGCATCTCCGAGAGTTCCCGAGTGATCGAGCCAAGAACCACTTTAGGAACAGATATTCTGGTAAACAAGTTGAACAGGAGGAACCTCAGCACGTCATTAACATGATCATTGGTGGGGTCGATGTTCCCAGGGCTCGATGCTAAAGCGCACCAAAGTATCTATCACAAGGGAAAAACGGACTCGGGATTACGTTCCGGAGGGAACCTTATCTTTCAACGACGAAGACGATGAAGGGATCATGCAGCCCCACAACTCGGCCAACATCATCAGGTCGAGGGTTGTGGAACAACTCGGCCTACAGGATCAGATCGTACCTGCAGTCCGAGTCCTAAACGGGTTCAACATGGCATATGAGGCCACTAAAGGGGAGATAACGTTACCAGTGAACATTGCCGGGACCATTCAGGAAATAAAGTTCTATGTAATCGAGGGGGACATGAGGTACAATGCTCTGTTCGGAAGACCATAGATTCACAACATGAGGGGGATACCCTCAATGCTGTACCAGGTGTTGACATTCCCAACGCCGGAAGGAATAAGAACAGCTTACGGGGAATAACCGACCGCCAAAGAGATGTTTGCGGTCGATGAGGTGGTCCCGATATCAACACTTTTGACACCAAAGGAGCTGCGTCTGGTCACCAAGGGAGAAACCAAAAAGCAACTACTGACACCGGCTCCGTCCCAACCGGAGAAGTAGGAGATGGGTGAGGACGGCGATTACGGGATTCCCAGGTCTTTCATAGCTCTCGATGATTCCAATGCTACCAAATCAATGGTCGAGGAACTGGAGCAAGTCGTACTGATCGAACGCTTTCCCGATCGAAATGTATACCTGGGTGCGAGGTTGTCACGAACCAAAATCACGCCTTTCGTGATAGCGCCTATCTCAATACTAGGCAAGCCGACAACCTCAATAAACCATAATTTTCATAAAGTTTAAAAACATAATATCTAAATTCAATACAAAACAAATCTCACAAATACTGACATAAACTCTCCCCAAAACCGGTGTCACTGAGTACATGCGCATCTAAATGGTAACAAAGTTTGACTAATAACAACATTATCTGAAAATATAGAACAATACAAAACTGAAAGGAAAGAGAGTCAAGGTCTGCAGACATCACGCAGCTACCTCAAAAATCTCCAACAAATAAAAACTCCGAGAAACTGGCAACCGCCGTGTCCAGAAGTACCTGGATCTGCACACGAGGTGCAGGGTGCAGTATGAGTACAACCAACTCAGCAAGTAACAATACTAAATAAAGAACTGAATGTAGTGACGAGCTTCACAACTAAGTCCAATTACAGTAATTTCCAACATAAGAAAGTAGGCATGCTTTCAAGCTCCACATTTAAGGCATAAATAGTAATTTCATATCAAGTTCAAATGAAATAAAAGATAATGTCTTTCAGAAGTTTCCAAAACAGTGATATATGACAGCTGAAGTGCAATAATAATGTATCAATGCATCCTCTCAGAGCAACAGTCACTCCGTCCTCCCATTCACTCCAACCTCACAATCACGTTTTCCTCACAGTCACTCATTACTCTCAATCGCTCAGCACTCGACACTTGGCACTCGCACTTAGTAGGTACCTGCACTCACTAGGGGTATGTACAGACTCTGCAGGTGCTCCTTCAGCCCAAGCGCTATAACAAGACAATCATGGCATATAACAATGAAACATGCTGCGGCGTGCAGCCCGATCCCATAAATATCCTCATAATTAGGCCCTCAGCCTCACTCAGTCATCAATCTCTCCAGTCTCTCGGGCTCTTATAAATCATGATAAGCAGCCCAACAACAATGATATGATGCATCAATAATGAACAATAGAGACTGAGATGCCATATGCAAGTAAAACCGTGACTGAGTACAGAACAATAATTTAACAGATAATTCAACTTGTACACGGCCTTTGTGGGTCCCAACAGTGTCAACACGTGGTTTATACATGATTTATAGTTCAATTTCTCTAATACGTGAAAAAATGCACGGATAAGAACAGATTATTCAACTGCACAGTTTCATGGAATTGACCGAGTCACAATTCCTATGGTGTACGCCTACACGCCCGTCACCTAGCATGTGCGTCACATCAAAACCAATCACATAACACATAATCCGGGATTTCATACCCTCAGGACCAAATTTAGAACTATTACTTACCTCAAACCATGAAATTCTTTATCTGCAATGCCTTTGCCTCGCGAATCGGCCTCCAAACGCCTCGAATCTAGCCACAAATAATTCGATCCAGTCAATACAAATTATAGGAATTAATACCATATGAAAATACTAATTTTCCTACAAATATCCAAAATTACACCCAAAACTCTCCAGTGGGGCCCATATCTCGGAACCCGACAGAAGTTACAAAATATGAATGCCCATTCAACCACAAGTCCAACCATATCAATTTTACCAAATTCCGACATCAACTCGATCTCCAAATCTTAAATTCTTATTTTGAAATCCCTAAGCCCAAATCCTCTAATTTCACCTCAAAAACACGTAATCTAGTCGAAGTACTCAATGATAATCCAATATTATTGACTAACAATGATCACAAGTGACTTACCTCAAGTTTCCCGTGAATTCCCTCTGAAAATCGCCCAAAAACCATGCTTGAAAATCCAAAAATGACAAATATGTCGGAACCCCTCTATTTTGTAATCTGTCTAAGAGTTCCGCTTTTGCGGAAAAACTAACCGCATCTGCGGTCCTGCTTTTGCGGACATGCTGCTGCTTCTGCGCCTGCTTCACTTTTGCGAACAAGAGTCCGCTTCTGTGGACTCGCTTCTGCGAAGGAGTTGTCCGCTTCTGCGGTCTTGCCCAGCTCCCCTTTCCCCCCCTTTCTGCACAACCAAGCTCGCTTCTGCGAGCTAAATTTCGCAGGTGCGGTTACACCAGAAGGCAAAATTTCCAGCAACTATTTAAGTCCAAATTTCAATCCGTTAACCATCCGAAACTCACTCGAGGCCCCTAGGACCTCAACCAAATACACCAACAAGTCCTAAAATATTATACGAACTTAGTCAAAGCCTCAAATCATATCAAACAATGCTAAAAATACGAATCATACCCCAATTCAAGCTTAATGAAACTAAGAAATTCCAATTTCTACATTTAATGCCGAAACCTATCAATTCAAGTCCAATTGACCTCAAATTTTTCACACAAGTCATAAATGACATAACAGACCTATTCCAATTTTCAGAATCGGATTCCGACCCCGATATCAAAAAGTCAACTCCCCGGTCAAACTTCCAATCTTAAATTTCTATTTTAGCCATTTCAAGCCTAATTTAACTACGGACTTCCAAATAATTTGCCGGACATGCTCCCAAGCCCAAATCACCATACGGAGCTATTGGAATCATCAAAACTCCATTTCGGGGTCTTTTACACATAAATCGACATCCAGTCAACTATTTCAACTTAAGCTTTCATTTTGGAGACTAAATGTCTCAATTCATTTCAAAACCCCATCGGATTAGAATCAATTATCCCGGCAAGTCATATAACAAGTGTAAAGCATAAATTGAGCAGTAAATGGAGGAACGGGGTTGTAATACTCAAAACGACCGGCCAGGTCATTACACTCTCCCCCTCTTAAACAAACGTTCATCCTCGAACGAGTTTATAATCATACCTGGAGCCTCAAATAGGTGTGGATATTTTCTCCGCATCTCCCGGTCAGTCTCCCAAGTAGCCTTTTCAACTGGCAGACCTCTGCACTGCACCTTCACTGAAGCTATGTCCTTTGACCTCAACTTTCGAACCTGCCGATCTAAAATAGCGACCGGCTCCATATCATAAGACAAATCACCATCCAACTGAACCGTGCTGAAATCCAAAATATGAGACGGATTGCCGACATACTTTCGGAGCATAGAAACATGAAACAGTGGATGCACACTTGACAAACTAGGTATCAAGGCAAGCTTGTAAGCCACCTCCCCAATCCTCTGAAGTACCTCAAACGGCCCAATATACCGAGGGCTCAACTTGCCCTTCTTTCCGAACCTCAACACACCCTTCGTGGGTAAAACAAACCTTGAGCAGAAACTTCTCCCCAACCATGTAAGCAACATCACAGACCTTCCTGACGGCATAACTCGTCTGTCTAGACTGCGCCATGCGAAGTCGCTCCTGAATCAATTTAACCTTTTCCAAAGCATCCTGAACTAAATCAGTTCCCAATAGTCTAGACTCACCCGACTCAAACCAACCACCGGAGACTGACACCATCTCCTATATAAAGTCTCATACGGAGCCATCTAAATGCTCGACTGGTAGCTGTTATTGTAGGCAAACTCCACCAGTGGCAGAAATTGATCCTAAGAACCCCCAAAATCTATAACACAAGCGCGTAGCATATCTTCCAATATCTAAATAGTGCGCTCAGACTGTCCATCCATCTGAGGGTGAAATGCTGTACTCAACTGTACCTATATACCTAAACCTCACTGCACTGCTTTCCAAAACTGTGATGTAAATTGCGTGCCCCGATCTGAAATGATGGACACTGGCACACCGTGTAGGCGAACAATCTTGCGGATATAAATCTCAGCCAACCGATCCGAAGAATAAGTAGTATCGACTGGAATAAAATGTGCAGACTTGGTCAGCCGATCTACAATCACCCAAACAATATCAAACTTCCTCAAAGCCGTGGGAGTCCAACTACGAAGTCCATGGTAATACGCTCCCACTTCCACTCTGGAATTTCTAACCTCTGAAGCAATCTACCTGGTCTCTGATACTCATACTTTACCTGTTGACAATTTAAACACCGAGCTACAAACCCAACTATATCTTTCTTCAATTGCCTCCACCAATAGTGCTTCCTCAAATCCTAATACATCTTCGCGGCACCTGGATGAATGGGGTACCGCGAATTGTGAGCCTCCTAGAGAATCAACTCACATAAACCATTTACATTAGGCACACATAGCCTGCCCAGCATCCGTAATACACCGTCATCCCCAATAGTGACTTCCTTGGCATCACCATGCTGAACTGTGTCCTTAAGGACAAGCAGATGGGGGTCATCATACTGATGTTCTCTAATACGATCATAAAGAGAAGACCAAGAAACCATACAAGCTAGAACCCGACTGGGCTCCGAAATATCTAATCTCACGAACTGATTGGCCAGGGTCTAAACATAAATTGCAAAAGGCCTTTCACCAACATGAATGAATGCAAGGCTACCCATACTCACCGCCTTTCTACTCAAGGCATCGGCCACCACATTGACCTTCTCAGGATGATACTGAATATTGATATCATAGTCCTTTAGCAGCTCCAACCATCTCCGCTGCCTCAAATTTAGATCCTTCTGTTTGAATAGGTGCTGAAGGCTCCGATGATCTATAAATACCTCACAAGACACACCATAGAGATAGTGTCTCCATATCTTCAATGCATGAACAATGACTGCCCGTTCTAAATCATGAACAGGGTAGTTCTTTTTATATGGCTTCAACTGGCGCGAAGCATAAGCAATCATTCTACCCTCCTGTAATACCAATCCGAGAAGCATCACAATACACTGTATAAGAGCCTGAAGCTGAAGGCAAAACTAGAACTGGAGCTGTGGTCAAAAAAGTCTTGGGCTTCTAAAAGCTCTCTTCACACTCATCCGACCACCTGAATGGAGCACCCTTCTGGGTTAATTTAGTCAAGGGCGATGCAATAGACGAGAAGCCCTCCACAAAGCGACGATAATAACCAGCCAAGCCAAGAAAACTCTGAATCTCAGTAGTTGAAGATGGCCTGTGCCAACTCTGAACTGCCTCTATTTTCTTCGGATCCACCTTAATTCCTTCACTGGACACTATGTGTCCCAAGAATGCCACTGAACTAAGCCAAAACTCATACTTGGAGAATTTGGCATAAAGTTTCTCCTCCCTCACTCTCTGTAGTACAATACTCAAATGTTGTGCATGTTCCTCCTGGCTACGTGAGTACACCAGGTGTGAGCAACTAATTTTTGACTATATTTGAATTTTTATCACCTTCTACTATGTAAATATTTTCAAAAATTTAATATATATTTTTTAGCTTTGTTACATTTTTTTTATATATAGGGTAAATATTAATAATAATTTAAAAGGTCAATTATTACTATTTGTATTATTTTTATCTTTATTTTAAAATAAAATAAATTAAAAAACTGAAAAAATTAAATATGTTTTTTAAAAATTTCGGATGGGAATAAAAAAAATAGAAAAAGTAGAAATATAGAATTAAAATTAAAAGTAAAAGTAGGTGAAAATTGTTTAATAAAAAAGTAAAAGAAAATGGAAAATTAAAAAAAAATAAAAGTAAAAGAATGTGAAAATTTTAAAAAATGAAAAGTAAAAGAAAGTTGGAATTAAAAAATAAAAGTAAAGGTAGCTGGTTTTTTAAAAAAAAAAGTAAAAGTAAGTGAAAATTAAAAAAAGAAAAGTAAAATAAAAGGAAAATAAAAAAAAGAAAAGTAATAAAAGTGGGAATTTAAATATAATAAATGTAAAAAAGTGAGAAATTAAAAAATAAAAGTAAAGGAAAGTGGGAATTAAATTTTTTTAAAAAAGAAGAAAAATGGGAAGTGGGAATTCTTCTTAATTAAAAAATAAAAATAAAATAAAATTAAAATTTCGAATTTTTTTCTATAAATAGAAGTGAATTGTGAGGAGAAAAAAAGAGAGAGGAGAGATAGAAAAGAAGGGAGGAGGGAATTTAGAGAAATATTTTTGCTTATTCTACGCTAAGAGAATTTCTATTCGTGTCATTCTTTCTTCGACTTTCTTGCGAAAAGTCCAGCAATCCATCACCAAACTCCAAACCCTAAACTAACTGGAAATCAAGCTAAAAAACACGACAAAAACGAGCTGAAAACCCAGCGAAACAGTCCCCTTTTGTACAGAAAACAACAGCTCCAAAGTTGAGTCGTCGAGTTCGAGCTCCGTTTGTCGATTTTGGTCGAGGCTCCATTTGCGTCCTTGTCCATTATCCGAGCTTCAAAATAGTATTGTAAAGGTCTATTTCTCACATCATTATTTTGTTAAGATATTATGCTTGAATATATAATTTGATCTTATTTAGCTTCATGAAAATTAAAATATTTTTCTGTATTAATTGTTAGGTCTCATTAGCTTTGTTAAATTTTATTAATTTTTTGTTTGATTAATATGAAGATTGATGAAAACATAATTTTTGGGCACGTAGTGAATGTTTGAACTTTGAGGATAAAATCCATGTCTGCTAGTTAAAATTGGAAAATGAGGTTTGGACTTTAAAAAAAAAATATGATTGGGCCCGGTGGTTGGGCTTTGCTTAATGAAGCATGTACTACTGCAATTGACTAATGAATAGTGGAGTAGTTTGATGAACTAGTAACTGTGCATACTCATTAATTGGCTTTAAAAAGCCAATTGTGCTATGATTAATTTTAAGTTATCTCTTCAAGAATAATTAAGAGCAAAAGCTGATCCTTTTCCACAATTGATTTCATAATTCATTGCCTCACAATAATCTCAAACTTAGGAGTTGAGCAAATTATGAACATCGTAGCTTGTTTTAGGCGCAATTAATAATAAATCATCGTGACTATGGGTACGGTTCCCGTGGCATGATCACGATACGTAAATCCCAACTCAACTGCGCGTTTCATGCGACTTGACCACAACTTCAAATGATTAAAATAAACATGTTATGAATCACGGGTGCATTTCACGTGGCGTGATTTGCAATATGTACCAAAATAACGAGTGCGCGACATCGCGACTTGTTCAAATAAATTTCATAAATACTAAAAGGATTAAAAATAAATAAAAGCGGTAATGCATAAACGATTTTAAACATGTAATAATCAGGAAATTAAGCCAAGTATTAATTGTAAAGCAACCGTACTAAAATCACGAGACTCGAGAGTGCCTCACACCTTCTCCCGGGTTAACATAATTCCTTACCCGGCCTTCTGTGTTCGCAGACCATAAATAAGAGTCAATCTCCTCGATTTGGGATTTTAAAATAAAACGGTGACTTGGGATACCATAATAATTATTCCAAGTGGCGACTCTGATTAAATAATAATTTTATTTCGAATAATATCACTTTAATTGGAAAAACTCCCTATCCCTTGGGAAAAAAAAGGTGTGACAGCTCTGGAGACTTTGCTAGGGACCGAACCCAGAATCTCTGGTTCAGGGTTCAGAATTCGAGCTTAGATGACTTTTATACTTGGCTTTTGTTTATTATCCGATCTTACGTGTTTAGGCCTAATGTGCTAATTGCCTCCCTTTACCGCTTTGATATTGCCTTGAACTATATATAAAACTGTTACGACACCCTTCTTATCTCTGAGTCTTCTAAATCTTCTGCGAAGCATGCGCTTCGCGTGGTTTCTTTTCTGTTAGAGTTATATCCCTAATTTTTGAACGAGGATCGGACAAGTTGCAAAGCCGGTGAAGCTTCTATATTCCCGGTATGCTGTCCCCCCGGCTCGAGTTGTCCGCTCGGGTAGGCCAAGTCTAGAACAATACACCCAGGATTTAAACTTAGAATGACATAACCTCATGCCGGATCCCTAGTAGGTACGTTTGTTTGTATCACATATATTTGACTTTGGGGGCTCAACACAGGGGTTGGGTCTGTCTAGGACAGGTGTACCCAAATCAAAAGACCATCCTGATGTATTTTAACGTGCTACTTGTGCATTTATTTATTTTGGCTTGCATGTTGATCGGTTTCTGAAAATCCAAGAGTGAGGCAAGTGAGAAAAATTTACCCGGTTTCTGAAAATTCAGGTAGTTGAAAATCCCGAAACTCTGCCGAAATTTTAAAAAAGAAAGAAAGAAAGAAAAAGGATTCATTTAAAAAATAAGCCAAATATTTTCAAAAAATGGTTCATGTTTTTCTTACCGAACTACGCGAGTCTGATTCTCACCGGATGTGAGATACATAGACAAACCTCATCGGTTCTGGCCCCAATTTTTAAAAACTTCAAAAATATTTTCTTTTTCCTTAATTCCCTCTTTAGAATTCTTTCGTTGGAAAATCTTAAAAAAAAAAAAATTAAATCCAAAAATATTTTCCTTCTTTTCGAAGTCCTTCATTCGATAAAAAAAAAAAAGAAAAAAAAATTCAAATCAAAATCCAAAATATTTTCTTCATTCTTTAGAATTCATTCTTTTTAAAAAATAAATTTTCAAAATTCCATAAAAATAAAAAACTCCAAAAAAACAATATTTAAAAGTATTTATAAAAAAAATTAAAAAAAGAAAAGAAAAATGGGTCAGTCTATTCCCGATCTTTCCGAACTACGCAAGATGTGATTCATGTTCCCACATGATACGTAGGCAACCCATATCAAGTTCGATCGAATGATTTTGGAAAAAGAAGAAAGAAAGAAAATCGAGTGAAAAAAAAGAAAGAAAAGAGTGACAAAAATAACAGAGAAAAACAAAGAGCCAAAAAAAAACCAAAAAAAAATCCAGAAAGAGAACTCTGTGTCTAGTTTGACAAAGAAAACCGCGAAAAATTTCCGTGAATATGCTGTCAAATGGCGCGAGCAAGCCGCCAGGGTAAAGCCTCAAATAGATGAAGCAGAAATGGTTACGGTCTTACTACAGGCCTAAGAGGCGGACTACTTCCAGAACATGATGTTCGCTATGGGTAATCCGTTCACCGAGGCTATCAAAATTGGGGAGATGATCGAAAATGGTTTAAAAACGGGCCGAATCTTGAGTCATGCTGCCTTTAAGGCCACATCACATGCCGTTATGAATGGTTTGGGGGGTTTTGATGAACAAAAACGGGAGAGAAGAGGGAGGCATGGTGGCTTCAAGCTCGGGGGAGGGGGGGGGGCACATGTCATTCAACCAATCATATATGCTTCCTAAGGTTCCACAACACTATTATCCCCATCAAGATACTTCTTTTGCCGTGGCACCGCCTCCCTATGCGATGATGAACGTGCAACCTTACCCACAACCATAACATTATCCACAAAATCGAGCTCCACCTCCCAAAAATGCCCGTCCCTACCAAGATCCATATAATCCCCAAAAATATGTTTCCCAATATAATCCTCGCCCTAGAGAGCCCCTCAGAAGGAATTAGTTCACCCCTATTGGTGAATCATATTCAAGTTTGTTTCAAAAACTAATTGGGCTAGGTCTGCTGCAGCTAGTGGCCCCGAACCGGCCAAATCCCGAGTCCCCTTGCACCAAGCTGATGCTAGATGTGAATACCATTCTGGAGCAGTGGGACATGATACAAAGGACTGTTGAACCCTCAAAAGGGCAGTTGAAGAATTGATGATCCATCATTGAAAGCCACAGTAGCCATTGCCGCGGCAGAACAGAAACCTAAAAACAAGCGCCAAACCTGAAAAGTTCTCTGTCAGATGGGAGTCTTGGTAACCGGGCTTGCTATCTTTTATGCGTCTGGATTATTTCAGGGTGTAATCCGGACGTTTTACTTTTATTGTCTTACTTTCTGATGTAAACCCTTCTATCTTTAAATTTTTTTTAAAAAAAATCAAATCAAATGAAATTAATATTTTATTGTTTAGGAATGTCTTTTTTCTTAATCTTGTCACATTCCTTATTCTCTTTAAAGTTCTGTTAATGCAGGTTTTAATAACATGACATGCTTGCGGACTTCATGCCCAGATCCTAAAATGTTGTCAGACCTCGAAATAATGAATCAAGAAGCAGAATGTGTTGAAGATAAGGCTTGTAAGAAAATAAATAGAAAATTGGAACGAAGTTGAGATTCCCTCTCTTCGGATCATTGTTGAGGCCGAGATTGAGGACAAAGATTGGGTCAAGAACCGATCGATCAATTGTACTAATTGATGAAAAATGATTAGCCGCAGTTTGCCACGGGCAGTTGTACCAACAAAGATGCCCGTGTCTACAACAAGAAAGTGCAGCCCAGGAAATTTGAAATATGACAACTCATTCTGAGACATATCCTCCCGCCTCATGAAGAAGCTAAAGGAAAATTGGCTTCAAATTGGAAAGGTCCATACATTGTAACGAGAGTACTGCCAAAAGAGAACGTTGTATCTGGGAAGCATCGAAGGAAATGTCCCTGAAACAACTATTAACGCAGATGCAATCAAAGGTACTATGTGTGATCCTATATATAGCATTAATATTCTCTGATTGGGATGACGAAGGCTTTCATTCTCGCTACCCAAACACCATTAACCTTTTTTGCCAACCCTTTGAGCCGGTTACCTTTCATTGATTACCCTCTTTGGAACTTGAAGATGTTATTAAAAAAAAAAAAGAAATACGAAAGAGAAGAAAAACAAAACAAAGAAAAAAAAGGAAGAAGAAAAGAAGAAAAAAATGAAAAAGAAAAAGAAACAAAGGAAAAGAAAATAAAAAACAAAGTTCCTTGAACTACGTTTGACTTGATTCCGAAAGGATACGTAGGCAGCCTCTCACTGGGGTTCAGTCACACCAAATAAAAATCCTCATTTCCCCAAAAGTTAAAACTGGGCAGATGTTACAATGGTTCGGCGATGGTTTCGCCTAAAAGGTTCCAAAGTTATAATGCAATCCAAATCCTTTTTACCCAAATCCTTTTCAAGTCATTCCGATCAATCAACGAGAATGTTCAAAATTGGAGGATACAGTCATTTGGATCTGATGCAAACCAAAATGAGAGAAATGAAAATGAGAGAGTCTTGTTAGTGAAAACCCGCAAAGGGCACTATAAGGCGATGGTGAGAAGAGAAATGAGAGAGGTAAGCTAGTGAAAACCCATAAAGGGCGCCATTGATTGAAAAAAGGATCCTCACAGTCACTGGCACCGACATAGTCCTGGCACCATTGATTGAAAAAAGGATCCTCACAGTCACTGGCACCGACATAGTCCTAGGCAAGGTTTCTTGGTTTCGAGCAAAAATTTGTGATAAATTTCTTAGAGTCGGACAGTTCACACAGATCAGGCATCCAGTCCAAAAGGCATGTCATGTTCATTGAAGTCCGCATGTACTCCAGATAAGTCCTTTATCTTCCCCGAAAGGGACACCTCTTGTCTAAATTCATTATCCATTCCATTATTTGTTTTTCTTTGAATCCCTTTCGGTCTAACTCTGTTACAAACTAAGGCAAAGAAGGGATGGCAAGACTGATTTACAGGGTTCTCATTTGATACAAGCCAATATGCAAAAGGGCACCCAGCCTCGACAGGGGCATCAAGTCGACTCCGACTGGCAATGATTGTCGATGCCTCGAAGTCAAAGACTCTCGAAATAAGAAAAGCAAAATCAGATGCCCACAAAGGCAAAATAAAGTTGAAAAGGTTAAGTCCCACGTGTCTAACCACCTTGGCAAAGTTTGAAAAGCCAAAGGTTCCCCAACGCTCTGAAGTTAAATTTAGAGGAAAGAAGTGAAAAGCCTACAAAGGCAAAATGAAGCTGAAAAAGGTTAAGTCCCACGCGACCAACCGTCATGGTAAAGTTTTAGAAAAGCCAAGGGTTCTCTGGGGCCAGAAATGAAGTCGGTATTCAGGGAACAACCAGTTGCAGTTGAAAGTAGCATCAAAGAAGACTGGCCGAGATCAAGTGACTGAAGCACTCTAGGCCGCAAAACCAACCATTGTTTCAAACTGACAAATTGTTCTTTGTTTGAACCACAGGAAACAAGTGTAATCTAAAGCAACCTTGCAAGAAGCAGGTGCAACCAAAAAGAAAATCACGCGGAGACTGAAATAGCTCTGCAGCAACAACCATTCCAAAAAAGGGAAGTCTTCTCCAAATTCTTTCCCGCATTTTACTCATTCTCTTTAAAAATAAATATGATGAAAAGAAAGAAAAGAAAGAAAATTCAAAATCATGGTAGTATAGGGTCTCCACTCCCTAGTTGATGTTTTTAGACATAGGGTCTACACTCCCTAGTTGATATTTTTAGACATAGGCTCTCCACTCCCTAGTCTGCTTTTACAACATAGGGTCTCCACTCTCTAGTCTTTTTTTCCAACATAGGGTCTCCACTTCCTAGTTGATGATTATTTTAGACATAGGGTCTCCACTCCCTAGTCGTTTTTCCAACATAGGGTCTCCACTCCCTAGTTGATATTTTTAGAAATAGGGTCTCCACTCCCTAGTCTGCTTTTTCAATATAGGGTCTCCACTCCCTAGTTGATGATTATTTTAGACATAAGGTCTCCACTCCCTAGTCGCTTTTCCAACATAGGGTCTCCACTCCCTAGTTAATTTTATTTTAAACATAGGGTCTCCACTCCCTAGTCTCTTTTCCAACATAGGATCTCCACTCCCTAGTTGATTTTATTTTATACATAGGATCTCCACTCCCTAGTCTCTTTTTCAACATAAGGTCTCTATTCCCTAGTTGATTTTATTTTTAGACATAGAGTCTCCACTCCCTAGTCTGCTTTTCCAACATAGGGTCTCCACTCCCTAGTTGATGTTTTTAGACGTAGGATCTCCACTCCCTAGTATTATTTTCAACGTAGGGTCTCCACTCCCCAGTTGATTTTATTTTAGACATAGGGTATCCACTCCCTAGTCTGTTTTCCAACATAGGGTCTCCACTCCCTAGTTGATTTTGTTTTAGACATAGGGTCTCTATTACCTAGTCTCCTTTCCAACATAGGGTCTCAACTCCCTAGTTGATATTATTTTAGACATAAGGTCTCCACTCCCTAGTCTCATTTCCAACATAGGGTCTCCACTCTCTAGTTGCTTTTATTTTAGATATAGGGACTCCACTCCCTAGTTGATTTTATTTTAGACATAGGGTCACCACTCCCTAGTCTCTTTTCCATCATAGGGTCTCCACTCCCTAGTTGATTTTTATTTAGACATAGGGTCTCCACTCCCTAGTCTCCTTTCCAACATAGGGTCTCCACTCCCTAGTTGATTTTATTTTTAGACATAGGGTCTCCACTCCCTAGTCTCTTTTCCAACATAGGGTCTCCCTAGTTGATTTTATTTTAGATATAGGGTCTCCACTCTCTAGTCTCCTTTCTAACATAGGGTCTCCACTCTCTAGTTGATGTCATTTTAGACATAGGGTATCCACTCCCTAGTCTCCTTTCCAACATAGGTTCTCCACTCCCTATTTGATATTATTTTAGACATAAGGTTTCCACTCCCTAGTCGATGTTATTTTAGACATAGGGTCTTCAGTCCCTAGTCTCTTTTCCAACATAGGGTCTCCACTCCCTAGTTGATTTTATTTTAGACATAGGGTCTTTATTCCCTAGTCGCCCTTTCCAACATAGGGTCTCCACTCCCTAGTCTCTTTTCCAATATAGAGTCTCCACTCCCTAGTTGATTTTATTTTATACATAGGATCTCCACTCCCTAGTCTCCTTTCCAACATAGAGTCTCTATTCCCTAGTTGATTTTATTTTTAGACATAGGGTCTCCACTCCCTAGTCTCTTTTCCAACATAGGGTCTCCACTCCCTAGTTGATTTTATTTTAGATATAGGGTCTTCACTCCCTAGTTGATTTTATTTTTAGACATAGGGTCTCCACTCCCTAGTTGATTTTATTTTAGACATAGGGTCTCGCACCCTAGTCGGCTTTTCCAACATAGGGTCTTTACTCCCTAGTTGATTTTATTTTAGACATAGGGTCTCCACTTCCTAGTCTTCTTTTCCAACATAGGCTCTCCACTCCCTAGTCTTCTTTTTTCAACATAGGGTATTCACTCCCTAGTTGGTTTTATTTAAGACATAGCGTCTCCACTTCCTAATCTTGTTTTCCAACATATGATCTCCACTCATTAGTTGATTTTATTTTAGACATAGGGTCTCCACTCCCTAGTCTCTTTTCCAACATAGGGTATCCACTCCCTAGTTGAATTGATCTTAAATGCAGGGTACACTACTCCCTGATATCTTTGCCAATATAGGGTATCCCATTCCGTGGCCACATTTTCTCAACATAAGGTACACCAATCCTTAGTTGAGACATCTTTTTGACAATAAAGGAACACCATCCAAAAAAAAAAATAGCATGACTTTTTCGGGGTACACCACTCCCGGCCTTTTATTGCATTTAATAAAGAAGTAGTTTAGAATTTTGTTACAATAACTCATGAAATTTCCCTAGTGAAACAGGGGCAGAAAAATTTCGTTCGTTTGTTTGTTTTGGTATCTAAGTAGGTTTTACCTCGAGGCACATGGTTTTAGATGACCAAAAGAAGAAGTCTCAATTCAGAATTAAAAAAAAAAGAAAAAATTAGTGAATCCAAAATACAAAAGTAGTTGAAAAGATATGAAATGCTCAAGACATGACTGAAGCCACGAGCATTGGAGTCCCGTTTTGATTAGAAAAAGCTATAGAACAATGAACTAGAACCTACAGCTAGCGAGCATCAAGGTTTAGATCAGAGTCTGCATGAAGAACCGGTCAAGACTCAAGATCAAGTTTCAGAAGACTCATAGATATCAATCTTGTAACTCATAACTGATAGGCTTGTTTAGTTTCTTTTTTATTTTGATATAATAGTAGGACCGCGGATCGGAGTCTCGACGGAACCTCACTCGACTCCTCAACTCATCATTCCACCATTCTCCTTGAACTACACGCGACCTGAATCCCCTATAACCCAGGATATGTAGGATGTCCAAAACCAGGACTCGGTTGCATCCTATCTTTTATTTCTTTTCCTTTTGAATAATGGTTTGGTCAAAAATTAGTCACATGGCTCACCTAATCTTTGCCTAAAAACTCTTCATATTTTCAACCAAAGAGGGGCAGTTGTGAGCACCTAATTTTTGACTATATTTGAATTTTTATCACCTTCTACTATGTAAATATTTTCAAAAATTTAATATATATTTTTAGCGTTGTTACATTTTTTATAAATAGGGTAAAAATTAATAATAATTTAAAAGGTCAATTATTACTATTAGTATTATTTATATTTTTATTTTTATTTTATCCAAAAAAAATTAAATATATATTTTTTAAATTTCGGATGGGAATAAAAAAAATAGAAAAAGTAGAAATACAGAATTAAAAAGTAAAAGTAAAACTAGGTGAAAATTGTTTAATAAAAAAGTAAAAGAAAGTGGAAATTTTTTTTAAAAAAGTAAAAGAATGTGCAAATTTAAAAAAATGAAAAGTAAAAGAAAGTTGGAATTAAAAAATAAAAGTGAAGGTAGCTGAAATTATTTTAAAAAAAAGTAAAAGTAAGTGAAAATTAAAAAAAGAAAAGTAAAATAAATTTAAAAAAAAGTAAAAAAAGTGAGAATTTAAATATAATAAAAGTAAAAAAGTGAGAAATTAAAAAGTAAAAGTAAAAAAAAGTGGGAATTAATTATTTTTAAAAAGAAGAAAAATAGGAAGTGGGAATTCTTTTTAATTAAAAAAATAAAAAAATCCAAAAATTCCGAAATCTTTTCTATAAATAGAAGAGAAATGTGAGGAGAAAAAAAAAAGAGAGAGGAGAGAGAGAAAAGAAGGGAGGAGGGAATTGAGAGAAATATATTTGCTTATTCTACGCTAAGAGAATTTCTATTCGTGTCATTCTTTCTTTCGAAAAATCCAGCAATCTATCATCAAAATCCAACCCCGAAACCAACTGGAAATCAAGCTTAAAAGCACGACAAAAACGAGCTAAAAACCCAGCGAAACAGTCCCCTTTTGTACAGAAAATAACAGCTCCAAAGTTGAGTCGTCGAGTTCGAGCTCCGTTTGTCGATTTTGGTCGAGGCTCCATTTGCGTCCTTGTCCATTATCCGAGCTTCAAAACAGTATTATAAAGGTCCATTTCTCCCATCATTATTTTGTTAAGATATTATACTTGAATATATAATTTGATCTTATTTAGCTTCATGAAGATTGAAATATTTTTCTGTATTAATTGTTAGGTCTCATTAGTTTTGTTAAATTTTATTAATTTTTTGTTTGATTAATATGAAGATTGATGAAAACATGATTTTTGGGCACGTAGTGAATGTTTGAACTTTGAAGATAAAATCCATGTCTGCTAGTTAAAATTGGAAAATGAGGTTTGGACTTTTAAAAAAAATATATGATTGGGCCCGGTGGTTGGGCTTTGCTTAATGAAGCATGTACTACTGCAATTGACTAATGAATAGTGGAGTAGTTTGATGAACTAGTAACTGTGCATAATCATTAATTGGCGTTAAAAAGATAATTGTGCTATGAGTAATTTTAAGTTATCTCGGCAAGAATAATTAAGAGCAAAAGCTGATCCTTTTCCACAATTGATTTCATAATTCATTGCCTCACAATAATCTCAAACTTAGGAGTTGAGCAAATTATGAACATCGTAGCTTGTTTTAGGCGCAATTAATAATAAATCATCGTGACTATGGGTACGGTTCCCGTGGCACGATCACGATACGTAAATCCCAACTCAAGTGCGCGTTTCACGCGACTTGACCACAACTTTAAATGATAAAAATAAACATGTTATGAATCACGGGTGCGTTTCACGTGGCGTGATTTGCAATATATACCAACATAACGAGTGCGCGACAACGCGACTTGTTCAAATAAATTCCATAAATACTAAAAGGATTAAAAATAAATAAAAGCGGTAACACATAAAATGTTTTAAACATGCAATAATCAGGAAATTAAGCCAAGTATTAATTGTAAAGCGGTCGTGCTAAAACCACGAAAGTCAGGAGTGCCTCACACCTTGTCCCGGATTAACAGAATTCCTTACCCGGTCTTCTGTGTTCGCAGACCATAAATAAGAGTCAATCTCCTCGATTTGGGATTTTAAAATAAATCGGTGACTTGGGACACCATAATAGTTATTCCAAGTGGCGACTCTAATTAAATAAATAATCTCATTTCGAATAATGTCACTTTAATTGGAAAAACTCCCTATCCCTCGGGAAAAAAAGGGTAGTGACACTAGGATACCGTTAATAAATACTACCACAAACAAATCAAGATGCGATTGGAATACACTATTCATCAAGTGCATAAATTCTACTGGGGTGTTGGTCAGCCCAAAAGACATCACGAGAAATTCATAATGACCATAGCGAGTCCTGAATGCCGTCTTTAGAATATCCGAGTCCCAAATTTTTAACTGGTGATACCCGGATCTCAAATCAATTTTGGAGAATACCCTCCCTCCCTGAAGCTGGTCAAATAAATCATCAATACGCGGCAAAGGATACTTATTCTTGATTGTAACTTTGTTCAACTGCCTATAGTCGATACACATCCGCATAGTACCATCTTTCTTTTTCACAAATAGAGCTGGTGCACCCCAGGTGACACACTAGGCCTAATAAACCCCTTATCAAGAAGTTCCTGAAGTTGCTCTTTCAATTCTTTCAATTCAGCTGGTGCCATACGATACGGAGGAATAGAAATGGGCTGAGTGCCCGGCAGCAAGTCAATATCGAAATCAATATCCCTGTCGTATGGCATACCCGGTAGGTCTGCAGGAAATACATTCGGAAAGTCTCGCACTGCCGGTACTGAATCAACAGTAGGAGTATCTGCATCAACATCTCTCACAAATGGCAAATATGACAAACACCCCTTCCCAACCATACGTTGGGCCTTCAAATAAGAAATTACCCAGCTGGGAACATAATCTAGAGAACCTCTCCATTCGACCTTCGGCAAACTCGGCATCGCCAACATTACGGTTTTTGCATGACATTCCAGAATAGTATGACATGGAGACAACCAATCCATACCCAAGATTACATCGAAATGAATCATACTAAGCAATAAGAGATCAACTTTAGTTTCCACTCCCCCAATAGTTACCAACATGACCGACACACACGGTTTACAATAATAGTATCGTCCACCGACGTAGATACACGAACAGGTGAAACTAAGGAGTCACAGGGAATATCCAGATAATGAGTAAAGTACGATGATACATACGAATAAGTGAAACCAGGGTCAAATAATATAGAAGCTTCCCTGTGGCACACTAAGTCAATACTTGTGATCACTACATCTGAAGCAATGACATCTGGCATGGCAGGAAAAGCACAGAATTGGGCCTGACTGCCACCTGATCAGCCTCCCCCTCTTGGGCAACACCTAGCTGACTGACCCCCACCCCGAGCTGGCTGGGTGGGTGGCGAAGTAACTGGTGCTGAAGTCATAGTCTGATTCCTCTGCTGCACTAGACCTCCCGAGCAACGAGGACACTGCCTCCACATATGCCCAAACTCCCCACACTTAAATCAACTCCCCGGTACTACTGGTGGTGAGGACTAAATCGGGCCCCGAGAACCAGAATAACCGCTAGAAGCACCTGATGCAAATGAACCCCGAACTGAAGGAGCACAGGATGAACTCTAGGCTGGAAAGGCACTGTGAGATGACTGACCCTGATGAGAACTGTATGAACCATGGCTGGATGATGCATCATAGTGAACTGGACGAGTCGTCTGAGTGTGTCTATAAGGACGACCATTGCCGTGGTAAAACTGACCCCCTGAAGGAACACCGGTAACCACCCGGTCCAAGAGGCCTCTTGGCCTCCCTCTCACCACGCTCCTGGCTACGGACTACCTCTATCTGCCGAGCAATGTCAACCACCTCGTCAAAAGTGGCACCAAATACCCTCTCCCTACTCATAAGCAACCGCAGCTGATACATGAGGCCATCAATAAACCTCCTAATCCTCTCCCTATCAGTGGGAACCAACCAAACTACATGACGAGCCAACTCAGAAAACCTCATCTCGTACTGGGTCACAGACATGCCATCCTGTTGAAGCTGCTAAAACTGTATGTGCAGCTCCTCCCTGCGAGACTGCGGCACGAACTTGTCCAAAAAGAGAATAGAGAACTCCTGCCATGTAAGTAGCACTGCACCGACCGACTTGCGCCTCTCATAAGCCTCCCACTATCTGAAGGCAGCCCTAGAAAATTGAAAAGTAGTGAACGAGACCCCACTAGTCTCTAGAATACCCGCTGTCTGAAGCATCCACTGGCACTTATCCAGAAAACCCTGAGCATCTTTTGACTCAGAACCGCTAAATAATGGAGGTTGAAGCCTCCCAAATCTCTCAAGTCTCCTCTACTCATCATCAGCCATAACGGGGACTACCGGGGCCTAAGCAGTTGCAACCGACTGGGCTGGTAGTGCCCTCGGTATCTGAAGTCCCTGCACTACCTGCTCTGGAGTACGGGCAACAGGGGTATGAGTACCTCCCCCGTCCTGAGAATTAGCTGTTGCGGCCTGAACCGAAACCACCTGAGCAAGGCAAGTGCAAATAATCAATATCTGTGCTAGAGCCTTCTGAAGGCCTGGAATCACAATAGGCACAGCTAGTGCCTGAGCTGGCCCCACCTGCTCAACTATATCTGGAATCTGCTCTTGAGCTGGAGCAACTGGTGGTGCTACAGGTGCTGCTCTAACTGCTGTACGAGCTACACCTCGACCTCTACCTCGGCCCCGGCCTCTCGCGACCCTAACTGGTGGCATTGGTGGTTGACCGTCCGATCCGGTAGTATGTGCCCTCACCATATGTGAGAGAATAGAATAACAGAAATTTAGATTCTAGAATCAACAATTCGCACGACAGAATACAAGAAAGTGAAATTTTCCTAAGGGTTCGACAACCTCTCAAAAGATAAGTACAGACGTCTTCGTACCGATCCACAAGACTCTACTAAACCTGCTCATGACTCATGAGACCTATGTAACCTATCAACTTGTCACGACCCAAAATCACGCCTGTCGTGATGGCGCCTATCTCAATACTAGGCAAGCCGATAACCTCAATAAACCATAATTTCCACAAAGTTTGAAAACATAATATATAAATTCAATACAAAAAATTCTCACAAATACTGACATAAACACTCCCAAAAACCGGTGTCACTGAGTACATGAGCATCTAAATGGTAACAAAGTTTGACTAATAACAACACTGTCTGAAAATATAGAACAGTACAAAACTGAAAGGAAAGAGAATCAAGGTCTGTGGACGTCAATAAGCTACCTCGAAAATCTCCAACAGATAAAAACTCCGAGAAACTAGCAGCCGCTGTGTCCAGAAGTACCTGGATCTGCACACGAGGTGCAGGGTGTAGTATGAGTACAACCAACTAAGCAAGTAACAATACTAAATAAAGAACTGAAAGTAGTGATGAGCTTCACAACTAACTCCAATTAGAATAATTTCCAACATAAGAAGGTAGGCATGCTTTCAAGCTCCACATTTAAGGCCCAAATAGTAATTTCATATCAAGTTCAAATGAAACAAAAGATAATGTCTTTCAGAAGTTTCCAAAATAGTGATATATGACAGCTGAAGTGCAACAATAATATATCAATGCATCCTCTCAGAGCAACAGTCACTCCATCCTCCCATTCACTCCAACCACACAATCACTCTTTCCTCATAGTCACTCATTCCTCTCAATCACTCAGCACTCGCACTCAGTAGGTACTTGCGCTCACTAGGAGTATGTACAGACTCCGGAGGGGCTCCTTCAGCCCAAGCATTATAACAAGCCAATCATGGCATATAATAATGAAACATGCTGCGGTGTGCAGCCCGATCCCATAAATATCCTCACAATTAGGCCCTCGGCCTCACTCAGTCATCAATCTCTCCAGTCTCTCGGGCTCTCAGAAATCATGATAAGCAGCCCAACATCAATGATATGATGCATCAATAATGAACAATAGAGACTGAGATGTCATATGAAAGTGAAACCGTGACTGAGTACAGAACAAAAATTTAAAAGATAATTCAACATGTACACGACCTTTGTGGGTTCCAAGAGTGTCAACACGTGGTTTATACATGATTTATAGTTCAATTTGTCTAATACGTGAAAAAATGCACGGAAAAGAACAGATTATTCAACTACACAGTTTCATGGAATTGACTAAGTCACAATTCCTATGGTGCACGCCCACACGCCCATCACCTAGCATGTGCGTCACCTCAAAACCAATCACATAACACATAATCCGGGGTTTCATACCCTCAGGACAAAATTTAGAACTGTTACTTACCTCAAACCATGAAATTCTTTATTCTGCAATGCCTTTGCCTCGCGAATCGGTCTCCAAATGCCTCGAATTTAGCCACAAATAATTCGATTCAGTCAATACAAATTATAGGAATTAATCCCATATGAAAATACTAATTTTCCTACAAAAATCCAAAATTGCACCCAAAACTCGCCCGTGAGGCCCACATCTCAGAACCCAATAGAAGTTACAAAATATGAATTCCCATTCAACCACGAGTCCAACCATACCAATTTTATCAAATTCCGACATCAACTCGACCTCCAAATCTTAAATTTTTATTTTGAAATCCCTAATCCCAAATCCTCTAATTTCACCCCAAAAATACATAATCTAGTCGAAATACTCAATGATAATCCAATATTATTGATTAACAATGATCACAAGTGACTTACCTTAAGTTTCCCGTGAATTCCCTCTGAAAATCGCCCAAAAACCGTGCTTGAAAGTCCAAAAATGACAAAAATGTCGGAACCCCTATGTTTTGTAATCTGTCCAGGAGTTCCGCTTATGCGGAAAAACTAACCGCATGTGTGGTCCCGCTTTTGTGGACATACTTCCGCTTCTGCGCATGCTTCGCTTCTGCGGACAAGAGTCCGCTTCTGCGAAGGAGCTTTCCGCTTCAGCGGTCTTGCCCAGCTCTCCTTGCCTCCGCTTCTACGCAACTAAGCTCACTTCTGCGAGCTAAATTCCGCAGGTGCGGTTACACCAAAAGGCCAAAATTTCCAGCAGTTGTTTAAGTCCAAATTTCAGTCTGTTAACCATTTGAAACTCACCCGAGGCCCCCCGGAACATCAACCAAATACACCAACAAGTCCTAAAACATTATACAAACTTAGTCAAAGCCTCAAATCATATCAAACAATGCTAAAAACATGAATCATACCACAATTCAAGCTTAATGAAATTAATAAATTCCAACTTCGACGTTCAATGCCGAAACCTATCAATTCAACTCCGATTGACCTCAAATTTTGCACACAAGTCATAAATGATATAACAGATCTATTTCAATTTCTAGAATTAGATTCCGATCCCGATATCAAAAAGTCAACTCCCCGATCAAACTTTCAAGCTTAAATGTTTGTTTTAGCCATTTAAAGCCTAATTTAACTACGGACTTTCAAATAATTTTTCGGACACGCTCCTAAGCCCAAAATCACCATACGGAGCTATTGGAATCATCAAAACTTCATTCCGAGGTCGTTTACACATAAGTCGATATTCGGTCAATAATTTCAACTTAAGCTTTCATCTTGGAGACTAAATGTCTCAATTCATTTCAAAACCCAATCGGACCAGAATCAATTATTCCGGCAAGTCATATAACAATTGTAAAGTATAAATTGAGCAGCAAATAGAGGAACTCTTATAGCTAACGAAAATTGTTCCGCTTGATCCCACCTTGATATGACAGGGATCCCGCCGGAAATAACCATTCACAAGCTGAGCCTGGACCCAAAGTTCCACCCGGTCAAGTAGAAGAGGAGACCCCTATCTAAGGTCAAACATGCTTTCATCAAGGACGAGGTATCTAAACTTCTTAAAATATGGTCCATCCGGGAAGTTAAATACCCGGACTGGTTAGCAAATGTAGTAGTATTCCCCAAAAAGGGGAACAAATTAAGAATGCATGTGAATTATAAAGATTTGAATAAAGCGTTTCCTAAGGACTCTTTCCTTTTGCCTAACATCGATCGCATGATCGATGCGACGGCCAGCCACGAGATCCTCAGTTTTTTCGACGCTTATTTCGGGTACAACCAAATTCGGATGGACCCGGGTGATCAGGAAAAAACTTCCTTCATCACCAAGTACGGCACCTACTACTATAACATGATGCCGTTCAGACTAAAAAATACCGGCGTCACTTACTAACGCCTAGTAAATCGGATGTTCGAAGAACAAATAGGAAAAAATCAATGGAGGTTTACATTGACGCTATATTGGTTAAGTCCCTACGAGCAGAGGACTATTTAAAACATTTGCAGGAAACCTTTAGCATATTGAAGAAATACAATATGAAGCTGAACCCGGAGAAATGTGCATTCAGAGTCGAGTCCGATAAATTCCTCGGATTCATGGTATCCAATCGGGGAATCGAGATCAACCCCTATAAGATCAAGGCCATCGAAGATATCACTATTGTGGACAACGTGAAGGCCGTACAAAGGTTAACTGGACCTATAGCCGCCTTGGGATGATTTATTTTGAGGTCATGAGACAAGAGCCACTGCTCTTCTCACTGTTTAAGAAAAGAATAACTTCTCATGGACCCCGGAGTGCCAACGGTCCTTGAAAGAGCTCAAGCGATATTTATCGAGCCTACCTCTGCTTCACACGCCGAAGACAGACGAACAACTATACCTGTTCTTGGTAGTACCAGAGATAGTGGTTAGTGGAGTCCTGGTCCGCGAAGAGGAAGGTACACAATTTCCAATTTACTATATTAACAGGACTCTTGGCGAGGCCAAAACTAGGTACTCTCACCTAGAAAAGCTGGCGTTCACTTTGCTAAGCGCCTCTAGGAAGCTAAAATCGTACTTTCAATGTCACCCCATATGTGTCGTAATCAATTACCCATTGAGGAATGTAATGCATAAACCCAAGCTCTAGGGATGGTTGGCTAAATGGGTCATAGATATCAGTGAGTATGACATCGAATATCGGCCTTGGACCGCCATTAAGTCTCAAATTTTGGCAGACTTTGTGGCCGACTTTACACCGGCCCTAATACCGGAGGTCAAAAGAGAGTTGTTGTTGAACTCGGGGACTTCTTCAGGAATCTGGACCCTCTTTACGGACGACACCTAGAACGCGAAGGGGTATGGACTTGGAATTCTCTTGAAACCACCTGCAGGTAATGTAGTTAGACAATCTATTAGGACTGTAAAATTAAATAACAATGAGGCCGAGTATGAGGCCATGATTGCAGGTCTCGAACTTGCCAAAAGCTTGGGGGCAGAGGTGATCGAAACTAAGTATGACTCCCTCCTTGAGGTAAACCAAGTTAATGGGACGTTTGAAGTCAGAGAGGAGCGAATGTAAAGATACCTGGATAAACTGCAGTTAACGTTACATCGGTTCAAAGAGTGGACTCTACAACATGTGCCTCAGGATCAAAATAGCGAGGCCGATGCCCTTGCTAACTTGGGATTGTCGGTCGATGACGATGAGTTCCACTTGGGGGCGGTCGTACAACCCATGATATTGGTAGTGGAAGAAGGTCATGCTGAGATAAACTCAACAAGCCTAACTTGGGACTGGAGAAACAAATATATAGAATATCTGAAGACCGGAAAACTACCTTCGGACCCTAGGGAATCGAGGACTCTGCGTACGAAGGCGGCTTGGTTCAACCTGTCCGAAGATGGTACACTGTTCCGGAGAACGTTTGATGGCCCACTCGCAATATGTCTAGGACCCGGAGACACCGAGTATGTTCTGAGAGAAATCCATGAAGGTACCTGCGGAAATCATTCGGGCACTGAATCGTTAGTTCGGATAATAATCAGAGCCGACTACTATTGGATCAACATGGAAAAGGACGCGAAGGAGTTCATACAAAAATGCGACGGATGTCAAAGGCATGCTCCGATGATTCATCAGCTCGGGGAGCTGTTACATTCCGTCCTGTCGCCTTGGCCGTTCATGAAATGGGGCATGGACATCGTCGGCTCCCTTCCATGGGCACCCGGTAAGGCTCAATTTATATTGTTTATGACTGACTATTTTTCTAAATAGGTGGAAGCCTAGGCGTTTGAGAAAGTCAGGGAGAAGGAAGTCATTGATTTCATCTAGGACCACATAATATGTCGGTTTGAAATGCCGACCGAGATCGTGTGTGACAATGGGAAGTAGTTCATCGGTAGTAAAGTAAGCAAGTTTCTCGAAGATCAAAAGAATCTTGTCAACACCATATCACCCTAGTAGGAACGGGCAAGAAGAGTCCATGAATAAAACCATACTCCAAAACCTTAGAAAGAGATTGACCGACGCCAAAGGAAAATGGAAAGAAATCTTGCTAGAAGTCTTATGGGCTTACCGTACGACCTCGAAGTCCAGTACCTAGGCGACCCCATTCTCGTTGGTCTATAGAGCCGAAGCTCTAATACCGGTCAAAGTCAGAGAATCGGGTCTTAGGTTTCGATATGCAACTGAAGAATCAAACAACGAGACCATGAATACGATCCTGGAACTGTTAGATGAAAGGCGCGAAGCCGCCGTCTGGATGGCCGCCCAAAAACAACGGATCGAAAGGTATTACAATCGAAGAGCGAACCTTCAACACTTTAATGTCGGGGACTTAGTGTTGAGGAAGGTCACATTAAACACCCGGAACCCAAACGGAGGAATGCTGGGACCAAACTGGGAAGGTCCGTATCAAATTATCGAGATCATGCGGAAAGGGTCGTACAAGCTCGGAGCAATGAACGGTGAGCGACTACCGAACAACTGGAACGTAACTCACTTGAAACGATATTACTGCTAAGGTACGACCCCGTTTACTTCTTTTATTTATTTACTAACACTTGTAGGTAACCGTCAAAGAACGATACAATTGTTTAGGCCTGAAAGCACGCATTACACTCTTTTTCCCTTGAACCGGTTTTGTCCCAAATGGGTTTTCCGGCAAGGTTTTAAACGAGGCAACAATAGATCGTGCTAACTTAGAATCAAAGATCGGTTGTCAATAGTATTCGAGGCTTCTCTATGATCGACCTCGAACACTAGGGGGCATCACATTCAGATAACGATAATGGCAAGGAAAGAAACTCTGTGCTCGAATAGTCTAGGCTCGATCGATAGGATTTGCTGTATGGGCCAAACGGTCGAATGAACCTTGCCCACATAGACTGCCCAAGCCCTGACACAAATCTTGAACACATGTGTAACTTTGTATATTACGCACAAAATTGAAAAGAAGTTTCTACCTTGCGGATAAAATTTTTGCCCCTTGAAAATTTTTCTTTCTTAAAATTGATCCCCTAAAGACCTCGAGCCTAAAGGATACCTCACTCGGGGACTGCTGCCTAAGGCAGATTCGGATAGCCTGGAATAATGAAGCCCGGGGGCACAAATCTTATTTAGCAGTGCCTGAACTTTAAAGGTTACGACCACCCCCATTCGGAAACGGTTATCTCGGTTAAGTCTGGATGACTCGGGGTGAAAAGCCCACTGGGAAACACCCGAACTAGAAAGGCTACAACCATTTTAAAATGGCTCGGAGACGTCCGAGACCCGTAACCAAAAAAAAGGGCCTTCAAAATTTCTATACCGGGTCAAAAGGCTACCCTAGGAAAGTTGTAATCTAAAAACTTCTAAATATTTTGGGGAAAGCTTCCGGTAATACCGAGCCCCTCACGAGTCTTAAACACAATAACATCGAGATCAAGACCTGTTCGAACCTCCGAACAAGACCTAATTATTACGTGCTAAGGCATTCAATATCTTTACAAACATAAGGAAAAAGGTGAAAGGAAACGAGCTTAAAAACTGTCGAATGGGAAAAAAGAGCCTTATATATATATATATATGAAAAGATCTTTACAAAGTCCAGACGACCTCAACAAAAAAGTACAAAAGTACAAACACAAGAAAAAATCTACAGGTACTTAAATGGCTTGGTCTCCACCGGAGCCCGCCTCGTCGTCGAGACCATCGAAATCTTCTCCGCCACCGGATCCGTCCGAACCCTTGAAGTCTTCTTCGTCCTCGGGATACTCCAGCTTCTTGTCCTTGGCCTCGGCCTCGAACCACCTAGCATTTTCGACCTAGGCCGACAAATCAAAACCCTGAGCATGAACTTCCTCGGGGGCCTCCCTTCGGGACTACCACTTCACATACTCGGTAATATCTTTCAGGCAGTCATGGGCTGCCTCGGCATCGGCTTTATACTGGGCCACCATCTCGTCGGCATCGGCTTTGGTAACTTCAACCACCGACTTGGCCGCCTTATGCTCCTCGGCAAGGGTCTCTCGATTAGAAATAACCGAACTTAGCTGAGACTGGAGCTCCTCAATCTTTTGGGACCGTGCCTCAGCCTTCTCTCTAATCGCTCGAAGCTGGACCTCCGCCGAGGTCAACTGCGCCCGGGCAGTCTTCTTTTTCGAGGCTAGGCGGTCCATCCTACCTCTTCACTCTTCGGCCTCGACCTTGACATCATCCATCTTGGCTCGGAGCTGGTCGATTCGATCAATCTTCTATTGAACCTGCGGGTTCTGACCATTAGACATAGTTTCTAGCTCATCATCACTAACTTCTAAAAAATTTACATGTTCAACTAGGTCGGCACGTTCTTTCCGAGCCGCTTCCAACTCAGCTCGAAGGATCTTAGCCTCTCCTTCATGCTGCTCACTGAGAAGTTTGTATGTATCTCTCTTCTTAGTAAGCTCACTGACTTCGGCTTCGAGTTGGTTCAACTCATCCCGGTACCGGAGGAAAATTTCATGGTAAAACACCGAGGCCTACAAATGCGAAGAAAAATATTAGGATTATCAATGAATTGATTCAAGTATAAAAGGAGAAATTGAAATCATTGAGAGTTATCTAAAGTTACCCGGTTCAGCACATGTTGTGCTTCGTTGAACAGGCAGCACGCATCTACCTCGTTCATTTTGGCCTGGTATTCTTCGGTCACCAGGCACCGGAGGTAACTAGCCACCCCTACAGGGGCAGAAAGAACCCGGGCATCCTCCGAAACGGTAATGACAATGGACTGCTTCCGATCAGGATCCACACTCGGGGTAGGGAACCAGTTGACCAATTTCGTGCTCGAGTTAGGTCCACCTGCCCCCGAGGTCGGACTCTTCCTCGGTACCTCTATGTCACCCAATACGGTGACATCTTCTGTGGCGGTGGAATCCACGCCATCAAAAAATCAGCGAAGGGAGTCATCCGCTCTGTGGGCCCCCTTGTTGGGATGCTCTTTCACTTTTTGAGCCTCGTTGTACATGGACTCAGAGAATGAGGGCGACTTGGTGATGTCAATCACACCGAGTGCTTCCTTTGGGGAACTGCCCGTATCCTGGGAAGCCTCGGCCCCGGTTCCCTCGTCGACCTCCCTGGCTTGAGGCAGATCGGCCTCACGGATATCTGGTTCAGTAGCCACCTGCTTTTCGAGCTGCGACAGCTCACGGACCATTAGAACAAAAGTTTCTTTTTTTCGGATCCGTCCCTCATCTGATAGAGCGAATCTAAAGCTAGTGCTCGGGCGCTGGTGCTTTCTTTTGACTTGCACACCATCCTTCTCCTTGTTTTCTTTTTCTTCGAGCTCGGGGAACTCGAATCCCTCTTTTTTTTCTTCTCTTCGGCCTGTCTCGGAGCAGGGGACTCGGTAGGTAAGTCCTCGCCATAGGTTGGAGGCCTCAGCTCGACATCCTTAGATAAACCTGCAAAAATGAAGTAAAGATAGTAAGGGCTTAATGTTAAAAGAGGGATCTTAATACTACCTACTAGGGAAAGAAGTCTCACCACAGGAACGAGCCTCCCAACGGCTCTTAGAGAGCTTGCGCCACGAGCGCTCGGAATAGGGCATCTGTGATACGATACCCTCGACCCACTCCTTGAGTCGAGGGACAGCGTTTGGGACCCGAGCAGCAGCTGCACCACCACAAAGCACCGATAAGAAAAAGAGAAGTAAGTGTAAAATCGACATTTGAAAGCAAATCGTACTTATGTGAGGTATTACACTTCTCGGGGAATGGCCTGTACTCGGCTGAGATTAATTCTGAAGTCCTCACTCGGACAAAACGACCTTGCTAGCCCCGATCCCGGTCCTCATCAATACTTGAGAACGGGGCTTTACTGGCACGTCGCACAAGCATTATCAGTCCCCCCGGAACATTCGGGGACTGTATAAGCGAAGAAGATGGTCGATGGTGAACGAGCACCCATCTATTTTGTTTACAAAGAACAGGAGGAGGATCACAATCCTCCAGAGCGATGGGTGAATCTGGCATAGGCACACGTTGTACCTTCTGCAAAAATCCAAAATGACCGGATCCACCGGGCCCAATGTAAAGGGATAAGTGTAAGCACTTAGGTATCCCTCGACATGGATGGTGATGTCTTCATTGAGGTCGGGGACCACTATGTCTTTATCGGCCCAGTTGCAGTCTTTTCGGACCGTGGGGAGGATCTCTTCGGTGATCGAGTAGATATATCTCAAGACCTTCTCACACCGGTCTTGTACGGAGGAAGGCTTTACGACCTTGAAATCGACATTGACCGAGCATCCCCCGGGGATGAATATTTTCAAAGGGGGTTTAGGTACTGGTTCATCGACGGCAGCACGCGAAACGGTCTCCTCAACCTCAGTAGCCGGTCGCGAAGTTGAAGGAGTTTCTTTCTAGGGAACGATCTTGGAAGTCTTTGCCATTTCTTTAAAAAATGGAGGAAAGTTTGAGAAAGGTGGAAAAAGAAAAGAATATTGAAGGATTAGACTTGTTGTTTTGAGATGAAGATGGGTAAAAATTCTTGCAAAGGGACTCGAATAACTGGGGTAAAAGTGCTAAAGAGTATTGAAATCTTAAAGATACGAGGGTAGAATATTTGGATGTAAAGTTAAAATGAACAAATGTGGGGGTATTTATAGTAGTTCAATGGTGTTTTGCATCCAGGGACGGCCGACCGGCGGCTGACATGCATTTAATGCCATTACGACTTGACTCACGAGACGTTTCAGTTATTTTGTCATTCCTGTCACGGTGTATCGAAGTAAGAATCAAAAGCTCATGCCGTTTCTCGTCGTTTACTCTCTGAAAAATGAGGGGACTATCTGTATACGGGTGAAATCGAGCTCATGGTGCATCCTAGCATTTGATAAGATAAGCCAGGCTCGAGATATGGCAATAAGGGATCGAAATCGAGCCAAAGTCCCTCCGGGCTAGATCCCGGGGGCATGACGCCTGCCTTCGAGAATATCGAGGCCATGATCTCAGAATCGGTCCTAGCCTCGGACGACTTCGAAGAACGTTGTCACACAATCCAGCATAGCCAACAAAAGGCCAAAATATCTGTGACCGGCCGAATGTTATGGCAAGAATCTCGGCATGTATCGATAAGGAACCAGCAATCAACGAATTAAGAGATTCTTTTACCTTTTATAGAGTTGTACCTAAAATAGGACTCTCCTATTATATAAAGGGGGTCTAATAATTTATTTGACACATTGTAACATGCACTAAAAAGCAAATATATTATTATTTTCTTTGTCTCCGGCTCTTGTTCTTTTTCATCTATACCGGTCTTGGTGAGCTCGGTTCAAGAGGGACTATTTTATTAAGGCTGAAACTATCCAACTCGTATGGTTTGAATTTATTTTGTCTTTGCTTATTCAATAACAATTCAATTTATCGCTTTGTATCAAATTAATTCGCGTATCCTTAAAATCACTTATAAATTTAATTGTTATCCTATTTTGAAGGTAAACAAGCTTCAATAATGTCATAGTATAAAGTCACAATAAAGTATACTTACTCTATATTATTTATGTAGGACGTTATCCAGTACTTGAAGAGATTGAAAAACAACGTTTACTTACTTATGAGAGAAAGTTTTGAGAATCTTTTTCATAGAATGTAATTGTAACAGATTCGAAATAGACTAATATTTCGCAGAGAGTAACTTCTAAAGTGTTGTTGATGATGTAGAGTTTGGTTTATAATAAACAAAGGTTTAGTGAAAAGAACTAACTAAAAATGGCAAAAGGCTAAAAAAAACCCAATCGTTTGGTAAATGATTTACTTTTATGTTACGTCTACCTATTCGTCCAAAAATATATATAATTGTATCTCTTGGTCTAAAATTATCCTCGCGATTGATGGAAATTTTTGTGATTCCCTTTTTAATGTGTTGGCAGACATAATTGGGCTACGTGGCTCCCTTGTCTAGATCAAATTTAACCCGCTCCAAATTTAAACCTACCTGGTTTATTGGACCAACCCACTGTAAAAAACCCCATCTTCCTCGCCTCTCCTTCAAAAAAGTAGCCACAACTTCCATAAAATGCAACAACCACCAAGCTTCTAAAACTAGTAATCAATCACCCGAAACACCATCAAAAGCCACCACAACTCCAGCTGAAAACAACCGCTATCCACCATAAAAATAGCTATGTAAACTCATCAAAAATCCTCCATTAATGCAACTCCAAAAACCAGTTGCATCACACCGTCAAAATCAGCCTCAAAATATCTTCTTCTTCCTTCAAAACACCACCATTTTAGGTTCATAACCTAGTTGATGATTCTGTTAGAGTTTGTGTTTTTTTGGCAAAGTTGTAACCTGTCGCCGGAAAATCAAACTCCGAAAAAGCTTCTCCCCCTCCTTCCTTTGTCTCTTTATATTCTCCATCTAATCCACTTCTATTTAGAAATATTAAATTAAATTTTTAAAGAAGAAGATGATTCCGACTCTGACAAATCTAAGCCCACGGTGAAGAAGTGGTAGTCCAGTGGTATTTTTGTCACGACCCAAAATCTAATCATGGTCGTGATGGCGCCTATCGTGTTACAAGGCAAGCATATTTCCCAAAATATTACTATTAAATCGATTATAAGAATTTAATAAAATATTTCCAATATTTGAATTTTTCATAAACTAAATCAACTCTAAATATAATTATAGAAAATATGGAAACGAGCCCCAAACATCGGGGTGTCACTAAGTCATGAGCGTCTAAATCTATGAACTAAGAAATAAAACTGTCTAACTGTCAATACAATCCAAAAGAAGAAATGATAAAAGGAGTAACAAGGTCCTGCGGACGCTAGCAGCTACCTTGCAGTCTCCAACGATAGCCGGCCTGAACCCAACGATCGTCGCGCTCTAACTCACCTGGATCTGCACATAAAGTGTAGGGTATAGTATGGGTACAACCGACTCAGTAGTAACAGAAATAACTAAGGAACTGAGTAGTAGTGACGAGCTAAGTAGAACAATTCAATTATTTCTTTATCACAATTTAAAATAAACAGAAATAAACAGGTAAATTCCATCAACTCAATAAATGCTACAAAGAAATTAACAGGTAAATGCAGCAACAACAAAAGTAAATGCAACCTCACAGCAATGTCACTCCATCACTCAGCACTCGCACTCAGCACTCAATACACTCAACACTAAATAGGTACATGCGCTCACTGGGGGTGTGTACAGACTCCGGAGGGGCTCCCAAAGCCCAAGCGCTAAGCACGGATAACTCATGTGCTGCACGGACAACTCACGTGCCATAATATCAATCCCTGGATCTGCACGGTCAACTCATGTGCTACGCGGACAACTTACGCGCTATGGTATCAATACCTGGATCCGCACGGATAACTCACGTGCCTCAATCAAATAACTCACAACAGGCCCTCGACCTCACTCAGTCATGTACCTCTCTAGCCTCACCATCATCAACAAATAAGGGAAACACAAGCCCACGTCAAGTATCACAGCATATCAGCAAAATAATAGGGACTGAGGTAAACATGTACAATAATATCTATGACTGAATGCAAATAATGTGAGCATGAATAAAGCCTAAGCATGATCTCTAATATGGATGCAAACAAGTTTAACAACAAATAAACACATAACCACAGATAATAGTCATTAGGCCTCACAGCCTCACGGGACTAACCAAATCTCAATCCCTCGCGGTGCACACCCACATGCCCGTCACTTAGCATGGTAATCACTTCCAAACAATCACGTGATGTCAAATCTCCAGGTTTATACCCTCAAAGCCAGAGTTAAAACTGTTACTTACCTTAACAGCGTAAAATCCTACTCCGGGATGCCCTCGTCTCTGGACTCGGTCT
This sequence comes from Nicotiana tomentosiformis, assembly GCF_000390325.3. Classification (NCBI taxonomy): domain Eukaryota; kingdom Viridiplantae; phylum Streptophyta; class Magnoliopsida; order Solanales; family Solanaceae; genus Nicotiana; species Nicotiana tomentosiformis. The sequence goes on from NC_090814.1 coordinate 12,544,231, forward strand.
CCAAAAGCTCCGAATCTAACCAAAATCAGAATACTACTATCAACATAGGCTAAAGAATCGAATTCCACAATAAAAACTACATAAATAGGCCAAAAATCCGATATCGGCCAAAACCCGGCCCCCGGGCCCACGTGTCGAAACCAGTCAAAAATGGTAGAATAACAAACCTCGTCCTCACCCGAGTTTAACCATATAAAATTCGTCAAAATCAGATTCCGTTTGGTCCCTCAAATCCTCACTTACAACTCTCCAAAACTCAAGCCCTAACTCCCTCAATTTTACCGTAAACCCAATACTAATTTCATGACTAATCAGTAAAAAAATATCATAAACGCGTGTAACTAAACCCAAGCGACTTACCTCATTGATGTCTCTTGATTGTCTCTTGAAAAACACTGCCCCAAAGCTCAAAACCGTTCAACAGTGGTGGAAAAAGTGCAAAAATTCACGAAGTGCAACTTATATAGGTTCTGCCCCAGGGATTCCGCACCTGCGACCCCATATGTGCATTTGCGGTCCGAGGTGCGCACCTGCGCATTCCACTTAACCGACCAGGCTTCGCACCTGTGGCAGATCCCTCGCACCTGCGGGCTCGTATGTGCGATCCTCTCTTCGCATCTGCGACTAAGCCCCAGACCTCCATCTCTGCATCTGCGAGCCTCCCACGCACCTATGGCTCCCCATCCGCAGGTGCGGCCATACCAGTAACATTACACCAACAACTTCAGCTGCATTTTCGAACTTCCAAACTCCCTGTTACCTATCTGAAATCATCCCGAGCCCCTCGGGACCTCAACCAATAATTCCAACAAGTCATATATCACTACCCGAATTAGTCGAACCTTCGGAACACCCAAAACAACACCAAAATATCAAATCAATCTCGGATTCAAGCTTAAGAACTTTTAAACTTTTAAAATTCGCCAACGACGCCGAAACCTATCAAACCACGTCCGAATGACCTCAAATTTTGCAAACACATCACAAATGACACTACGAACCTACTCCAACTTCCGGAATTCCACTCCGACCCCGATACCTAATTTTTCACTGCCGACCAATATCACCAAATTTCTAACTTTCGCCAATTCAAGCCTATTTCTACCACGGACCTCCAATTTATATTCCGGACACACTCTTAAGTCTAAAATCACCCAACGAGGCTAATCGAATCATAAAAATCCACATGCGAATTCATTTACTCATAAGTCAACTTCCGATTGACTTTTCTAACTTAACTTTCTAACTAAGAGACTAAGTGTTCATTTCATTCCAAAACTACTCCGGACCCAAACCTACCAACTCGATGCAACTCAACGCAACTGAACAACACATAAATAGGCAAAAATGGAAAAAAATAGGGTTACAACTCTCGGAACGACCGACCGGGTCATTACGATTTTTTTTTTTGTGTTCAATGGAAGAATCTGGTCGGAGATGATGAAAAATGAACGGAAAATGGAATCTAGAAAAAAAAAGGAAAGAGAAAGGTAAAAGAAATTAAAAGAAAAGAGGGCAAAAACAAATTTTACTTGCCTAAAAATAACCAAGTTTCGGAAGGAGGACGACAAGTGGACGACATGGTGGGTGAGGAGACGAGTTGGGTGAGGATTCTGTTTTCTTTCTTTTTATTTTTTTTTCAAAAATATTTTCAATCTGGTCGGGCGAGTTTTAATCTGGAGCGGATTAAATTTCATCTGGACAAGGGAGCCACGTGGCCCAATTACGTGCTGCCAACACATTAAAAAAGGGCCACATAAATTTTCGTTAGTCGTGAGAGTAATTTTAGATCACAAGATAACGTTATATATATGTATTTTTGGACCAATAGGTGAACGGAGCGTAAAAATAAATCATTTACCCAATAACATAGGTACTTTTGGCCCTTTTCCGAACTAAAAATGAGAAAGGTAAAAATGTAAAGTAAAAAGGAATATCAAAGTCATTAACAAAACACCTAATATAGTTAACTTTTCTGTTTTTTTTTTCATTCCCTCCTTATTCTTAACAAACTTCAAAAGCTTTCCTTTTTTTCGTTTTTTTCTTCTAGTGATTAGTTGGCAAGACACCACGTGTATGTTTTAATAGGTTGGTTGTTATAAGTACCTGCTTATGGCAAAATTTCTCTACCAAAAAGTATAAATATGTTCATCAAATAACAAAAAATACTCTGGGTACTCAGAACTTGCAATTTTACTATGTACTTACCATTTAGTCTACCCAAGTACTGGTTTGGATTTATTTTTCTTAATACTCTCTTCAGTTTAGTTTGTATGCGGGTGTTTAATTGACTAACTTCTAAGAGAGAAAAAAAAGATTTGGCTCATCACCTCAATACACATACAATATAATAAAAGAGCATTTGGTATATTGGGGTTTTCAATAAGTCATATTAGCTATAGGAAGATATTAAACGAAACAAGAGTGGTACAAAAGCAACCCAATTTCTTTTTTTAATAAAATATGTATTTCCACATATATATACGACAGCTTAAGTTCTATTTATGGATATTGTAAAAAGATACTTAAACGATCAAAATAATTGCAACACAATAATAGGTAAACGGGTCTAAATTATATATACCGATAATATAATAGTTACACTATTAGTAAGAATTTAACCAAATTCATTACCATTTTTACTAGATTATAAATTTTAATAAATAATCTGATCGTATAAATGTTTTACTGTGTCAGTATATAAAATTTCACCTCTAAATAAATTTCACAATAAACTTTATTTGATAGTCACATAATAATAATAATAATAATAATAATAATAATAATAATAATAATAATATTGTAAAATATCTTTGCAATTTGCATGGTCGATTTATATATTTCTTTCCTTCCCCAGCTTTTAGTTTCTTCTCTCTCTACAAGATATCGTTATAAAAGGGAATGCGTGTAATGAGAACATCTATTCTTTCTCTTTCCCTCTTTTATCTGTTCTGTTCTTCTTTTTGTATTCCTACCCCTTTTCTTCCCTTGCACGTATTGAACCATTTTTTGATCCTTTTGAAGCTCACCTCTACTTGGGTATTAATTGGGATTTTTTTTCTTCTTAAAATATCTTTACGCTTTATTCCTCTTTGGTAGAAAAGTGGAGTTAAAGTTAGTGGGGTATTAATATTGTTTCTGTGATCGTTAATCCAGTCTTATAGTTTGTGAATTATTCATTTCATTAACTATTATTTTCATTGTTAAAAGTTCATTGAAACAGGTGAAATTGATTGGATAGACTGGAGAATTGGATACGGGGTAGTGAAGTATTTGTAAAGAAAGATATTAGGGATACAAAGAGGGGGACTGGGGAGTGATTGTGATAATTTTGGTGTGGTGGAGTGCTTATTGAATATTTTGATTTGGATGGGCTCCTGCCTTTCATTTGAAAGCAGGAGCCCAATCCTCGGATCTACAGTATCTGCAAAGGAAGAACAGCTGCAGAGAATTATGTTGTTGAATGGGTCGAGCGAGGTGGCTTCACTCTTCACTCAGCAGGGGAAGAAAGGACCTAATCAAGATGCCATGATTGTTTGGGAGGTTAGTCACTTTCTTCACCTCACTAATATTTTTTAAGTAGTGACAATAAGTGCTTAATTTGCAAGATCCTCCGGTGTTTTACCTGATACCACTGAGCTTAAGCCCCATGTATCTTTAATATAATATAAAGAAATATTAAAAGAAGGTCAAACTACATATAAATTATAAAAATTTCAAGAAAATATGAAATAAGTGAAATATATATTGAACGGTTTCATCTTAAAATGCTAGTCAGAATCAGCAATTGACCAAAAAAACTAACTAGAACTGTTTCATCTGAAAGCAACTAATGAGACTTTGAAAAAAAGTTTTGTAGAAATTTATAAACTAACTTGAAAGAGAAAAGAACTTGAAAAGAAAGAAAAATGAATAAGTAATCTACAAATAAAAGCGTAAAAACAAAGCAAGTGATGAAGGATGAAGCGTTTTTGCTTTGTAGTTTGCAAATTGATCAGGGAAACGAAGAGAATATAAAATCTTTTGACCTTTGAGTTTTTAAACTTCTTAAAATTTAATAACAAGCTAATTTTTGTATTTTTTTTGTTTTAAATTAAAAATTTATTTAGCAATTTCAACTCTAATTTGGAAAGTTTTCTGCGCTTACGCCCCAAAGCAAGAAAATGGGGCTTACGCCTCGCGATACTTTTGCCTCCCCAAATCTCTACGCCCCACCCTAGGGTTTGCCCCAGAAATGCCTTTTTAAACACTGGTGGTAACATCGTAGCGTTTGATGTGCGGGTTAGGTGCACGTTACGAGCTCGAACCTTCCACAAAAGCTTGGTATTTAAGTGGAGAAGGGTAGAGCGGCAATGCCCATTATCCACCAAGTTTTTAACCGTGTGCCACTGGCCCTCAGAGATTTCTCGGTTATAAAAACAAGGTGTTTTGTTTGCAAATATTTATGAATCAACAGCATATGCATCCATCATGGCTGCAGTTAAAACGAGTTGTAGGGGCTAAAACACTTATCTTGTATTTATCTTTCTATCACAGTATTGGTGGCTAGAGATGGTTGTTTTTGCTTCAGCTTGTGTTGTAGTTAGAGGATTATGTTTATGTGTGTATTTAATTTCAGAATGTTAAATACCCCCTTAGCCCTCCAGCATGTATAAATCATCAGCTTCCTGAAAATGTGTTGGAAATATAAACAAATAGTTTGGTTTGGTTTTTGTTGCGTGTTTATGTGTAATTGTTAGGATGTATTTATATGCTGTGTTTCCCTCTCACGCTCTTTTTCATTTTGTTCATTTTTTTGTGACTAAGTTAGGATGTATTCCTCCTTTTTCAGATATCTTTGTAGTTTCCCCTAGTCACGATCCTGTCTCACTATAACCGTTGAAAAGCATTTCCTGATTTATCGTATAATAAATATTTCAGAATTTTGGTTCCAGAGCGGATACAGTTTTCTGTGGTGTTTTCGATGGCCATGGTCCTCATGGTCATTTTGTTGCAAAGAGAGTCAGAGATTCTCTTCCCTTAAAGCTAAGTGCACACTGGGAAGTTAATATAAAAAATGATGATGTTGTAAGAGAGACTAGTGCAAATACCCTATACTCTGCGGATGCTTCCCTTGTATCTGCTGATGAGGAGTCGAGGGTTTCAATTGATGTTGACAAGACTGAAAAGCAACTGGAGGTCCTTCACACATTGAAGGACTCATTTCTGAAGGCTTATAAGTTTATGGATAGAGAACTGAGAGGATATAACCGTATCAACTGCTTCTGTAGCGGAACAACAGCAGTTACCCTTGTTAAGCAGGTCTGTCAACAAATTCAGAAAGTTGAACCTTGCTACAGTTTTGTGCTATGCTATTCTGAATATAAACCTATATTTCTTTTTCCTGTAGGGTCAGGATCTTGTAATTGGAAATATTGGGGATTCTAGAGCTGTACTTGCTACGACAGATAAAGATGATTCTTTGATGGCTGTACAATTGACAGTAGATCTTAAACCTAACCTACCAGGTGCATATAATCCTATATCTTGCTGCCTGCATGTTTTTTTCTTTTTTCTTTTTTTTCTGATTAAAAAACAAGGTTGAATATCTTGCTGCCTGAATGTTGCTTTCTGAATTTCATATTTGCGTCAAGCAATTCATGAAATTACGACTTATCCTCAGCTTTTATTATAACTTATGGCTGTCTAGTCTTAATTCTTATGTCAACTCTTACGACTAATCTATGAGGTTGCAGTAATACAATTAAGTAGCCTATGGCCATTGATGTTGATCGATTCCATTTAGTTGGGCAAAAAGATCAGAGCCCCCAAACAGTTATGTCTATGTTTGACTCGCAAGCTTCTTCCTTTTTTCCCCTTCATCCTTTTTATTGCCTTATTCTATACACACTTCAGTTTCACCGGCTTCCATCAATTGGAAAATCTGTCACACTATTGGTTTTTTGTCCACACCAACCTTTCAACCTTTGGGATAGTCCAAATTATGAACCTAGTAATTTGAGGGTTACAGCTGTTGTTTACAAATTTAATGGTCAGTTAGTGCAGATATGGACTATGTTGCTTGGACTCTCCAAAAATGTTACCAGGTGCGTGTCGGATTCTCCAAAAGTAGTCATTTTTGGAGGATCCGATACGGGTGCGGCAGCATTTTGGAGAGTCCGCGCAACATAAGATATGCATTCTGTTGATGGTCAATATGATGAATGTAGATGTTTATCCTAGATAATATTACATGAAAGAACCTGCGCATCTGGTGAAAGATGTCATGCTTCTATGGGTTCATCTAGTGGCTGAATAGGATGTTTGGGATTAGAAAAAATTGTTGTCAGAGTTGGAAAGAACTAAAGCGTCGAAACAAGTGTACTAGTCGGAAACTGAAAGTCCTTCTAGTTTGTTGATTGAAATATTTTAGAAAGACTGTAATCTCATCTATAATGGTACAGGCTCATCCTAACAGCACTGGTTAAGTAGGTTATGCTAGTCAAATCATCTGCTTTATGGCGACCCTCTTGTATGTTTTTGCAAGTGCTGATCAAATTACCACACGAATATGATGAGCTGTTTTGACAAATCAGAATTTCTGTTAGTGACAGACAATGGTTAAATTTTGTTGGCTTTGCTCTGTTTCTTTATCTGATCTCATTTACTAAATCACCGTCGTTTTAACATGAAGAGTCAATTTTGCAGATTTATATTGACATCTTGAGAAGAAATGTGTAAATTACTTTCGCTTTACAAATGACCACCTATGGACTTCAATTAGTTGTACATTGTTTATGAAAACATAATCATCTAAACCAGATTGCACGCAATACAGTTACCCTGATTTGGAAAGTATAAGAAAGAAAAGGAAAAGAAGGATTAGGAGTATCTACTTTTATGATTCGAAGCTTAATGAGATTAATTTTGACTAGTCAGGTACTTAGCAACAGTCATTTTACAAGTGGATGAATTTAGAGATAAAGCAATATATGCTTTCTTCAGGAAATAAATGCTTATGTTCGTTAGGATTGAAGCACCTACATTATAGTATTCTTGAAAGCAGAGTCCTATTTTTGCATTGTTGACTTGGACTAATGCAATTGATCGCTCATCGTATATTTTTTGTATTAAATACTTCTGTCCAACTTTACAGCGGAGGCAGAGAGGATTCGGAAATGTAAAGGGCGTGTATTTGCTCTTCGCAATGAACCAGAGGTTGCAAGAGTGTGGTTGCCGAACAGTGACTCACCTGGACTAGCTATGGCACGTGCATTTGGAGATTTTTGCCTCAAGGATTTTGGCCTCATTTCTGTGCCTGAAATTTCATATAGGTGTTTAACAGAGAAAGATCAGTTCATTGTTCTGGCAACGGATGGGGTACGAGTTTCTTGTTATTTGTTGCAAAATACTTAATGTGACTTATATTATCTCCTAGTCAAAAACTAATTTAGATGACTATGACAGATTTGGGATGTGCTTTCAAATGACCAAGTGGTAAACATTGTGGCTTCAGCTTCACCACGTTCATTTGCTGCTCGATCACTCGTTGAAGTAGCTGTACGAGCCTGGAGAACTAAATACCCAACCTCTAAAGTTGATGATTGTGCTGTTGTCTGCCTCTTCCTTGATTCGAACTCAATTGACTCGTCTACTGCTTGCAGCACTAAAGACGATGGACAAGACTGTCTTTGATGAACTGAGTGAAGTTGCAGACAATAGGAATGATTCCTCTGGTCCAACTGTGCTGGATCATTCTGGGACTGTTCGAGAAGGTGAAGAAGTTTCAGAAGCAGCCTCAGATCGCGAGGTGCATTGCCAAGGTTTGTTCCGACAATGAAGAAAAGAGAGCTGCTGGAGGAAGCAACAGAGGGTGGAATCCCCTTGCAACTCTGAATTTATTTGTTTAAATGATTTTTCAGTTTCTTTTGCCTTTTTTCCATCCCTTTATATGGCTTCATTTCTTTACTGCAAAAAGAAAAGAAAAAAAAAAAGAAATATTTGATTTTTTTTCTGGACCGGAGAGGTGGGCCCGGCTATATTAGTGTGTTGGTGATCATCCTTTTATCCAGCTTAAGTAGAATTGGAAATTTTGTATAATCCAAGTTGTAGTCTTCTTCATTCTTGGCTTTCTAGTCTCTTCTTCTTCTTCTTTTTTTTTTTTTTTTTTGGTTATGGGGCTAGATCTTAGATTTTGGATTCTTTTAACTACCAAATGGTATTTAGAACTTTATTGGAGAGCTCGTCACATCGGGTTTAGCTAGTGCGATTTACAGTTTCAGTGTGATTTGCGAGCTTTGCACGATGAGCAGGTTACCTAATGCGCACCCAAAGAATAGCAGCTGCCGGTTTCCCTGGCAATTTTCCAAAAAAAAAAAAAAAAAAAAATCCCGAGAGGTTTCAGTTGTACACATGATTTCACATTGAAACAAAATGATGAATACGAACCAACGGGAAAAATCATGAAGCATGTTTTACATATGTCAATTGACTATATCTTGTATCACATTTAAAAAGAAAAGTGACATAAAATTAGAAGGAAAAAAAGAGAGGAAATATTTGACATTAGCATTGCGAATGGTTCCTATATGTTTAAAAGCAGAGAAGAAAATCTGCTGATATCAGTTTTCATCAAAACCGTTTCTTTTACAAGTTAATATAAAAGAAGTGGATTAAAGAATCATGCTGTGGAACCTTTCAATTGTTGTATGTAATGGTTTACTCCAATGTACAGTTTTTCTGATGTTCTCTCAGTTCAACAAAAAGCAGAGAAAAGAGATGATTGACAAGAAGAATGTAAAAGCCATTCTTGAATCCAAATTAGACGCTGATGAAATCTTGTGAGCACCCACAGTATACACATTTCCAGAAGTTTCGTCTTTCACTTTAATGCTCGACGAGCCTGAAATCAACCCCCAAAAAAAAATATTTTATTCAATACCAACAACAACAAACCCAGTGTAATCCCACAAGTGGGGTCTGGAGAAGGTACTGTGTACGCAGACCTTACCCTCGGTTATCGAAGAAAGTGAAGCAAGAAAATGCATTCAAATAAGTGGGAAGCAATACTCACAGTCATATTGAGTCCAACCAATGGTCTGTTTCTCAAGATCATACAGAACAAGCTTGTTTGATAACAGAAGATCTGCATCAAAATGTTAGAAAAGTTAAACTTGAATATTCCATCAAGATGTCTATCAATATTGTCAACTTGAGCTCAATTATGACAAGTTGCACATTTGCCACATATTTTTTGTCTTAAGCAAAATAAAATGAAAGAAAAAATATTTATCCAAGCTAGGTGTCTGAGACAAGGTGAAGATTCATGGAATTCATACATAGTTGAACACTTCTAAAGATTACTTTAGAAGTGATTCAGGTGCGCGAAGTAGGAGAAGGCGTAAAGTGATACCTCCTAACAGATAGATTTCATTTCCATCCTTTCCCTGTGTTCCCTCCTGCCAACCAATACACCATTCATTGTCCTGCAAAATGTAACCAGAGGATAACTGAGATGACGATCTCCGCAACAAAAGAGGTTTTTTTATTCATATGTCATCTGAGCTACAAAAGACATGTTGATGGCTTCCCCTGCAGCCTAACAGCATTAGACATGTATCATAGGATAAAATATATACTGCCAACACCGATTGTATTTATGTATCACTTGCATAAATCAGACAACTGATATACCATTTAAATAATAGACTTGTATCTACCGTGTTAACTGAAGGGGAGCCTTGGCATAACTGGTAAAGTTGCTGCCATGTGACCAGGAGGTCACGGGTTCAAGCCGTGGAAACAACCTCTTGTAGAAATGCAGCGTAAGACAACGTATAATAGATTCTTGTGGTTCGGCCTTCCCCGGACCCCGCACATAGTGGGAGCTTAGTGCACTAGGCTGCCCTTTTTTATCTACCGTATTAACACATAGATAACCAATTATCGCAATGCTGAATAGAGATAATAGGAAAGAAATCTACGGCCTATACCAAAGACGATCATGTGATTATTAGTTTCTTGGATATGTAAAACATCATGTAATCAAGTAAAGAGAGAGTTGGAGAAGTTGAGCATAGTTAGATTACTTACGCGAACTTGGAAAAGATAATCATGGGGATAAGCTGTCAAAGAAAGATTTCCCACAAACTGAAATGTTACAGCTGGGAAACCATCGTCAACACTGCACCAGGAGATTAGAAAGATTTCTCAAAATATCAGGTTGTAAAGAATGATAATAAATTTTGAAACTAACATGAGAAGTTAGAACCTTACTTTCCGCTGTAGATAAAGCAGTCAAAGTCTCCGTCAAGATGATGAGTCTTCAATTGTGGTTGTTTTGACATCAGCTATAGGAGCAACAACAACAACAATAAAAAACCCAGTGAGTTCCCACAAGTGGGGATCAGCTATAGGAGCATAGAGTCAAAAATCGAGCAGTTAAGGGGAAATTAAAGGACCATGTACCCATGCATAGTTGCTATATACACCATCCAAGAAATAACAGACTTAGCAGTTTATAGATTGCTGAAGTTACCTTGTTCATGAGAGCATTATAGGCCTTGCTCGGAAGATATACTAAAGTTGTCCCGCTGTCAATTATTGCTTTTTTACTGGATTTCGACTCAAACAGGGAAGTCGGGATGTCTAGAACTTCTCTACCAACCTCAATATCCTTCAGAGAAACAGTATAATGTGCCCTAAAGAAGAAGAGAAGCATTTTAGCACAATAAACAAAGGAAATCAGCATTAATCATCTGGTCTCCACTTAGTATGTTTTGGTTCTAACCAGATGTGCTACTGCATAAAAACAATTCTCCCTTTTAAAAACAAAATAAATATAAATGAAATTGAAGGAGAGACTCGGCGCAGCTGTAAAAGCTGCCATCAAGTGACTAGAAGGTCACGGGTTCAAGCCGCGGAAACAGCCTCTCACAGAAATTCAAGGTAACTCAATAAAATGGCTTGCTTATTTTCAGTGCAATAGTTGAGATCCTCTCCATTTATATGGTGCAGAACAGGAAAAAATATTCAGTTTCACAGTAATGTTTGGTACAAATTATTTTTCTGTCTGCATGTCTTATTTGTTCAATTCTTTTCCCTTTATTTTTGGGGAGGGGGTGGGAACTAAAAGTGCATACCGATTTGGGACTAATGGTGCTGAATTTACTTTTGGCTCAACTACTTGTCCAATAGCAAATATACCACCTCCTTTAACTCCGTCCAGGCAATGTGCGAACATTTTTTTCACCGTTCCAGCTGCAGCTAACTGTGAGATGACAGACGAATTTGCTTCTCCAAAACCAATTATCCCATCAACCGCATTAGTAGATGTACCTAGGTCTCCAGATTGTTGAGACGAACACCTGTCTTGGATCAAAAACAGGTAATACAAACACGTCATCACAAGATGAACTATTTGCCTATGCAGACTATAATATCAAAGAGTAGAGTAGCATTATTTTACATCTAAATTTTGAATCACAATACTGTGATTTGGAAACACAACTTTATTATGCTTGATATAGGGAAATGAAGAAAGGCACTATAGATCTTCATTGTATTGAACTGTTAGCGATCTTGAACAAGTATGATAGACTTAGAGACTGCGAACTCATTCATCGGTGCATTCACTGCATTACCATTATATACATTAAGAAGAGGAGAAGGATCATCATACATAATATGATACACAAATCACATTATCTTTCCGGTGACTATCCACGTTCGTGTTAGTGTCCCACATCGACATCGATGGGGGTGTGTTTTCTATGTCTCCTTTATGGTCTTGGGCAATTCTCAAATCATGTGCTAGCTTTTGGGGTTGAGTTAGGCCCAAGGCCCATTTCTTTATCATAGTATCAGAGCCAGACCCATCACTGTTTACCCGATGTTGGGCCCCTATTTATAGTGTCCACGCTCCAGATGTCTAATCCTAGGCGTGCGGGGGTGTTAGTGTCCCACATCGGTGGGTATGTTGTTTCTATGTCTCCTTATATGGTTTTAGGTAATACTCATCGCATGAGCTAGTTTTTGGGGGTTGAATAAGACCCAAGGTCCATTTCTTTATTAGTTCTAAAAATCCTTTTCACGTATTTCCTTCTCCAATTCATATAACTTCATTTAGGATAGTACAGCTTAGATGTAACATATTTAACACCTACGTTCCCAGATCTCCGACTCAACAGAGGTTTGAAGCTTAACAATCATAACTTAGTTAACAAACAAATATCTACTTCAGTTGATTAGTCCACGCGGCATAGTATTACTTGACCTCATAATGTATGCTACAATTACAATGTACCTGCTTTACTATATCACAAAATACAACAGAATTCGTTTTTAGCACGACTGACTAAACCATCATGCTATGGACAAGTTCAAAGACATTGAGAAATGGAGTATACAACTCGGTTGGAGGATTGGTTTGACAAACTGAGTCGATACTTAGAAAAGCTTATAAACATCAAATTCGTGTACACAATAACAAATCAAAAGTTGAAACTAGATTAGTAAGTCAAGTCGATGCGTCAGATTACTTGGAAAAAGAACAGCATAGGTAGATTTTTAAGTTACAAGGATTAAACATACCCAAATGCTACAGTTCCCTGTAAGGATGATGTTTTATAGTCTCCCGACACTTGATCCAAATAGATGTTATCTTTTACAAAGTATCCTCCAGTTGAGCTGCCATCTCCATAAGTAACCAAATATTCACAGGGCTTTCCCACCTTGCATTCAGAGCTGTCTGCATTGAACATAGCACTGCAAACATCTTGCTCGCAGGTAATAGATTTCCCAGTTGTTGAAGCTTGTAAGTCGTATTGCACTAAATCTATCTGTTAGTGTGACAAATAACTGAATAATTATTCAACATACGTCAAGAAATTTACGATACTCGTTTCGTTCTAGGATCATACCCCGAGTTTGCTTTTCGTAGGACATCTGAGACAACGTGCACAGTTTACCCAAAAAAGGTCACTTCCAGTATCGACCTGGACATGATAGTCCTTTGAAGGTGTCCCAATTGAAAGCTTAGTGAAATATAGCCTGCATCCCTTATAATATGAGTAAAATAAGTAACCACAATAATTCATATTCATAATACTATTCAAATTATCAATCAAACTAACTTTTTCACAATTAGTACTTTAATATTTTTTTGTTTACTCGCAAAAATCTACTGGCCCGACTAATCTTGGCTCACCTTGTGTATGGCTCACTAAAGGGGAAGTCTAGATCATTGATAATACTACCCCTGTTCTTATTTAGTTGTCAAGATAAATTTTTTACACGCCCTTTAAGAAACTATTAATAAGAGTAATTTTACTAAGCTACCCTCTTTAATCCTTGATCGTATTAATCTATTTCTAATAAATAAGGAAACTTGTTTACATGCCTCTTAACTCTATCAAACCTATTGCTAAGGGTAAAGTTAGACAGAAAAATTATTTATTCTTGATTTTCTAAAATGACAAATAATTGAAGATAACTGATTGTAGTAAACATATTACTCCCCCCGTTTCAATTTAGATGAGGTACTTTATTTATTAGTCCGTTCCGAAAAAAATGATACATTTATATATTTGGAAACAATTTAAATTTAAACCTTTTATCTTAGTGAGAAGTTGTTATAGCCACACAAATATCATGGTCTCACAAAACTTTTATGCGTTATATTTTTAGGACGATAAATTTTAAAAGTCTTCTCTTTCTTCCTTAAACTCTGTGTCAAATCAAACTATCTCATGAGGGAGGGAGTAACTAAACGAGAACAGAGAGAGTACATAATTCAAATTAACATATTAAATTTTGGCATGTCAAACACCTTTGTACAAAATAGGATAACTCGGTTCACTAATCTCCCGCTATCCGCAGGGTCTAGAGAAGGACTGGACCACGAGGGTCTATTGTATCCAGTCTTACCTTGCATTTATGCAGGAGGCTGTTTCTAGGGTTCGAACTTGTGACAACCTTACAAGTTACGACAGGGTTCCAAAATAAAGCAGGGAAAATATGTAGGAACGAGGAGGAACTCACGCTGCACCGGTGGGACTGCCGTTGCCACCCAACTGGAAGTCGGCGGCGGCGAGCATTCTGCCGTGACGACGGGCATCGTGGTCTTTGAGATCCTTCAAAACAGACCTTCCACGCCCGCCAAATTTATGCTTCACATTGAAAACCACATTATTCTCCCCCTTCACACCTACCTCATAATCACCACCCAACAAAACCAACAAAAGTATCAAATACCCATTTCTCCTCAGATCCATTATCTTCACCATTATTACAACAAATTATAATATCTCTAACATACAAAACTGCGCACGTATTCTGTTTTGTATATAACTTATATATTATGCAACAATGTCGTCGTCGTGTATATATATGTTTGTAATTTTTGTATGTATGTATGAATGAATCTTTAGAGCAAAGGGAAAGAAAAAAATTCTTGTTATATTTTTTGGTTCTATTGGCGTGAGAAGAGGTGGGGGGTGAATGAGGGGAAGGGTAAAGACCAAAGGAAAATGGAAGCTGGGGGAGGAAAACAACAACAAGAAACGAGAGATAGAGATAGGAATCAACAAAGGAATGACAAGTGGATTGTCCAAATTTCAGCAAAAAAACGTAAGAATCGTAGCGTCACCTTGTGTTTCGTAATACTTGGAAATTTTCTTAATGCCTTTCTCTCTCTAAATGCGTATAAATACCATATGCTCTCTCTCTCTCTACAAATATGTATAGCTCGATCGAGCTGCATGGGGAATAGCGTTTGTCGTGTTGATTTTGTGTGCTTTACATTCTCTCGTTCCTCGCCCGACTTTAGAAGAAATAGGAAAGAGTATTAAATTAACGGGATAATGCATGAAATCCTTCCCAATCTATGACTATATTACCAACTATATACACCTTTTGTTTTGTTGGATTCTATTATCCTCTTGAACTTATTGTTTTCGAAATTTATTTAACATTATATGCTCAATTAAACTCGTGCATGACTACACCTCTTCCAAGCGCGTAAGGACTAAATTTAAAAGGTCGGTCTGCTATATAATCGCCACGTGTTATGCCAAATAAGCCATAAGAAAAGGTCCCAAACGTTAAACTCAGCTATTTTATTTGAACCCATTCTTTTATCACTCCTCCTAAACTTAATCTATATGTCGTTGTTGAAGAGCTTCTATTGGTGGTGCTGAATTGAAGAGGTGAGTTATAATCTATAGACTATAAATTACTAATCTTTAGTCAATTCGAGTTCATAACCTTTATTTTAGAGTTTGAAATTTTTTTCCCAATTTTTATATATTAGAAATTAGGGCTATGAAATAGCAAATACCAACTTGAATAGACTTCGTATGGACGATGAAGACCCAATGCTCAATGTTGAAGTGCGATGCAAACATGAAATACTGTTGCAAATGCAGACTTCTTGGTCGAAGCGTAATCCGGGCAGAAGATTTTGGTCTTGCCCCTACTAAGGTGTATGTGTTCATTTCTAGCCCATCTATTGTGGTTGATTAACTTGTGTTTTGTCATTAAATTGATTTCAATTTATGAAATTTTCAGGCCATTAGTTGCAAATGTTTTCAATGGAGGGACAATGAAGTTAACAAAAGATCGAAATTTATTCTTCCAAGATTTTTCAACAAAATTAAAGAGATGGAAGAAGATTTGGTGCGTTATGACAACCTCAAGATGCAGTTGGTTGAGCTTGAAAGTATGAAAAAGAAAAGGATTTGGTGTTGGTTGAATACGAAGTTTATTTTGTGTATTACGATTTGTCTTTGATGTTATGTGTATCAACAGCCTAATCCAAGTTGGCAACTTAGAGAGTGATCAAATGGAGCTGCAATAGCAGTTATTTGTGTTATAGCAATTATTTAAAAGTGATCGGTTAAGGCCGTAACAACTCTGTTTTGTTGTCATTGTGGTATGTAACTTCATTTTGGTATATGCTATGTGAAAGTTAATTATGTATAAATTGCTTACTTGATATGATTGATTCCCAGATTCTTTCAACTACTATGTATAAGTCACATTGAGCTTTTATGTAAATGGCAATGCAAGACATCACTGAATTTCTTAGAAATAAAACTGCAACATTCTATAAATACCACCAAATTCAGTCAACAAAACATCAAATGTACTAAGACAATATTTGAAAACTAATATATTATCATTCTAAAAGGATAAAAACTGTAGATTGCAGTCAACAAAAAAAAAAACCAAACTCTGGCTTAGGAGAAATAATGTTTGCTTGTAGTCAACCAAAAATATCAAAAACTTATTTGCTTGCAGATTGTAGTCAACAAAAACAACCAAATCTACTGGGGATGTGAAGAACTGCTATTCTGGCTTAGGTTGTTTGAACCACCAGTCCTTGTTTGAATTCTATGTTGCCCTCTAATCTCTTAAAGCCTTCTTGTTGTGATTGTTGGTTTCCTCTTCTATTTCAGTTTACTACTTGGTTTGAAATAAATGTCACCAATTATATTAGCTGATCTTGTTATCATTGTTGGATCAGTGGATACTATTCTGGTACTTGGCATGGATACTATTCTGCTACTTGGCATGCCAGGCTACAGAGAAAGAACAACTCAATAAGTTATCACAAATATGCAAAACATATTGAATATCACAAATATACATATACACTTACATTCAAAGTTTTGAAGCCATTTCAGCTTGAAACACACCCATTCCCATCACTCTTAGCCTTTTAAATTGTTTTGTATTTTCCACACCATTTTTCTTCCTCTATTTAGTGTAGCAGTAGAGGCATTAGGTGTAGCACATGCATTAGGTGCTTTAGATATACTAGGTGCAGAACATTCAAACCAACTGGCAAGTGAATGATGAGCAGTAGATATTGCATTAGGTGTTGATGGAGTTGCATTCTAAGATCCTCCTCTTTCCCTACCTCTACTAGCTGTAGTTGCATTCCTAGATCCTCCTCTTCCCCTACCTCTACTACCAGCAGATGTTGCATTAGGTACTACGGAAGTTGTATTGTTTGATCTGCCTCTTCCCCTTCCTGTACTAGCTGCTGCAATAGGTGTAGTTAATGAAAATTCAGCAGCAGAAGTTACAGTACTTGAAAATTCAGCAACAGTAGAGGCATTAGGTGCAGTAGATGTTGATTTTCTAGGTCTTCATCTCCCTCTTTTTGCAGGAGGTTCAACTTCTACATTTATTGGTTTCTAACAGATAATAAACAATTAGATATAGTGTTTGAATTTTTTTTTTAAAAGTGCATACAGTTAGATATACTATACTACCTTTGGTCTACCTCTATTTCTTCCTAAACTTGATGCTTCTGCAGCACTAGAAGTTATATTTGATGGTATAGCAACAGTTCTTGAACATGATGGATCTCTAGCACTTTTAAGACATCCCCTCTTGTTGTGACTACCCTTGCAGATGCTACACCTCATGACAATTTCAGTTTTAGACAACTTTTTAGATTTTTTTGTTTCAGTTGCCTCTTTTCTCCTAACCTTTTTGGGCCTACCAGGCATACTTTTTACCACTTGTGGTGCAATAAGAGGGCTAGTAGATGTATATCATATTTCCATACTATTGAGTGGTTGAAGGAAGTGAGAATATGTCATCAAATATGTCTCCTTCATTAGCAATTATCAACATAGTCAGTTGGTTTATACCCTTTATAGTACATCGCAGCTATGACATGTGGACATGGTATCCCCTTCAACACCCAGGCCCTACAACTACAAGTACTATTTTTTAGGCAAACACTGTGTTGGTTTATTCCCTCCCTAACCTGATATCTTGTATCTCCATTAAAAATAATTGTACACCTCATTGACTTTTCAATATTTTCCTCTAAGACCTTTAATGCCCTTGGAGAAATATTGCAGGATCAAGTATTTGCAAATTCCCTTAACTTAGCTATCTTAGTCATCATCTTGACTTGTATTTCTTCAAGCATGGTAATAATGGTCTTGTGCCTTGCAGTTAGGATCCAAGCATTAAAACTTTCAGCCATATTATCATCTATTGCATCACACTTGACTTCCATATTAAAATACACCTTACACCAAGTGTCTTTGTTATAGTACAAAAGATCATCAACTATGTTCTTACCCAACATACTGAGTGATTTTAGGTTTTTCTTGAATTCAGCCTCATATGTACTTCTAGTACACTTCTAGAACAACATTCTCCTCTGAATCCCTCTCCAATTCTTTGACCAATTTGCAAGGATGTGCCTGACACATATCATGTGCTCACAAGCTGGTATAATATCTTGAATTGCTGCTAGAAGTCCCTACAGAAAATGAAATTGGTTAGTAATCATACATGAAAACAGAAAAAAGAATATCAAAAAAGCTGGAATGATATACCTTTTGCATGCCTGTAATCTAAGTGAAACCCCTGCCATCTCCTAATCCCAAATCATCCTTAAGAAAAGACACAAACCATATCCAGGTATTTTTGTTCTCAAATTCCACTACTGCCCAAGCAAGTGAAAGCATTTGGTTGTTGCCATCCTTAGCCACAACAACTAATAACTGCCCTTTACTAACTCCCTTCAAGAAACAACCATCTAAACTTATGCATTTCCTACACCCCATGAATGTATTCTTCAATGCACTAAAACAAATGTAGAAACTTTGAAATAATGTCTTACCAGATTCATTAGCTTCATCAAGTTTCACCACACATGTACTTTCAGGGTTGGTCCTTAACAATTCATCCATGTAATCAAGAATTCTTTCAAACTCAAGAATATGGTCACCCATAATTTCTTTCAATACTTTGGCTCTTGCTCTCCTAGTTGTGGTCTTGCCAACATGCACTTTAAACTTCTTCCTAATTAACTCTTGTAACTTGAACACTCTTATATTTGATTGTTCAGTTATTTTATCTTTAAACACTTTAGCCAGGTATTTAGAATTGCACAGATAATTTCTGGTGGCCCTATTATACTTGTGAACTGGATTATAAGTCCTAAGCACAAAATTATTACTTGAAGTATCAAGGCTTGCATACAATAGCCATGAACAACTATCCTTGCACCTTATATTGACTCTTCTTGGCTCATTCACATACTTTTTTTACCTGAACCCTCCTTTGAACTGCATACTTGGCTGCTGCATCTCTAAATTCATCCACATCTGCAAAAATTATACCAAGCTGCCACACAACATTTTTAGTTATTGGATCATAAACTACCTTCTTTGTAGAAGAAGATCTTCTTGGTAGATTTATCCTAACTTCTTCTCCATCTTCAACCAACATTCATCTTCATCTGTTGTAAAGTTACATGCATCAGAACTTGGGTAATATGGTTCATCATCCCCTATCCTACCTTCTATAAATTTTTTTACTTGTTTCAGTTTCATCAAACCCCAGATCTGGTCCGGCTACACCATATGGAACATTATCAGGGTCAGCAGGAGCTCTCTCCTTTCTTTTTCTTCTCTGGAAAGACTTTCTCTCAGCCCTAAAATCTATGAACTCTTCATGTATATCACTGCTATAATCCTCTACACCATCACCAAAAAAATCACTATCTTCATAACTTGAATTATCTTCAGTTGAGTTATCAGATTCCTCCTCAGTTGAGGATGAAGTTGGATCTGGATCTGGAAGAGGAGCTACTGGATCAGTAGGTGTAGGTGAAGCTGCAGTTGCACCATTTAAAGTCTCCTCACCAACCCCAATATTTTGACTAGCACTTGCTTCAATGATGTCACGACTCCAAATTTCCTCTGTAGGATGTCGTGATGGCACCTAGTCTCTAAAATTAGGTAAGCCTAACAATGCGGAATAATAATAAATATCTGAAATAAATAAACTACAATTCAAAAAATTTCAACCCCCAAAACTCGGTAGAAATAAATCACAAGCTTCTAAGAATTTATTCTCAATGCCTCTATATATCAAGATCTAAATAAAATATAAGGAAGCAACATAAAATGATAGAAGGGGACTTCGGAGTCTGCGGACGCTGGAAGATATACCTCGAAGTCTCCGTGCGCAGGTAACTCACTGACGTCTAGGTTGGTAAGATGTACCTGGATTTGCACAAAAAGATGTACAGAAGCGTAGTATGAGTACACCACAGCAGTACCCAGTAAGTGCCAAGCCTAACCTCGGTAGAGTAGTGACGAGGTCAGGTGAGGCCCTACTGGAATATAATAATGGCATGATAAAATATTTAACAATATAGTAAAATAAAATGACATTGGAAATGAATCAAATAGTATGTCACATTTAATGACACCAAATAATTGCAAATAATATCTCATAGAATCAAAACAGAATTTCCTTCAACTTTATGAAAATCACAATAATTAATCGAAGGCAACTATGGTCATAAATCAATATCAACAAGGGCACTACCGAGGTACCGCCTCGTAGTACCAAATTATAAATAATTTCACAATATCTCATTTTCCTTATGTCACTGCGGGAGCCTTCACAATTTATTCAAAGAAAATATTTTTTCCGAAATAGCCTCCCGCATTTTAGCCACCCTTATCATACCGCATGACTTCTAGTAGTCACCCCTACTAGTCACGCATATCAAGCCACCCTTATCTCACCGCATGCGTTTCAATACCCAAACCTTATACCACCGCATGCGTATTAATATCACAATATATCACAATTTGCACCTCAAGTACCCAATATTTTAATTTTCCATAATAAATCAACAATATTTTTCAATAATAAAGAGCTCACGGCTCATGCCAGAATAATCCAACAATAATATTATTTCCACAATAAAGAGTTTACGGCTCCATCACAATGAGTACCAAAAAATCTTACGAAAATATTCAAGAATAAATAAATCAGGAAAATAATATTTCAAATTTTTTAATACGTTGCTTCAATATCAAATTTAAAAATGTCAAATACTTCATATTAATAATATTTAATTTAAAGAAAATAAATAATGCACAGTATAAAAGAAATCAAGTTTCAATTAAACAGGTAAAACAATTAGCAGGAAAAGGTCAAACAAATTAAAAATATATATCACAGATCAATGGTGAAGAATATAACAAGATAAAATAATTTAATAAATGCGCAACAATGATCTATACAATTTAAAAATATAATCCTTCATATTTAGCCCGTGTACACACTCGTCACCTCGTGTACATGACTTTCAACACATTTCAATAATCACAAATCAATTCTAGGGAAAATTTCCCCCACACAAGGTTAGATAAGTCACTTACCTCGACTTGCTTCAATTTAACCAAGTATTATATTTTTTCCTCGATTTTCTGACTCTGATCGACTCGTATCTAGTCATAATTAATTCGATACACTCAACAAAAATTATAGAAATTAATTTCATAAGAAAATATTACATTTTTTAATAAAATCCGAAATTAGCTCAAAAATTGCCCGTGGGGCCCACATCTCGAAATCCGGCGAAACTTACAAAATCCGACAACCCATTCAATTACGAGTCCAACCATACTAGTTTCACTCAAATCTGACTCCGGATCGACACCGAAATCTCAAAAATTCGTTTCTATGAGATTTCTAAAATTTTCCAAATTTCAATCTCAAAACACTAATTAAATGGTGAAAATAATGATATATTCGTGTATATTGACCAAATCCAAAAAGAATCACTTACCCAAATATTTTTCCTTGAAAATATATCAAAATTGCCTCTCCTCAAGCTCCAATTCGTCAAAAAGGCAAATGGGACAAAGTCCCCTATTTTTATAACTTACAGATTTGTCAGGGAGCTCGATTTGTCAGGGAGCTCGATTTTGTCAGGGAGCTCGATTTGTCAGGGAGCTCGATTTTGTCAGGGAGCTCGATTTTGTCAGGGAGCCCGATTTTGACAGGGAGCTCGATTTGTCAGGGAGCCCGATTTTGACAGGCAGCCCGATTTTGACAGCATTTCCAGCAGAAAATTTGCAGCAGCTTTTGCAGCAGTTAAGTCCCACTTTTGATCCGTTAACCATCTGAAACTCATCCGAGGCCCTCGGGACCTCAACCCAATACACCAACAAGTCCTAAAACATCATACAAACTTATTTGAAACCTCAAATCACATCAAACAACGCTAAAATCACGAATCATGCTCCAATTCAATCTTAATGAAATTTAGAATTTCCAACTTCTACATTCGATGTCGAAATCTATCAAATCAAGTCCGATTGACTTCAAATTTTGCACCCAAGTCATAAATGACATAGCGGAGCTATAAAAATTTTCAGAACTGGATTCCGACCCCGATATCAAAAAGTCAACTCCCCGGTCAACTTCCAAACTTTAAATTCCTATTTTAGCCATTTCAAGCCTAATTTCACTACGGACTTCCAAATAAAATTTCGATCACGCTTCTAAGTCCAAAATCACCATACGGAGCTGTTGGAATCATCAAAACTCTATTTCGGGGTCATTTGCACATAATTCGATATTCGGTCACTATTTGAACTTAAACTTTTAATTCTTTTCATCAAAATTTTGTATCTCGGACTAAGGACCTCGGAATTTGATTCCGGGCATACGCCCAAGTCCCAATTCACGATACGGACCTACCAGAACTGTCAAAATATTGATCCGAGTCCGTTTGCTCAAAATGTTAACCAAAGTCAACTCAGTTGTGTTTTAAACATCTAATTCACATTTTAATCCATTTTCACATAAAAACTTTCCGGAAAATTTTACGGACTGCGCACGCAAGTCGAGGAATGATAAATAATACTTTTCTAGGTCTTAGAACACATAGTTAATTATTAAATTTAAAGATAACATTTTAGATCATCACATTCTCCACCTCTAAAACAAACATCCGTCCTCGAACAGAGTTAGAAAAAGTACCTGAGGTGGTGAATAAGTGTGGATAACAGCTGCGTATATCAAGATCGGTCTCCCAAATCGCCTCCTCGACCGGATGACCCCTCCACTGAACCTTCACGGAAGCAATGTTCTTTGACCTCAACTTTCGAACCTGCCTATCTAAAATAGCCACTGGTTCCTCAACATAAGATAGATCCTTGTCCAACTGAACTGAACTGAAGTCTAACACATGAGACGGATCCCCGTGATATTTCCGAAGCATAGAAACATATGGAATACCGGATGAACTGCAGAGAGACTAGGTGGTAGCGCAAGTCTGTAAGCTACCTCTCCAACTCTTTCAAGAATCTCAAAAGGCCCATTATACCTAGGGCTCAACTTACCCTTCTTCCCGAACCTTATCACACCCTTCATAGGCAAAACCCGGAGTAATACCCGCTCATCAACCATGAATGCAACATCGCGAACCTTCTGATCCGCATAACTCTTCTGTCTAGATTGGCCCGTACGAAGTCGATCCTGAATCAACTTAACCTTTTCCAAGGTATCCTGAACCAAGTCTGTACCCAATAGTCTAGCCTCGTCCGGTTCGAACCAACCCACTAGAGACCAGCATCGCCTACCATACAAGGCCTCATATGGAGCCATCTGAATGCTTGACCGGTAACTGTTGTTGTAAGCAAACTCCGCAAGTTGTAAGAACTGATCCCAAGCATCCCCAAAATCTATCACACACGCACGAAGCATATCCTCCAGTATCTGAATAGTGCGTTCGGACTACCCGTTTGTCTGAGGGTGAAATGTTGTACTCAACTCTACCCGAGTACCCAACTCACGCTGTATTGCCCTCTAAAACCGTGAGGTAAACTGTGTACCCCTGTCAGAGATGATAGATACCGGTACACCGTGAAGTCTGACAATCTCGCGAATATATACCTAAGCCAGCTGCTCTGAAGAGTAAGTAGTAATCACATGAATGAAATGAGCTGATTTGGTCAGCCTATCCACAATCACCCAAACTGCATCAAACTTCCGCTGAGTCCGTGGGAGCCCAGCAACGAAGTTCATAGTGATCCGCTCCCATTTCCATTCTGGAATCTCTAACTTCTGAAGTAATCCACCCCATCGCTGATGCTTATATTTCACCTGTTGACAATTTAGACACCGAGATACATACCCCACTATGTCTTTCTTCATCCGCCTCCACCAATAGTGTTGTCTCAAGTCCTGATACATCTTTGCAGCACCCGGATGAATGGAGTACCACGAACTGTGAGCCTCCTAGAGAATCAACTCACGCAAGCCATCCACATTAGGCACACATAGCCTGTCCTGCATCCGTAATACATCGTCATCTCTAATAGTGACTTCCTTGGCATCACCGTGCTGAACTGTATCCTTAAGGACAAACAGATAGGGGTCATCATACTGGCGTTCCCTGATACGATCATAAAGAGAAGACTGAGAAACCACGCAAGCCAAAACTCGACTCGGCTCGAAAACATCCAATCTAACAAACTGGTTGGCCAAGGCCTGAACATCCAAGGCCAAAGGCCTCTCTACTACCGGTAAATATGCTAAGCTGCCCAAACTCTCCGCCTTACGACTCAAGGCATCGGCCACCACATTGGCCCTCTCAGGATGATAGAGAATGGTGATATCATAATCCTTAAGTAACTCGAACCACCTACGATGCCGCAAATTAAGATCCTTCTATTTAAACAGATGCTGTAGACTCTGGTGATCGGTGTAGATCTCACAATGGACACCGTACAAATAATGCTGCCAAATTTTTAAGGCATGAACAATAGTTGCTAACTCCAGGTCATGTACAGGATAATTCTTCTCATGCACCTTTAACTGTCTGGACGCGTAGGCAATCACCATACCATCTTGCATCAACACTGCGCCGAGACCAATACACGACGCATCACAATACACAGTATAAGATCCTGTACCTGTAGGTAATACCAATACTGGGGCTGTAGTCAAAGCTGTCTTGAGCTTTTGGAAGCTCTCCTCACATTTCTCGGTCAACATGAACGGAGCACCCTTCTGGGTCAATTTGGTCATAGATGCAGCAATAGAAGAGAAACCATTTACAAATCGGCGATAATACCCAGCCAAACCAAGGAAACTCCGGATTTCCGTAACTGAGGACGGTCTGGACCAACTCTGCATTGCTTAAATCTTCTTTGGATCTACCTTGATCCCCTCGCACGAAATTATATGACCCAAAAATCCCACTGAATCAAGCCAGAATTCACACTTTGAAAATTTTGCATATAACTTCCTTTCTCTCAAAATCTGAAACACAGTCCTCAGGTATTGTTCATGATCTTCCCGAATCCGGGAATACACCAAAATGTCATCAGTAAACACAATGACGAAGGAATCAAGATAGGGATGAAATACACTATTCATTAAGTGCATAAATATTGCTCGGGCATTGGTTAGCCCAAAAGACATCACAAGGAACTCGTAATGACCATACCGAGCCCTGAAAGCAGTCTTCAAAATATCTGGCTCCCGAATCTTCAACTGATGATAGCCTGAACGCAAGTCAATTTTAGAGAATACCCTGGCACCCTGAAGCTGATCAAATAAGTCATCAATACATGGCAATGGATACTTGTTCTTCATTGTAACCTTGTTCAACTGGCGATAATCAATACACATCCGCATAGAACCATCCTTCTTCTTTACAAATAAGACAGGAGCACCCCACGGCGATACACTAGGCCGAATGAAACCCTTATCAAGCAATTCATGTAACTGTTCTTTTAATTCTTTCAACTCTGCTGGGGCCATACGGTATGGTGGAATAGAAATGGGCTGAGTACCCGATAATAAATCAATACCAAAATCAATATCCCTGTCGGGTGGCATACCCGGAAGATCTGCTGGAAATACATCAGGAAAATCCCTTACTACAGGAACTGACTCTACAGTAGGAGTATCAATACTAATATCTCTCACATAGGTCAGATACGCATCACACCCCTTCTCAACCATTCGTTGAGCTTTAAGAAATGAAACAACCCTGCTAGGAACATGATCTAAGGTACCTCTCCACTCTAGCTGCGGTAGACCCGGCATAGCCAATGTCACCATCTTGGCGTAACAATCAAGAATAGCGTGATAGGGCGACAACCAATCCATGCCCAAAATAATATCGAAATCCACCATACTGAGCAATAATAAATCAGCTCTGGTCTCAAAATCACAGATAACAATTAAACACGATCGATACACACGGTTCACAATAATGGATTCACCCACGGGTGTAGATACATAAACAGAAGAACTCAAGTAATCACGTGATATGCCCAAATACGGGGCAAAATAAGATGGCACATAAGAATAAGTGGAGCCTGGATCAAATAAAACTGATGCATCTCTATGACAGACCGGAATAATACATGTGATAACAGAATCGGATGCAACGACATCTGTCCTAGCAGGAAGGGCATAATATCTGGACTGGCCTCCCCCTCTAGGGCGACCTCTACCTGCCCGACCTCCACCTCTAGCTGGTTGTGCAGGTGGAGTGGCAACTGGTGCAGTAATCATGGCCTGAGAAGTCTGAGGACCCTGTGGAATAGGTGGGGCCTGAGAAATTTGTGGAGGTGCACCCCTCCTAAATCTGGGGCAATCTCTCATAATATGATGAGTGTCACCATACTCAAAACAAGCCCTCGGAGGACGTGGATATTGGGACTGGCTCGGGCCTGATCGATTAGACTGTCTGCTGAAAGCACCCCGTACAGAAGGTACAGAAGACACTGGTGGTGCATAATATGGAACCTGAGGTCTGGGAGTAGTCTGAATGCCACTGGAAGCTGGAAGTGCTGAATAAATAGGACGACTCACATAACCTCTACCATGACGGGCTGCAACTAGGGGACGAGAATTATTATATGTTCCAGAATCTCGGGGTCTCTTAGCTTCCCTCTCTTCCCTCTCCCGAGTCCGCATACCTTCCAATCTTCTAGCAATTGACACCGCCTGTTGGTATGTGATGTCCATCTCTAGCTCTCGGGCCATACTGTATCTGATACTAGGGTGAAGACCCTTAATAAATCTGCGAACCCGCTCTCGAACAGTAGCAACTAAGGTTGGTGCATGCCTAGCCAAATCACTGAATCGGACCGCATACTCTGACACGGTCATAGAACCCTGGCGCAACTGCTCAAACTCTGCATGCCATGTATCCCTAAGACTCTGAGGAACATACTCCCTTAAGAACATATCCGAAAATTGAGTCCAAGTGAGTGAAGATGCCTCAGCGGAACTATCCAACTCATATGCCCGCTACCACTGGTAAGCTGCTCCTCTAAACTGGAATGTCGTGAAATAAACCCCACTGGAATCCATAATACCCATAGTACGAAGGATACGGTGACATTCCTCCAGAAAACCCTGAGCATCCTCTGAAGCTAAACCGCTGAAAGTGGGAGGGTGGTACTTTTTATACCTCTCGAGCCTGAGTTGCTCCCCCTCTGAAACTGCTGTCCTAATCTCAGACCGAACTGGGACAACTGGCTGCACTGGTATAACCTCTGGGGCATGGTCAACTTGGGCCCGTGGCTCTGGAGTACGGGCAGCGGGAGTCTGCACTCCTCCCCCAGCCTGAGATGTGGCAAGAGCAAGTGGAATTAATCCTGCCTGAGCTAAAATGCCAAACATGCTCAAAAACTGGGCAAAGGTCTCCTGAAGTGCAGGAGTAGTAACAGGCATGTCAGGTGCCTGCTCTCCAACTGGAGCTACTAGTGGCTCTGGTGCAGCAGCTCATGCAGGTGCTCTGGCTGCACCACGTGGTCTTCCTCGGCCTCTGATTCGGCCTCTGCCCCGTCCCCGGCCTCTTGCGGCTCCAACAAGGGGCGTGGGTGTTTGATCATCAGATCCAGTTGTGCGTGTCCTCACCATCTGTGAGAGAATAGAAAGACAATTGTTTAAAATTTTGAAGTCAACAAATACGCACGATAAGGAATCAAAGAAGTGAATATTTCCTAACAGTTCCATAGCCTCTCGAAGAAAAGTACAGACGTCTCCGTACCGATCCGCAAGACTCTACTAAACCTGCTTGTGACTCATAACACCTATGAACCTAGTGCTCTGGTACCAACTTGTCACGACCCCAAATTCCCTCTGTAGGATGTCGTGATGGCACCTAGTCTCTAAAACTAGGTAAGCCTAACAATGCGGAATAATAATAAATATCTGAAATAAATAAACTACAATTCAAACAATTTCAACCCTCAAAACCTGGTAGAAATAAATCACAAGCTTCTAAGCATTTATTCTCAATGTCTCTTTATATCAAGGTCTAAATAAAATATAAGGAAGCAACATAAAATGATAGAAGAGGACTCCGGAGTCTGCGGACGCTGGCAGATATATCTCGAAGTCTTCGTGCGCAGGTAACTCACTGACATCTAGGCTGGTAAGATATACCTGGATTTGCATAAAAAGATGTGCAGAAGCGTAGTATGAGTACACCACAGCGGTACCCAGTAAGTGCCAAGCCTAACCTCGGTAGAGTAGCGACGAGGTCAGGTGAGGCCCTATTGGAATATAATAATGGCATGATAAAATATTTAACAATATAGTAAAATAAAATGACATTGGAAATAAATCAAATAGTATGTCACATTTAAAGACACCAAATAATTACAAATAATATCTCGTGGAATCAAAACAGAATTTCCTTCAACTTTATGAAAATCACAACAATTAATCGAAGGCAACTATGGCCATAAATCAATATCAGCAAGGCACTATCGAGGTACCACCTCGTAGTCCCAAATTATAAATAATTTCACAATATCTCATTTTTCTTATGTCACCGCGGGAGCCTTCACAATTTATTTAAAGAAAATATTTTTTCCGAAATAGCCTCCCGCGTTTTAGCCACCCTTATCATACCTCATGACTTCTAGTAGTCACCCCTACTAGCCACGCGTATCAAGCCACCCTTATCTCACCGCATGCATTTCGATACCCAGAACTTATACCACTGCATGCGTATTAATATTACAATATATCACAATTTACACCTCAAGTGCCCAATATTTCAATTTTCCATAATAAATCAACAACAATATTTTTCAATAATAAAGAGCTCACGGCTCATGCTAGAATAATCCAACAATAATATTATTTCCACAATAAAGAGCTCACGGCTCCATCACAATGAGTACCAAAAAGTCTTACGAAAATATTCAAGAATAAATAATTCAAGAAAATAATATTTCAAATTTTTTAATACGTTGCTTCAATATCAAATTTAAAAATGTCAAATACTTCATATTAATAATATTTAATTAAAATAAAATCAACCTTCAAATAATGCACAGTATAAAAGAAACCAAGTTTCAATTAAAAAGGTAAAATAATTAGTAGAAAAAGGTCAAACAAATTTAAAATATATATCACAGATCAATGATGAAGAATATAACAAGATAAAATAATTTAATAAATGCGCAACAATGATCTACACAATTTAAAAATATAATCCTTCACATTTAGCCCGTGTATACACTCGTCACCTCGTGTACATGACTTTCAACACAATTCAATAATCACATTAATATCAATTCTAGTGGAAATTTCCCCCACACAAGGTTAGAAGGGTCACTTACCTCGACTTGCTCCAATTTAACCAAGTATTATGCTTTTTCCTCAATTTATCGACTCCGATCGACTCGTATCTAATCATAATTAATTCGATACAGTCAACAAAAAGTATAGAAATCAATTTCATAAGAAAATATTACATTTTTCAATGAAATCCGAAATTAGCTCAAAAATTGCTCGTGGGGCCCACATATCGGAATCCGGCAAAACTTATAAAATCCGATAACCCATTCAATTACGAGTCCAACCATACTAGTTTCACTCAAATCCGACTCCGGATCGACACCGAAATCTCAAAACTTCGTTTCTATGAGATTTCTAAAATTTCCCAAATTTCAATCTCAAAACACTAATTAAATGGTGAAAACAATGATATATTCGTGTATATTGACCAAATCTATGTTAGAATCACTTACCCAAATATTTTTCCTTGAAAATATATCAAAATCGCCTCTCCTCAAGCTCCAATTCGTCAAAAAGGCAAATGGGACGAAGTCTCCTGTTTTTATAACTTACAGATTTGTCAGGGAGCTCGATTTTGTCAGGGAGCTCGATTTGTCAGGGAGCTCGATTTTGTCAGGGAGCTCGATTTTGACAGGCAGCCCGATTTTGACAGGCAGCCCGATTTTGGCAAACAGCCCGATTTTGACAGCATTTCCAGCAGAAAAATTGCAGCAGCTAAGTCCCACTTTTGATCCGTTAACCATCCGAAACTCAACCGAGGCCCTCGGGACCTTAACCCAATACACCAACAAGTTCTAAAATATCATACGAACTTATTTGAAACCTCAAATCACATCAAACAATGCTAAAATCACGAATCATGCTCCAATTCATTCTTAATGAAACTTAGAATTTCCAACTTCTACATTCGATGTCGAAACCTATTAAATCAAGTCCGATTGACCTCAAATTTTGCACCCAAGTCATAAATGACATAACGTAGCTGTGAAAATTTTTAGAATTGGATTCCGACCCCGATATCAAAAAGTCAACTCCTCGGTCAACTTCCAAACTTTAAATTCCTATTTTAGCCATTTCAAGCCTAATTTCATTACGGACTTCCAAATAAAATTTCGATCATGCTCCTAAGTCCAAAATTACCATACGGAGCTGTTGGAATCATCAAAACTCTATTCTGGGGTTGTTTGCACATAATTCGACATCCGGTCACTATTTGAACTTAAACTTTTAATTCTTTTTATCAAAATTCCGTATCTCGGACTAAGGACCTCGGAATTTGATTCCGGGCATACGCCCAAGTTCCAATTCACGATACAGACCTACCGGAACTGTCAAAATACTGATCCGAGTTCGTTTGGTCAAAATATTAACCAAAGTCAACTCAGTTGTGTTTTAAACATCTAATTCACATTTTAATCCATTTTCACAAAAAAAACTTTCCGAAAAATTTTACATACTGTGCACGCAAGTCGAGGAATGATAAATAGTATTTTTTTAGGTTTTAGAATACATAATTAATTATTAAATTTAAAGATAATATTTTGGGTCATCACAAATGATCCCATCCCTTTTATTAAAATTTGAACCAGATTCCTCTCCACCCCATGTGCTCGACATATACTTCCAAAATAGCTCCATTTTGCAAGAACTATACAATTCTTGAAAGCTTCATGTCTTTGTTTATATTTTCTATAATACCACAGTTAGGTGGCCTAACACTAAATGTGCAACTGGTGATGTACCCTAATTATTTAATATAGTCCAGCATATCAAAATAAGATATTGTATCCACATCAACATTCACTATTTAGAAATTACCCCACCCACATATCTTGGTTCCCCACTTTCAACCTCTAAGACCCCAACATGAAACAATCTCAAAGTTATAAATATAAACACACTTATACATGAATGCAAATAAACAATAACAATAAATTTAGACAAATCCCCAACAACAAACTTATTATGCCGAAAAATAGGGCAGTACTAGAAAACTATCAATTTACTTACAACCAAGAACATATCTGATGTTTTATACTTCAATATCATACAAGAGGGGGGTGATTTGTGTGGTGTCTAATTTTTACGTGCACTAATTATGGAAGGGACTCGTTCTTATATGTGTTCTTTATACTACTATTGCGAAAATAACAAATACGAAAAGTAAAGAACACAAGTAATTTTACGTGAAAAATACCCGGCTCAAAAGGTAAAAAAATAACGAACTACTACTCAGTAGGATTTTCCCAATATTTTACTAAATCACTAAGCCAAAACAGCATTTACAAAAATCTTTGTAAACCTAAGGATTACCTTTAATCCTGTTGTGGCAACCAGCCTCTAACTGTCGTGACAACTTCAAGTTAACTCTAACATTAATACTCACAGTACCTAATACAATTGCCTCTAGATAAAGCTAAAAGGTATAATTTGAAAAGCCCTACTACAATTGAACTAAGATAAAAGACAGACACTTGGAATTGGTTCTTCTATCTGGTTCATGTAGCTTTAGGTTCGCACACTTGAATCACACAAGAATTGTTTGCAAAATACCTTGCTATTTTGCTCTCAACTCACGTTTAACTTTAGCGTTTGTGCGTGCCAGTAGAATGAGAACATCCTGTAATATATAGAGTTAGTAGAATAAGAAATAACTAGATTTATAATGCTATACTCTTCCTTGGTGGAAGAGTTCTAGTTATATTCAACTTCTAACTCCTCTCTTATCTTGGATAAAGTTCTCTTCGAGTAAGGAGTCCTTTTCCTTATCATTTATGCAACTTTTTTGATCAGGAGATATCAGATATAACAACTTAAGCTTATCTCCTTCATGTGCATCCCTTATGCTCGAATCTGCCCGTGTTTGTGTACACTGTATATGGATCTGGTTCATGCTTGGGTTCCTTTGTCAATCATCAAAACAAACTTCACTTGGGCCAACAAATTCTCCCTTTTTGATGATGACAAACTCTATGCTTTTCATAAGCATAGACCCTGTGTAAACTTAGCTCAACATCAACACAATGTTAGAACACTTTCCATTTTAAAGTCACAAATCATCAAGGACCAGGTTCATTAGGTTATAAACATCATAGTCCAAAGTAAAAACTACAACCTATCTTCCCCCTTTTGGCATCATCGAAAAGTTGCATAATTATGTTAGATAACCAGATTTTAATAGAAATTACTCATGGCCATTGGGGCTACTTCAAATGAAATCATGGAGTCAAGTATCATTTATCAATCTAATGATATTAGTCAACTAAGAAGCATCAACAAATAGTTAGAGCACAAAAACAGTTGATTATCATTGATACTAGTCATCCACAAAGCATAAAGAGAAATAAAAATATTGGATCATGAGCAAAAAGATCAACAAAAAAAATCTCATTCAGGTCACTGGTTTGTCTAACTAGGCTAGGAAGGTTTTAAGGCTGGGAAGGACCAGCTTCTTGGTTCTTGGCTTAAAGCAATTAGAGCATATCATGAAGAATACAATCATTCTTCTCTTTTTCCTTTGCAAGCTCAGCTCTGAGAGCATCTCTCTCAGTTTCTACTTCTGCCAACCTCTTCTTCAGCCTTTCAATTTCAGTATCCTTAGCCCCACTTTCTTGCCCAAGGCTCGCACTTTGTTGTTCACATGTACCTTCTTGGATGAACCAGGTTCTTTGGGAGTGGTGTGGACTTCATAGTCACAAGCAGTCAAAGTGTTTGCCCCAAAGTGATCCTTGCTTGTACTAACTTCCCATTTCTTGATGGGTACCTTGAAGTGTGCGAGTACAGCCGTAAGAATGAACCCATAGGGTATGGCATGAGTTTTGGTGCCAGTCAGAAACCTATCGAGAAGCTGGATGATAAATCCAGGCCAATTGATTTGCCTCCCACTGTCCAGACATTCCATAAGGACCAGGTCCATGAATGTGGCAATGTGCCTCCTTTTCTGCCTAGGTAGCATAATTTTGTTAACAAATTCGAACAGCACTTTGTGGGGTGGATTCATCTCACTTTTGTATATAGCCTTGGGCTCAAGCTCTTCTTCATTGTCACCAAACTTCCTTATAATGGAAAGGGCAGTAGGGAGATTCTCTAGACTTGTCCATTTAAGTTTCTTGTAATCATTATATCCTACAACAGGTACACCTAAGATCTCTCCCAATTCCTTGTCATCAAAATCCATTGTTACCCCCTTCACCACACTGGTGACTTTGTTATTTTTTATCTCACAGTTTGCCATGAACTCCACAATTTCAGTTCTGACTAGTTTTTCATCCATCTGAAGGACCATGTCCTTCCAACCCTGCAATTGTAACTTTTCCAGCAGCATCACCATGCATTCCTCCTCCAAGTGCCTGGGGAGTCTACCTTTCAAGATGGTTCTTTTCCCAAACTTAACCATCTTGTCCTTCTCTTCATCAGATTCTTCTTCTTCTTCTCCACTCCACTCTTCTTCTTCCACTATTTTCACTTTTCTCGACTTCGAGGCAGACCTGGTTCTTTTAGCCAAGGTAGTGGTCCCTACAGACTTTGTCTTTGAAACAAACTTCTTTGTGGAAGTATTGATCTTCTTTGCATTTGGAGTCACAACCTCCATTTCTTCTGCCTCCTCTTCATCATGAAGAACCAGGTCCATCTCCATAATTTCAACTGCCTCAATGGCCTCAACCACCTTCTTCTTTCCCTTAGCAGCAGCTTTTCTCTTACTTTCTTCTAGGGCCTTTTCTAGTTCAGCCTCACTTTGCTTCTTATGACTCCTTGTAGCTCTTCCTCTTGTATGAGGAGTCTCTACAGGGATAGAAGAGGCATCCTTTCTCTTCTTGTTTACCCTAGCAGTATCAGGAACTTTAACTTCTTATCCCCTTTTCTTTTTAGGATTGTAACTATCATACACTTTTCTCAGTAGGTCCCGAGGGGTTCCTGCACAGATGGAATAGGTTCTTGAACCTTCTTCCCCATTCTAACCAACCCCATCAGCAGCTTCTCCAGACCCACCTCCCCTTTTTTCTCTCACACTTTGTTCTTTTCCAGCCGATTCCTCACATTATACTTCCATAGCTCATGTTTTTTCAGTCAAACCAACAGGAGTGGATGAAGATTCAACCACTCCTTGTCCAATTCCCCTCGCATCACCTTGAGATCCCTCACTCTCCTTTTTTTTTTCTCTTTTTAATTTTACCACCAATCTTCTTAAACTCAGCAATCTCTACCCCAGCCACAGTTTCTACCAGAACAAATCTAATTTCCAAATTTGCAGCAACATCAAAGATTACTTCAGATATAACTTTAGGACCAGATGTTACCTGCTCTGTTTCAGATGAAATAGTTTCTTCCCCCTCAGTTGTAGACTTAAAAGAGTCTTCAAATTTTTGGGGTTCATCTCCCTGAATTGCCTTCAACTGTTCATTGATTTTTTTTTATTTGTTCTTTTCCAGCAACAACCTTGCGAGCAGCCATATTGAACCTTCCTTTCTTAGAGGTGGGTTTGGTTGAAGGTGTGATGGATGGTATGGGTGTAGTGTCCTTGGGTGGTGATGAAGGATTCTCAAAAGGGTTTGCCATTACTGTGTTTAGGTATGAGAGAAGATAAATATGTGTGTGTTTGGGAGATGAGAGAGGATAGAGAGAATTATTTAACGGCTTAGAGATTTGAAGTGAAGAAATTACTAAGGTCTGATCAATATAAAGAGAAAGAGATTAATTGGGTAACAACTACTTTTTCAGAAGTTCAGAGGTCTAACCAAACTGGGAGTCAGTTTGAAGAGGCATTTATGATTCTCCCTAGAATCTAAGCACTTATTGTGTTTTTGGGACTCTTTTTTAATGAAACTGGTTCATTTCATAAAAGGATAAGCTCAAGGAGGTTAGGATTAAATGGGACTCTCCTTTTGATCATAATCCAAATATAATTATTTCAAAATATGCAGAGTGGAGAGAACATACCATATAATCTGGATGAACCAGGTTCTTCACTGAGAACTCTTGTGTAAGTCTGAATTTTCCTACAAAAATTCACAGATTTGCTAACCAATTTTTGAGTTAGAACTAGTTCCTTTTAGGTGATCTTAATCATCCTTAATTCTAACATATTCCTTTTAAAGTAATCTCTACTTAGAGCTTTTGTGAAGATGTCAGCTATTTGCTTGTCAGTAGCACAAAATTCCACAGTGATCAAACCCTTTTCATAGTTGTCCCTCAAAAAGCAATGCCTAACATCTATGTGTTTAGTTCTTTTGTAATGAACCGAGTTCTTTGTCATACTCATTGTATTGGTGTTATCACAAAAGATGGGGATACAGCTTACATCAATTCTAAACTCCATTAATTATTGTTTGATCCACAACAATTGAGCACAATATGAGGTAGCAGCAACATACTCAGTTTCAGCAGTAGATAAAGCCACAGAATTTTACTTTTTGGTGGCCCAAGATACAAGACATGAGCCAAAAAAGTGTGTCATACCTGAGGTGATCTTCCTATCCAATCCACAAGAAAACCTGCATAATTAGCATCAGCATATCCCACTAAGTTGAAATTACTATTTTTTGGATACCATAGACAAAGGTTAGTGGTGCCTTTTAGGTATCTCAAGATCCTCCTGACAGCAGTCAAGTGAGACTCCTTTGGATTTGCCTGAAATCTAGTACAAAGGCCTACACTAAAAATAATATCAGGTCTGCTAGCAGTAAGATATAAAAAAAGAGCCAATCATTCCCCTATACAACTTCTGATCAACAGATGAACTAGATTCATCTACATCCAATTTTGTGGTTGTTGCTATAGGAGTGTCAATTTCTTTGGAATCTTCCATTTTAAACCTTTTAAGCAACTCTTTCACATACTTCTGCTGATGGATCATAGTTCTATTTGAATTTTGTTTAATCAGTAAGCCTAAAAAGAAATTAAGCCCACCCATCATACTCATTTCAAACTCACTCCCCATTAGTGTAGCAAATTCCTTACTTAATTTATCAGTAGTTGCTCCAAAAATTATATCATCAACATATATCTGAACTACCAAGAGATCTTTACCTTTTTCTTTCAAGAATAAAGTATTGTCAATTTTACCTCTCTTGTAGCCATGCTCAAGCAAGAATTTTGATAATCTTTCATACCATGCTCTTGGAGCCTACTTAAACCCATAAAGTGCCTTGTCAAGCTTGTATACATGATTAGGACATTCCTTGCTTTCAAAGCCCGGAGGTTGCTTGACAAGCACTTTTTCCTTTAGATAGCTATTGAGAAAGGCACTCTTGATATACATCTGATGGAGAGTGAATTCCATATAAGCAGCAAATGCTATAAGGAGTCTAATTGCCTCCAATCTTGCAACAAGAGCAAAAGTCTCATCATAGTCTATGCCCTCCTCTTGACTATATCCTTGAACCACCAATCTTGCCTTGTTCCTTGTAACGGTTCCATCTTCGTCAAGTTTGTTTCTGAAGACCCATTTTGTGCCAATTACTGATCTGTCTTTGGGTCTTGGTACCAGATGCCAAACTTGACTTCTTTCAAATTGGTTGAGTTCATCTTGCATTGCATTCACCCAGTCTGCATCCTGTAAAGCCTCAGTAACATTTTTAGGTTCACTAAGATATAAAAAAAAGCATCAAAAGCACAAAGATTCTTCAAAGAAGATCTGGTTTTGATTCCAGAGGTTGGATCAGTAATTATGTTCTTAATGGGATGAGAACTTTGATATTTTTAAGGTTTCACAACCAGCTGATTTCCCCTAGATGTTCCTTCAATGTATTGTTGTTGAGGAACAGGTTCATGGACAGGTTTTGTAATGACCCGACCAGTCGTTTTACTTTTTAGAGCCATGTTCCCATAAATAAGACTCCTCATACGTGCTTATACTGTTTTATGACTTGTGGGTATGGTTGGTTTGGGATTTGGAAGGGTTCGGGCTGAAATCGGAACACTTGGTTCCTTAAGGTAGGCCAAAAAGGCTAAGTTTAATTCGGTCAACGCTTTGAGAAAACGACCTCGGAATCAGGATTTGATGGTTCCAATAGGTTCGTATGATGATTTTGGACTTGAGCGTATATTCGGATCGGGTTTTGGATGACCCGGGAGCATTTCGGCGCCTAATAGTGAAAGTTGGTTCTTTGATGGTCTTGAAGTTCTTTAAATTTGGGTTGGAGTAGGTTTTGGTTTTATCGAGGTCCAAATGGAATTCCGAGACCTGGAATAGTTCCGTAATGTCATTTAAGACTTGCATGCAAAATTTGGTATCATTCCGAGTAGTTTAAGTATGTTTCGGTGCATTGGGAGTAGATTGAAGAACTTGAAGTTCATTTATTGATTCGATTTGGTTTTGGGGTTTGATTCTTGGTTTTGCTGTTGTTTTACGCATTTTAAGAGTTCGAGCAAGTCCGTATTATGTTTATAGACTTGTTTGTATGTTTGGACAGGGCCTCGGGGGACCCAGATTCCATTCGGACGATGCGCGGATTGAGTCAAGACTCAAAAAGGGCTGCTGGTGCACCAGTTCTGGTGTACCCGCACCTGCAAACTTTGGGCCGCAGGTGCGTTGGTTGTGTCATAGAAGCGGTTAGAGAACGTGTGGCCATGTACCGCAGGTGATAGTCCTGGTGCGCACCTGCGAACGCGCAAGTGCGGATCGCAGGAGCGGCAATCCCCTCCACATAAGCGACCCTTGCTGGCTTGAGGAACTCCGCAAAAGCGAGCTAAGCACCACAGGTGCGGTACCGCAAATGCAGCCAAGGCATCGCATATGCGAAAAATCGTTGAAGGCAGTAGGTTGTTTTAAATCGGGGTTTGAGCATTTTTGCTCATTTCTTACACTTCTTGGGGGCGATTTTAGAGCTGGATAGAGAGGTATTTTCATCAACTAATTCAGGTAAGTAATTCCTATCAAATGTGAGTTAAATACATAGCTTATGGGTAGATTATAACATGTAAATTAGTGGAAATCATGGGTGTGAAAACCTAGATTTTTAATAAAAATGAGATTTAACCACGAAATATGTTATGGAATTTAGTAAAAATCATATATTTGAGTTTATGAGGTTATGGGTAACAACTTTTTTCGAAAATTTCTAGAATTCGGGTATGTGGGCCCGGGGTTGAATTTTAGGGATTCTTCAAATAGGCTTGGGAAATCACTTTGATAGTTAGGATATGAACTTATGAACATGTATTGATCATTTTTATATAATATTTGACTAGTTTCAACTCGTTTGGCACCGAATTGAGGGTTTGAGCACAATCTCGGACCGGAAAGTAGGCTTTGAGATGAGGTAAGTCTCATTTCTAACCTTGTAAGAGGGAACTTACTATAGATGAGTTGGTTAATATGTGCTCCTATTTGTGTGGGGGCTACGTACGCATGAGGTGGCGAGAGTCCGTACGTAGCTACCAATTATGTTATTGTCCGGGGTAGCGTAGGACCCATATCATGCTATACTTGAAATGTTTGCCCCTACTTGATAACTTAATTGCTTAACTCATATTGAAATTTGATAAAAGAATTTTAAAAGGTTAAATTTCACATACTCGAAGTTGTAAATAGGAAACTTGATTGTTATTGAGAATTCGTATTTCTATGAAGTATTTTCTATTTGTGGAGTAGGCTGAACGCCTCGGTAGTAGATAGATACATCTATGGTTCGCGTCATTCGACCCTCGACAGTGCACGGTTTAAATATTCTTATGTTGGATTGGGCCGTACGACCTCGGCATGATTTGCGCATGATAAATCTTTGGAACTATTCATAATTGATATTGCTCCGATGTCTTAAGATATAAATTATTAAATGATGAAAATAAATTCGGGACTTAATATTTGTGAAAGGATTATTTACTATTTCCTGCTATTGAGTTTTCAGTACCATTCATGTAATTCATGCTTAGTTATGATTCTGACATATTATTGTTAGCCCATAGTAAGTGTCAAAGTCGACCCCTCATCACTACTTCTTCGAGGTTAGACTGCATACTTACTGGGTACATGTTATTTATGTTCTCACTCTACATTTCTGCACTTAATGTGCAGGATTTGAGGTAG
This sequence comes from Nicotiana tomentosiformis, assembly GCF_000390325.3. NCBI lineage: Eukaryota > Viridiplantae > Streptophyta > Magnoliopsida > Solanales > Solanaceae > Nicotiana > Nicotiana tomentosiformis. The sequence continues at coordinate 12,583,643 of NC_090814.1, forward strand.
GTGCATCTGGGTATTAGTCTGGCACGCACGCTTGATCCCTATTACGAGATTACACGGTGAGCTACCTTTCAAGCCGTTCTGCAGCAACTGTAGTCTTTCTTTTGTTATTGTTCTGTCTATTCCATTTCAGACAGTAGAGTAGTAATCTTTTGTATATTCTATTAGTAGCTCATACTCTTGTGACACCAGATCTTGGCACACATTAGTAGACTTGTGGTCTTGGTTTATTTCATGGTTATGATTACACTCAGTTGCTTTCGCTTTATTTATTTTAATATATGTTTTTTTTCTTAACTCGTTTAAATAAAGGAAAAATTTCATTACTTGAAAATTTATTAAAAAGAGAAATCACGTGGTTAGTTCATTGTTGGCTTTTCTAGCGACGATGTTGGGCACCCTCATGTCCTATTATGGAATTTGGGTAATGAAAACATGGTATCAGAGCACTAGGTTCACGTAGGTCTCACAAGTTATGGGCAAACCTAATAGAGTCTTGCGAATCAGCGCGGAGACGTCCGTACTTATCTTCGAGAGGCTATAGGGTGTTAGGAAACTACTCTTTATTCATCTCCTATCATGCAGTTGATGGTGTACTAAGTTTCCTCCTCCTATTCTCTAACAGATGGTGAGAACGCGCACGACTGACGTTCCAGACCCGGGAGGGCCTGCTCCTCCTATTGCTAGAGGCCGAGGCAGAGGCCAGAGGAGGGCACCAGCCCGAGGTTGGGAATGAGGACATCCCAGAGTTGCCCCATCCATACCACCAGCTGATCCAGTAGAGGATCCCATTGTTGAGGAGCTGGGCGAGGTGCCCGCAGCGGAGCCAGCCCTAGTAGATTTCATGTCAGCACCGGGCTTTCAGGAGGTCATGGGCCGCATGCTGCGGTTCATGGATACTATGACTCGGGCTGGTTTATTTCCAGTGGATCCAACCACATCTCAGGCGGGAGGGGGATCACAAACCCCTACTGCCCAGGCTCCGGGGCATGCAGCTGTCGTATATCAGACCCCGGGTGCACTACCCGTGGGCAGAGCCCAATCAGTTGCAGCAGCTGCACTTGAGCCTAGACCAGCTGCGGTCAGCGAGCCGCAGAAGTTATTGGATAGATGGACTAGGCTACACCCTCCTGTCTTCGGAGGTGAGCGACATAAGGATCCTCAGGACTTCATTGATCGGTGCACTGACAGACTGCACAACATGAGGATATTGGAGTCCCATGGGGTGGATTTCACTACTTTCCAAATGGAGGGCAAGGCCCGTAAGTGGTGGCAGTCTTATCTTCTTGGTAGGCCAGCAGGTTCTCCTCCCATGACTTGGGACCAGTTTACACTCCTATTCTTGGACAGGTATATTCCACCCTCTCAGAGGGATGAGTTGCGGTTTCAGTTTGAGCAGCTGCAGCAGGGTCAAATGTCAGTGACCGATTATGAGGTGAGATTCTCTGAGTTGTCTCGCCATGCACTTATGATACTTCCTACTGAGGCGGAGCAGGTGCAGAGGTTTTTTGCGGGGTTGCACTCAGGTATTCAGGCTAATATGGCCTGGGAGGTTAAGGTGGGGACTTCCTACCAGCGAGTAGTGGAGATTGCTCGGAGGATTGAGGGTTACCATCAGAGGGGTAGAGAGCAGATGCAGCGGGACAAGAGGGTCCGTTATTCCAGCGCCTATTTCAGTGTTATGCCAGAGAATTCTTACCGCCCACCAGCCATTCAGGGTTCTGTCAGTGGGTATTCAAGCCATCAGGGCCAGAATTCAAGATAGCAGATCACTGCACCGAGAGGTTATTTCGAGTGCGGGGATCCCACTCATGTGCGGAGGTTCTTCCCTAGGCTTCGGGGCAAGGCAGTACAGCAGGGTCCTCAGCCCATGATTACAGCACGATCTGTCCTGCCACCCAGAGGCGGAGGGCAGGCAGGTATAGGTCATCCTAGAGGTGGAGGCCAGGGAGGTCAGCCAGCTACTGTTCAGTCATGCGGAGGCCAGCCAGCCGGCGCCCCAGCTAGGTTCTACGCTTTTCCGGCCAGACCAGATATAGTGGCCTCAGATGCCGTGATCACAGGTATTATTTCTGTTTGCGGTAAGGATGCTTCGGTATTGTTTGATCCAATGTCTAAATATTTATATGTGTAATCTCTGTTAGCTCATTTCCTGGATATTCCATGTGGGTCCTTGGGTACTCTTATTTATGTGTCCACTCCTGTGGGAGATTCTGTTATTGTGGACTGGATCTATCGGTCCTGTGTGGTCACATTCTGTAGTTATGAGACTAGAGCGGATCTTCTGTTGCTTGATATAACTGACTTTGAGGTCATCCTGGGCATGGACTGGCTATCCCCATATCACGCCATCCTTGATTGCCATGCCAAGACTGTTACCTTAGCGATGCCAGAATTGCCTAAATTGAAGTAAAAGGGCTCGGCTGTCAGTACATCTAGTCGGGTTATCTTTTTTCTGAAGGCTCGACATATGGTCGAGAAGGGTTGTTTGGCTTATCTAGCATATGTTCGTGATACTACCGCAGAGACTCCGGCGATTGATTCAGTACCAGTAGTCCGGGAGTTCCCCGATATGTTTCTTTTTTACCTTCCAGGCACGCCACCAGATCGTGATATCTATTTCTGCATTGACTTGGATCCAAGTACCTAGCCTATATCTATCCCACCGTACCGTATGGCTCCGAAATAATTGAATGAGTTGAAGGACCTGCTTGAGGAGTTGCTAGAAAAGGGGTTCGTCAAACCAAGTGTATCCCATTGGGGTGCACCAGTGTTATTTGTGAAATAGAAAGATGGGACTATGCGGATGTGCATTGATTACTGCCAGTTGAACAAGGTTACCATTAAGAACAAGTACCCGTTGCCGCATATTGATGATTTGTTTGACCAGTTGCAGGGTGTTAAGGTGTTCTCTAAGATCGACTTAAGATCGGGGTACCATCAGTTGAAGATTCAGGACTCAGACATTCCAAAGACTGCTTTCCGTACTAGATATGGCCATTATGAGTTTCTAGTGATGTCCTTCGGCTTAATTAACGCCCCAGCGGCATTTATGGATTTGATGAACAGGGTGTTCAGGCTATTGATTCATTTGTTATTGTATTCATTGATGACATCTTGATCTACCCGCGCATCATGGAGGAGCACGAGCAACACTTGAGAGTGGTGCTTCAGACTTTGCGGGAACAGAAGTTATATGCTAAGTTCTCCAAGTATGACTTTTGGCTAGATTATGTAGCATTCTTGGGGCATGTTGTATCAGGCGAGGGTATTAAGGTGGATCCCAAGAAGATTGAGGAAATTCAGAGTTGGCCTCGTCCTACTATGGCGACTGAGATCAGGAGCTTCTTGGGGTTAGCAGGTTATTATCGCCGGTCTGTGGAGGGCTTCTCATCTATTGCAGCACCTTTGACTAGACTGACACAGAAGGGTGCTCCGTTCCATTGGTCCGATGATTGTGAGGCAAGCTTCCATAAGCTCAAGATAGCTTTGACTACAACACCAGTTCTAGTGTTGCCTTCCGGTTCGGGGATGTATACGGTGTATTACGACGTTTCACTCATTGGATTGGGTTGTGTATTGATGCAGGAGGGGCGAGTTATTGCATATGCTTCACGTCAGCTGAAGCCCCATGAGAGGAATTATCCTGTACATAATTTGGAGTTGGCCGTGATTGTTCATGCTCTTAAGATCTAGAGGCATTGCCTTTATGGGGTGTCCTGTGAGGTTTACACTGATTATCACAGCTTGCAACATTTGTTTAGGCAAAGGGATCTCAATTTAAGGCAACGCAGATGGCTTGAGTTACTGAAGGATTATGATATCACCATCCTTTATCATCCGAGCAAGGCGAATGTAGTCGCGGATGCCTTGAGCAGAAAGGCAGAGAGTATGGGTAGCTTGGCATTCATTTCAGTAGAGGAGATACCACTAGCTTTGGACATTCAGTCCTTGGCTAACAGACTTGTGAGGTTGGATATTCGAGCAGATCAAGGCTCACCAGTTTAATGATCAGCACCTATTGGTTCTCAGAGAGACGATACTACAGGGTGGTGCCAAGGAGGTTAATATCGGTGAGGATGGTGTTCTGCGACTCCAGGGTCGCCTATGTGTTCCTAATATCGATGGCTTGAGGGAGAGGATTCTAGAGGAGGCACACAACTCTCGATATTCTATACATCCAGGTGCTACGAAGATGTATCGCGACCTGAGATAGCATTATTGGTGGCAGCGAATGAAGAAAGACATAGTTGAGTATGTAGCTAGATGCCTAAATTGCTAGCAGGTTAAGCATGAGCACCAGAGACCAGGTGGCCTACTCCAGCAGATGACCATACCTGAGTGGAAGTGGGACGCATTACTATGGACTTCGTAGTTGGGTTGCCGCGGACTTTACAGAAGTTTGATGCAGTTTGGGTCATTATTGACAGATTGACCAAGTCGGCACACTTCATCCCAGTTGTGACTATGTATACTTCAGAGAGGTTGGCCCAGATTTATATTCAGGAGATAGTTCGGTTGCATGGTGTGCTTGTTTCCATCATATCAGATAGAGGCCCTCAGTTTACTTCGCATTTCTGGAGAGCAGTACAGAGTGAGTTAGGGACCCGTGTAGAGCTCAGCACAGCATTTCATCCACAGACCGACGGGCAGTCGGAGCGGACAGTTCAGATCTTGGAGGGCATGCCTAGGGCATGTGTGATTCACTTTGGGGGGCAGTGGGATCGATTCTTGCCTTTGGCCGAGTTTGCTTAAAACAACAGTTATCAGTCCAGCATCGAGATGGCTCCATTTGAGGCTTTATATGGTCGGCGATGTCGTTCTCCTATCGGGTGGTTTGAGACCGCCGAGGCCAAGTTATATGGTACTGATTTGGTAAAAGACACCTTGGAAAAGGTAAAGTTGATTCAGGAGCGACTTCACACAGCACAGTCCAGACAGAAGAGTTACGCGGATCAGAAGGCGCGTGATTTATCATTTATGGTGGGGGAGAAGGTTCTCTTGAAAGTCTCGCCGATGAAAGGGATTATGAGATTCGGGAAGAAGGGCAAGTTGAGACCAAGGTTTATAGGCCTATTTGAGGTGTTGAGACGAGTTGGGGAGGTTGCTTCTGAGCTTGCTTTCCCTCCCAGTCTATAGGGAATTCATCCGGTTTTCCACTTGTTATGCTCTGGAGGTATCATGCCAACTTGTCACATGTGTTAGATTTCATCACAGTTCAGCTAGATAAGAGCTTGGGTTATGAAGAGGAACCAGTTGCCATGGTTGATAGACAAGTTCGCCAGTTGAGGTCCAAGAAGCTTTCTGCGGTAAAAGTCCAGTGGAGGGGCCAACCAGTCGGGGAAGCAACTTGGGAGGCCGAGGAAGACATGCGAAGCAGATATCCACACTTATTTAGCACTCCAGGTATGATTCTAGACCCGTTCGAGGACGAACATGTGTTTAAGAGGTGGAGAATGTAACGACTCGACCGGTCGTTTTGCTTTTTAGAGCCTTGTTCCCCTAAATAAGACTCCCCATATGTGCTTCTACTGTTTTATGACTTGCGGGGATGGTTAGTTCGGGATTTGGAAGGGTTCGGGTTGAAATCGGAACACTTAGTTCCTTAAGGTAGGCAAAAAAGGCTAAGTTTGACTTCGGTCAATATTTTGAGAAAACGACCTCGGAATCGGGATTTGATGGTTCCAATAGGTTCGTATGATGATTTTGGACTTGAGCGTATGTTCGGATCGGGTTTTGGATGACCCAGGAGCATTTCAGCGCCTAATAGTGAAAGTTGGTTCTTCGAAGGTCTTGAAGTTCTTTAAATTTGGTTTGGAGTAGGTTTTGGTGTTATCGAGGTCCAAATGGAATTCCGAGACTGGGAATAGTTCAGTAATATCATTTAAGACTTGCACGCAAAATTTGGTTTCACTCCGAGTAGTTTAAGTACGTTTCAGCATATTGGGAGTAGATTGAAGAACTTGAAGTTCATATATTGATTCGATTTGGTTTTGGGGTGTGATTCTTGGTTTTTCTATTGTTTTACGTATTTCAAGAGTTCGAGAAAGTCTGTATTATATTTATAGACTTGTCGGTATGTTTACACCCCATGTTTTTGTACGTGAAAGTATGTCGTAAATCAATTGATATAAGCTTGAAAATGAGATCCTCTTTGAAAGTATATAAAGTGATTTATTGATGTTACGTCCCATTTTCGCAAGCTTTTAAGAGTTATCATTCAGGGACAAATGTTTCTAAGGGGACATGTTGTTACACCCTGTACTTCAGACGTCACTGTCATTATAAGATTATCTTATGTAAGCTCAAAAAGGACGAAATCCTTCTACAAGGATAAGAAAGATTTACCGAAGTCTTAAGTAAGTTAAGATGAATATGAGACTTGTTAATCATGATTTAAATGAGTTTAAAGTCATGATATGACTATATATGATGTTTGGATATGAAATACTCCCTCCGTTTCAATTTATGTGAACCTATTTCCTTTTTAGTCCGTGCCAAAAAGAATGATCTCTTTCCCTATTTGGAAACAATTTAGCTTTATGCAATGATTTATAGCCATACAAAATATATGTGCATCATTTTACACCACATGTTTAAAAGTCTTCTCTTTTTTTTAAAACTCTGTACCCAGTCAAATGGGTTCACATAAATTGAAATGGAGGGAGTATAAAGTTTGGGAAAAGTTGGATTTAAGTTACGGAAAACTTGAGCTAAGATTTGCTTTGTAACGAGCCGTTTTGAGAAATTAATTCGTAAGCTTTATGATGTCATTTTGGAAAATATATCATACCAAAATTAAGGTATTTGAACCTAGTTTCTAACGGTACAAACCATTTATTCATACGATATCGGGGTAGAGAAATATGAATTTTTAAAGTACGGTCGCCAAGTCACGCTGCCGCACTTCGGAGAAACTGGCAGGTTTATAGGACATGTTGCGAGGCAGTTTTCTCCCAATATATTGAGAGTTACATTATATTGAATTAAATCCTCATGTGTCTAGTTTCTAACGCTGCAAACCGTTCATCAATACGACATCGGTGTAGAGAGATATTTGCGTTTTCGCGAGACTGTGCAGGAGGCCCCTATGGGACCCACTTGGTCGGGGCCCGACCTTCACTTATTCTTATCTCGTTTTTGGGATGAGCTTTGCTCATTTTTCGTCGTCCTTCCAGACTCACACTCTCCAAACCCTCCCAAACAGTTCCCCAAAGGCTCCAAACAAATTCCAAAGGAATACACCATAATCAAACATCAAAAGTTAGCCTAAGTGAATAAGAGAGTCTCTATGGTATCGTGATGTGATTAAGGGTGGTTGTAAGATAAGGGAAGCTTTGGTTCGAGTTTTTTCAGATTAATTAAGGTATGTATAACACCCTATTTCTTGGAATTAATATTATCTATGTGTTGGTTAAGTTATTGGATGAAGATTACAAGATAACACTTGAAAGGGGAAGAGTTGTTGTTATCTTTTGTTGGGTTGTTTTAAGGCTATATATATATATATGTTGTTATGGATGAAATTTTAAGTTGTATATATATATATATATATATGTTGTTATGCCTAAAATTTCAAGTTGTATCTATTGCCTAAGGTATGTAAATCATGTTCTTGTTGTGCTTAAGGTTAATCATGTGTTGTTTGAGTTGTTTGAGTTAAAATATTCAAGATAGTAATTGACATGGCATAAGGAATCGTTATCTTTTTTTTTTGTGGGCTGTGGGGGGCCTGTGTTGAGGCTATATATATGGTTGGTCGTGGCTAGAAATTGTTATAAATAGTTTGATTATGTTGTGGCTGCTGTTGTTAAGCTTATCTATGTGCTAATTCAGTGGATTGAAGAAGATAACATGAAAAACAAGAGGTTGACGATAAAGGTTAAAGTGCTAGGCATGTGGACTATTTTTGAAGATTACTCTTTTGATGTTTTGGGATGAAAATTATATAGTAAGCATAAGTATGATGTTATACAAGTTGTAGGCAGATTCATGGAAAATGAATTGGAATAAATTATATTTTTTGTTAATTGTAAATCGAGCTTGCCACTCAAAATGGTTGTTGAAGTAATCATAGAGCTTATTGTGAATTATATTGTTGTTGTTTGGGTTGTTTGGTGATTTTTAGTAAATTATGGGATGTAGTAAAAACAGGGGAGGTGCTGTCCATTTTCTTGTAGAATATTAGTTTTGAAATATGAGAGTTACAATGTTTATATGATGACGACGAAGTCGGGTTAATCATTGTAGACGTAAGAAGATCATATTGAGCCTGGTTGACGATTGGAGAGAAGATTACAAAGGTATGTTAAGTCTATCCCTTCTTTCCTTTTGGCATGATCCATATGATGCAACAAAACGAGCAAGCACGCAACTTTCACAAATGATTCTATTCTTAGAAGTACCAGGGGTGTCTGTGTTCTTGATTCCTCATGTGTCCTATTATTCTATCATCTGTTCATGGGTCTCAGAAAATACGTAAGTTGATAAAGTTTATTTCATGATATTAACCGAAGGCATATTGATCTTATGATATTTCGAGAGATCTTACTGACTTACTTCATTATGCATTACATTCATTTATACATGTACATTGACCCATGACTAAATGGCGTTATATACGCGTATATTATATGTATATGGGATATGGAAAAAGTTTATGGCGTTATATACGCACCACCACTTGATCAGCTGGTATACGTTGATGATTTTGCCCAGTGGCTGAGATGATATGATGGGATGCCCTTAGTGGCTGGATGATGTTATGTACGCATATACCTATGCATGGTATGGCATTTATACGCACATGCATGACATTATAAATTTTTCATGATTCACAGAGCTATTCAGAATTACAGGTTGAGTTCTTTACTCCATATTTCTTTCATGTCTTTTATATACTGTTGTCATGCCTTACATACTCGGTACGTTATTTGTACTGACGTTCCTTTTGCCTGGGGACGCTGCATTTCATGCCCGCAGGTCCTGATAGACAGTTTGAGAGTCCTCCTAGTAGGCTATCAGCTCAGTGGAAGGTGTTGGTGCACTCCACTTGCTCCGGAGTTGCCTATTTGGTCAGTATGATTTGGACATGTATTAATTGGTATTGTGGGACCCTGTCCCGACCTTTATGATGTTATATACTCTTAGAGGCTTGTAGACAGATGTCATGTATATGGATATTTGTATGGCCTTGTCGGCCTATGTTATGAGTATACAAATGATCATGTCAGCCTTATAGGCCCGTACGTCATGGGTATAAGTTTTCATTACATGTTGGGTCGTCCTATGTCGAGTATTTCCTTTTGTTTTAATTCTAGTTATCTCATGACGGCCTTTCCAGTTCATTTACCCATGATAGTATGATAAGAAGTATACGTTACATTGGTACTCGGTTGAGTTAGGCACCGGGTGCCCGTCGCATCCCTACAGTTTGGGTTGTGACACCCGGATGCTATTCGGACGATGCGTGGATTGAGTCAAGACTCAATAGGGGCTGCTGGTGCACCAGTTCTGGTGTACCCACACCTTCGAGCTTTGGGCCGCAGGTGCAAGCCCGCAGGTGAGTTGGTTGCATCACAGAAGCGTTTAGGGAACGTGTGGCCATGTACCGCAGGTGCGACTCCTGGTGCGCACCTGCGAATGCGCAGGTGCGAATTTAAAGAGCACAGAAGAGGATCAAGCCGCAGGAGCGGCACACTTGCCGCAGAAGTGGGACCGTAGGAGCGGCAATCCCCTCTGCAGAAGTGACTCTCGCTGGTTTGAGGAACTCCGCAGAAGCGGGCTAAGCACCGCAGGTGCGGTACCGCAAATTCCGCCAAGGCACCGCAGGTACAAAAAATCGCTGAAGGCAGTGGGTTGTTTTAAATTGGGGTTTGAGCATTTTTGCTTATTTCTTACACTTCTTGGGGGCGATTTTAGAGTTGGTTAGAGAGGGATTTTCATCAAATAATTGAGGTAAGTAATTCCTATCAAATGTGAGTTAAATACATAGCTTATGGGTAGATTATAACATGTAAATTATTGAAAATCATGGGTTTAGGTGAAAACCTAGGTTTTTAATAAAAATGAGATTTAACCAAGAAATTTGTTATGGAATTTAGTAAAAATCATATATTTGAGTTCATGAGGTTATGGGTAAGAACTTTCTTCAAAACTTTCCGGAATCCGGGCACGTGGGCCCAGGGGTGAATTTTAGGGATTCTTCAAATAGGCTTGGGAAATCACTTTGATAGTTAGGATATGAGCTTATGAACATGTATTGATCATTTTTATATAATATTTGACTAGTTTCGAGTCGTTTGGCACCGAATTGAGGGTTTGAGCACAATCTCGGACCAGGAATTAGGCTTTGAGACGAGGTAAGTTTCCTTTCTAACCTTGTAAGAGAGAACTTACCCCAAAGGTGAGTTGGTTAATATGTGTTCCTATTTATGAGAGGGCTACGTACGCACGAGGTGACGAGAGTCCGTACATAGCTACTAATTATGTTATTGTCCGGGTAGCCTAGGACCCATATCATGTTATACTTGAAATGTTTGCCCCTACTTGATAACTTAATTTCTTAAGTCATATTGAAATTTGATAAAAGAATTTTAAAAGGTTAAATTTCACATACTCGAAGTTGTAAATGGGACACTTGATTGTTATTGAGAATTTGTGTTTCCATAAAGTATTTTTTATTTGTGGAGCGGGCCGAACGCCTCGGTAGCAGATAGATGCGTCTATGGTTTGCGTCGTTCAACCCTCGGCAGTGCATGATTTAAATATTCTTATATTGGATCGGGTCGTACGACCTCGGCATAATTTGCGCATGATAAATCTTTAGAACTATTCATAATTGATATTGCTCCGATGTATTGAGATATAAATTGTTAAGTGATGAAAATAAATTTGGGACTTAATATTTGTGAAAGGATTATTTACTATTTCCTGCTATTGAGTTTTCAGTATCATTCATGTAATCCATGCTTAGTTATGATTCTGACATATTATTGTTAGCCCATAGTAAGTGTCAAAGTCGACCCCTCGTCACTACTTCTTCGAAGTTAGACTGGATACTCAATGGGTACATGTTGTTTATGTACTCACGCTACACTTCTGCACTTAATGTGCAGGATATGAGGCAGGTGCATCTAGGTACTAGTCCGGCGCGCACGCTTGATCCCTGTTACAAGACTACATGATGAGCTGTCTTTCGAGCTGTTCTGCAGCAGCCGAAGTCTTTCTTTTGTTATTGTTCTGTCTATTCCATTTCAGACAATAGAGTAGTAATCTTTTGTATATTCTACTAGTAGCCCATACTCCTATGACACCAGATCTTGGCACACACTAGTAGACTCGTGGTCTTGGTTTATTTCATGGTTATGATTGCACTCAGTTGCCTTCGCTTTATTTATTTCAATCTGTGTTTGTTTTCCTTAACTCGTGGTCTTCTTTTGATAGTTCATTGTTGGCTTGCCTAGCGACGACGTTGGGCACCCTCATGGCCTATTATGGAATTTAGGTCATGATAGGTTTCCTCGAGGTTTGAGGATCAGTTCCTCTTTATCCAGTTCCCCCATGTCAAGTTGCCCTGGGTGGAAGGACGTGTTCCATCTTCTGTTCCTTCCTCTGGTGCAACTTCAGTCTGGGTTGTGGTTTCATTTGAGTTTCTTACCAGCCCAATTGCTTCATCATCATGTTCTTGCCTCTCAGAAAGAATGTTAGTTTCATCAAAACCACATGTACACTTTCTTCTAAACACATAGTTCTTTTGTTATAAATCTTATAAGCTTTAGTATGTGAAGAATACTCCCTCATCACTTTTGGGATCAAACTCTCCTAGGGAGTCTTTACCATTATTGTGCACAAAGCACTTGCATCCAAATGCCCTATGATGGGATATGTTTGGCTTTCTCCCTTTAAGTAACTCATAGGGAGTCTTCTCAACAAGAAGTCTAGTTATGCACTTATTTATGATGTAACATGCAGTGTTCAGAGCTTCTGCCCAAAAACTATGGGGCAGTTTACTAGAAAGAAGCATAGTCCTAGCCATTTCTTCCAATGTCCTATTCTTTCTTTCAACTACTCTATTTTATTGTGGAGTCCTAGGAGCAGAAAAATATGATATATGCCATGCTCATCACAAAATTCAGCAAATTTATCATTCTCAAATTCAATACCATGATCAGACCTAATTGATGCAAGTTGATTACCTAGTTATTTCTGAGTTTTTCTAACAAAAGAAGTGAACATGTCAAATGCTTCATCTTTAGATGTTAAAAATAATGTCCAAGTAAACCTAGAGTAATAATTAACAAGCACCATCACATATCTCTTACCACCTCTACTCAATGTTTTCATTGGTCCACAAAGGTCCATATGGACCAGTTTGATCGTCCTGGTGGTGCTTACCACTTTCTTGCTTTTGAAAAAGTCTTACCTGCTTCCCCCTTGCACAATCCTCACAAACTTTATCTTCCTTGAACTTAATGTTAGAAAGCCCTATCACCAAGTCCTTGGAGATTAGTTTGTTGAGCTTACTTAGACCGGCATGTCCAAGTCTCTTGTGCTAAAGGAGGGGATCATTATCCAACACACTTAAGCAAGTGAGTTCATTTTCTGAAAGTGTGGACAGATCTACAACATATATGTTGTTCGCTCTTTTTCCGTGCAAAACTATCTTATCAGTGGTAAGATTAATCACAAAGTATTTTGTAGAGGTGAATGCTACCATGTTACCTCTATCACACAATTGTGATACACTTATTAGATTGTACTTTAATCCATCTATCAAGTAGACGTTCTCAATAGAGTGAGAATCAGTCTTACCTACCTTTCCAACCCCAATGATCTCACCTTTCTTCATATTTACAAAGGAGACATTACCTCATTTAAGGTCCTCAAGTGAAAGGAATTGGTTCTTGTTTCCTGTCATATGCTTTGAGCAGCCACTATCCATGTACCATATTTGGCTGCTCCCTTACACTTAGACCTGCAAAAGGAAATCAGGGATTAGTTTTAGGAACCCAAACTAGTTTGGGTCCCTTTCTATAGGCAAAAGTATGAATCAAATTCTTTTTAGCCCAACTTGGTAGCCTATTCTTTCCTTGAACAAATTCTTTGTTCTTTTGACTAGCCTTTTCTTTTGCAGTTTATTCACTTTTATAGTGACCTGTTTTACCATAGTGTGTGCAAATCTTGTTCTCAGAAAGTGTGAGGTACTTGCTTTTGGGATCCCACTTAGGTGACAGTTCCCAAACCCATGTCCTCTTCTGTTGCTACTATGGTGTTCTTGTAGCCATGAAAGTGCATCGGAGGACCTGTTCCATTTATAAGTTTTGTCTAGCTCATGCTTGACCTTGCTTAGATCTTCCTTTAGGATTCTTACCTGCTCATCCATTTCATACAACTCATCTTTCATTTTTCCTACATTTTCTTCTAGAGTGAGTTGTGTGTGATCAGCTGTCTTTTTGCCTGTTCCTAATTTCAGTTTTAGATTTTCAGATCGAAGCTCTAGGACAGTTGAGTTAAGTGCATGAACCTAGCTCTTCAACACAGTATTTTCACTTACAGTTTCACTAATCCTAAGTTCCAGGTTTTTGCACTTAGCTTTCAAAATCACACATTCTTTAGATAATTGTTCCTTTTCATGGTTTACAATTTCAGATTCGTCAATTAGTTCTAGAAGTAACTCAGATAATCATTCTTTAGACAATAATTTAATCTTGTCTTTGAGATAAATTACACTTACCTCAGTTTCTTCATCAGAATCTCCAATGGCCATAAGTGCTTTTTCATCCTCATCATTATCATCGGAGCTTTCATCTAAGCTTTCTCCCCAAGCAGCGACCATAGCCTTGGTTGATCCTTTGTTGTTGCTTTTCTTGGGTCAAACATGTTCCTGCTTCTTGTTCCTTCGTTCAACTCTTTCCTTCTTCCATTCAATTTCCCATAAAGGACAGTTCTTGATGTGGTGATCAGTCTTTCCACACTAGCAGTCATCATTTGCTTGCTTCTCAAGAGCTTTTGACTTGCTATAGCTTCCACTTCTTGAAGGACCTTTTCCTCTCATCAGGTACTTCTTGAAGTCCTTGGTGATCATAGCCATTTCATCATCTTCTAGATCGGAACTTTCAGTGATTCTGAGTGCCAAGCTCCTTACCTTCTTGGTACATCCATTTTCATGGTTTGTCTCCTAAGTTCATAAGCAGTGAGATTTCCAATTAATTTATCGAGTGGGAGAGTGGCAATATTCTTTGATTCCTGAATGACAGTGATTTTGCTCTCCCAAGAGATAGGCAAAACCCTAGTCAGTATCTTCTCGACTTTATATTCTTCAGGAATAATCCTTCCAAGAGACTTTAGTTCATTTGTCAGTGTAGTGAACCTTGTGTACATCTATTAAATGGTTTCTCCTTCCTTCATAGCAAAGTTCTCATATTGAGAATACAGTAGAGTTCCATTGGATCTCTTCACCTGAGGTATTCCTTCATGAGCCACTTGCAATGTGTCCCAAATTTGTTTAGCAGTAGTACAGCTTTGGATTCTGCTGTACTCATCTAGACCAAGTTCACAAACAAGCCATTTCTTGGCTTTAGCATTCTTCTCTCATTTCTTCAAGTCCTCAACAGTGCAATTCGCTCTTGTCTTGGCACCTCTACTCCTTCAGCATTTATCTTCAAAGTAGCCAGTGGACCATCGGTGATAATGTCCATAGCTCATAGTCCTCTCCTATAATGTGATCTTTCATCCTGTTTTTCCACCAAGAGTAGTACTGGTCGTTAAAGAGTAGTGGCCTGGCAGTGGATTGCCCTTCCCAATTTTCAGGTGGTGCACTCATGTTGATCTTCTCCTAACGTATAAGCCTCTTCAAGGAGAACCTACTCTGATACCAATTGATGTTTTATACTTCAATACCACACAAGAAGGGGGTGATTTATGTGGTGTCCAATTTTCGCGTGTACTAATTATGGAAGGACCTGGTTCTTCTATGTGTTCCTTATACTACTATTGCGAAAATAGTAAATGCAAAAAGTTAAGAACACAAATTTTTTTACGTGAAAAATACCCGGCTCAAAAGGTGAAAAAACACGACCTATTACTCAGTAGGATTTTTTCAACACTTCACTAAATCACTAAGCCAAAACAATATTTACAAAAAAAATTATAAACCTAAGGATTACCTCTAATCCCGTTGTGGCAGCCAGCCTCTAACTATTGCGACAACTTCAAGTTAACTCTAACTTGAATACTCAGAGTACCTAATACAATTGCCTCTAGATAAAGCTGAAAGTTACAATTTAAAAAGCCCTACTACAGTTGAACTAGAATAAAAGACAGACACTTGGAACTGGTTCTTCTATTTGGTTCATGTATCTTCAGGTTCGCACACTTGAATCACACAAGAATTATTTGCAAAATGCCTTGCTATTTTGCTCTCAACTCACGTTTAACTTTAGCGTTTGTGCGTGCCTGTAGAATGAGAACATCCTGCAATATATAGAGTTAATAGAATAAGAAATAACTAGAGTTCTAATGCTATGCTCTTCCTTGATAGAAGAGTTCTAGTTATCTTCAACTTCTAACTCCTCACTTATCTTGGATAAAGTTCTCTTCGAGTAAGGAGTCATTCTCCTTATCATTTATGCAACCTTTTCGATCAGAAGATATCAGATATAACAACTTAAGCTTATCTCCTTCACGTGCATCCCTTATGCTCGAATCTACCCGTGTCTATGTACAATATGTATGGACCTGGTTCATGCATGAGTTCCTTTGTCAATCATCAAAACAAACTTCACTTGGGACAACAACATCAGTGTAAACATGCAAAATCAAAACTTTAGTATTAAAATGGACATGCAAACCCCTCAGATTCAAAATCAAAATCTCATAATTTTGTACAGTGACAGATTTATTACAAAATCTTAAACTACTAAAAAATCAATTAAATACGGTAAAGAACTAACCTTTAGTTTTGGATTGTGACGTATAAATAGCTAATGGTTCTGCACTGACCTTGATTGTAACACCACAGTATCAAATTAAACCCTAGATTGTAATATCGTACTGAAATCGAAGACGATAAACCATAAAAACAGAGACTACATACTTCTTTGCATTATATTAGAGCCGATTTTGCAATAGAATAAAGAGAAAATTATGATTGGAGTAATTTTATGGAAGGAATCGAAGAGGAGAGATTGAGAATTTGGTTTGGACTATAGAAAAGGGAAGAATATAAAAGAAAGAATGAATGGGTGTCGGGTTTAATTAATGAATGGATTTAATTTAGTTAAAAATAAAAAGGGGAGTAATAAAATAAAAGGGAATTTGGTGGGACCCATTATCATGTGTATACACCGATAGTATTATAAATGGGGGTCGGATTTAATTGAGCATATAATGTTACATAAATTCTGGAAAAATAAGTTCAGGGGGGTAATAGGACCCCCGAAAAGAAAAGGTGTGTAGTTGGTAATATGGTCATAGGTTGGGGAAGATTTTATGCATTTGCATAATCCGATCATTCATAAATTAATTTTAGATAATTGTTTATGATAAATATTAATAATATTTTGATAAATATAATAATTAACTTACTATTACATGTCAAATTATATTAATATATAAAAATTATTTAAATTGATAGCGTATATAACTTAAATCCGTTAGGAAATTATTTGGGTCTTTTTTTTTGTATTTTTAATTAAAAGCATACGACATTTGTTTGTCTTAACAACAGAATAAAATATTGACTGTCCAAAGGCATCTTTTGGTTAAGCTGAGCGGTGTCATGTAGCACAATTTTATTGAAAATTTTACAAAATATAAAGATATACAACATGCAAAAATATAATTTCAAAACAACTAACTTTAAAGTGACCCCACTTGACCTGAATCATTTCTTGGTTCGACTTTAAATATCTTTTAACCTTATTTTTTAGTAAAAGATTAGATATTAGGTGTAGTTTTAAGTATTTTAGCTTTCCATTTTAATATGGCACAATGTATATTTTTAGCTGTTCCAAAAATAATAGCCGACATATATATATATATATATATATATATATATATATATATATAATACATACTTTTTGGCTAGCGAATGAAATTAGTTTTGGCCGACCTGTCAATTTTATATATTTCCCTTTTTCTAAATGTTTTAGCCTTATTATTTAGTAAATGATTAGTGTTACTCCCAAATACACACGCAAGTATACTCGGTCAACAAGTAATAAAGTGATGAATAGAGTATCAAACCCAAAAAGACTTATCGCGAACTTCTTATCAATTCAACTAAAATGCTGTAATCTAATCGAGTTACCAAGATTGAGATTTTGTTACTAAATTACTATTGCAAATATTAAATAAATAACTAATTACGACAACCGAGAACTTTTAAGAATTACTTCAGTAGAGATGAATAATCCAGAGTTGTGACGGTTCACTAAACCTATTGATTTTTAGTTAAATCCCCCCCGATCAACTTGAATTTTTTATGGTTGCTTATTTACTAGATTTTCTTTACTCATAATATTTTCCTGAATTACTACTTGCATATCCAAGATAGATTAACGCCTATATGCATATGAAATTAATCTACCAAGGATGCATTGCGATCATGGTATTGAATTGAGTGCAATGAATTGATATATTCTTATCCTAACCACAAATCTTCCCTCTATCCCTAGGGATAAAATTACGCTCTCAATAATTCTTCTCTAATCTAAGAACGGCTTTTTCAAGCATATCATAAATAGTTGATGAAACTTAATTGTTGGCCAACCAATCAAGCAACTATACACAAAACTAAAAAACCAACAATAACATAGAAATCCGTATTAAAGGAGAAAATAATAGTCAAATGTCATTCACAACCCAAAAATATAAAACTTAGTCACACATAGTCACAATAAGATTACACAAGTATTTTGCATAATAAAGTTACCAGAAAGAGATGAAAGATTGAAGAACTCGATGATCTTTGATTAAAAGTTGCTCCACACGATCCGCTTTTATACCGGTTAGGAACGTGTTGAAAAGAAACCTTTTTCTTTTTGTGCCGCAAAACTTTTTCGGATTTGGGAGCCCTGGTCATCACGGATCGGTGGCCCATGCGCCTTTTTTTTCCAGTATCTGCCTTCACCTGCGGATCTCCTGCTCGGCGGTGGAACTGCTTCAATTTCTGTCCAGGCACCGAGTTTCAGTGGCCTGGACGCCGAAGATGACCTTCCATTTTTTTCTTCTTTTTCCACTTCACTAGTATGCAGGGGCGGCTCGATATATTTTGTGGCCTAAAGCCAAATATTAATATGAGGCCTTTTTTATAATTTCTATCTTAATTCAATATTTTTTTAAAGAAAAAAAAAATTAACCCAAATAGTCGTCCATCTAATCTGTTAAACTAAAACTAGCTGCGGATGTATAATATATATATATATATATATATATATATATATATATATATATATATATATATATATCGGCTAGAAAAAGTCCTTCAATTAGTAACTATTATTGAAAAATGAGGCCCTAAAAAATTGGGGGCCTAAAGCACTTGCCTTAGTAGCTTGTGCATTAGAGCCGGCCCTGCTAGTATGCATTTGATACATGTTCGACACATGTATCAAACATGTATTACATATGTATCTCACACACAGGTATACATGAATATACATATGATATACATTCTATACACATATGAGCACAAATGATACACAGTGCGATACACATATCATATTTTTCTATGTTCATTTTCTACCTCAAATTTTTATTTTAAACCACCTCAAAACTCCATCAAACTATCCCCAAACTGAGATTCAAACTCCTTAAGATGTATCCAATCTATTCCAGCAACACCCACTCAAAGGAAACCAAAAATTTAATTTTTTGCTCCAAATTAGCTAATATAGTAATATTTGACTAATATTGATAATATTTTAGAGCAAAATTCATTTGTAGCCACTCGCTACAAACTTGTACCATTTGGTAGCCACAAAATTTTAGATACATTTAGTAGCCTAAAAGATATTGGAATGGTCAGTCCAAATTCCACCAACCCCACCGCATCTACCTTTTCTTTTCTACTATCTATCAGACATCCATACAAAAAAAGCTCCAACATTGCCCTACCGCTATTGCTGCGCCGCCGCTACCGCCATGGCACCGCTACCACCTCCACGCACGGCTGCCACCGCATCGTCCTACCCACATCCCAAAAATAATAGATCATCAAAAAGAAGACTCACGCACTCCTGGACCAGCCTCATCCACCCCAATTTCACCACCAAACCTAAAGAATTAAGGACTAATAGAGGGGGGAAAGTGTGAGAAGAAGAAAAAAACAAAAGGCAGTATAAACAGACAAATTGAACTTAAAAGAAATAAGATCTAAAAGATAAAAAGAAATAAAGATTGAGTATTTATGAGAGAAAAATTATACACTTTATATAAGGAAGATATATTAATTATTTACTTTATATACAATTATAAATTCTATGTGCACTGCATATATACATTATATACTATTATATACTTTATATACAGAGTATTAAATTTATATAAAAAATGTATATGTATTATATAAGTGCAGATACACCTTTCATATAAATGTGCATACATAATATATACACATTATATACAATATTCTCAACACTCAATGTAGCCACTGTAATCTTTCACGCTCATTTTTGTATAATATGTGTATACTAAATGTATATATACTATTATATACTTTATATACAAAATTATATCAACATTGAATTTGTATAAAAAGTGTATATGTATTATATAAGTATAGATACACCTTTCATATAAATGTGCATACATAATATATACACATTATATACAATATTCTCAACACTCAATGTAGCCATTGTAATCTGTTACGCCCAATTTTATATAATACGTGTATAATAAATGTATCATTAGTGTAAAATGTATACACATTGATTATACACCATATTATACCATTATTATATACTGATTACACAATGTATAAATAAAGGAGCACTGACGATAATGGAGGACAGTGAACATAGTGGCTATTTTATTTTCTCAATTTTTATCTTCTTGTAAAATTCATCCGAAAAATTATCATGCAATATTATATCTGAAAGTGGACAGAAAGCGAAGAAAGAGGCAACCACCGCCAGGCTTTTGCCGGAAATTACTCAAAGAAGGTAGATATTTTTGCATCTAAGTAAACGAGGAGGAGATCTCAAAGAAAATAAGAAAAGTTTAAAAAAGATGTATGTTGGTGTCGCTATAGGAGAAGAAAAGAAAAAAGAAAAAAAAGGGAGGGAGTGAAGAAGGGAAAAGATAAGAAGAGAGGAAAAGATGGAAGTCGCTGGTAGATTGAAGAAGGGAGAAGAAGAGAAGAGAGGGGGGGGGGAGGAGTAGGCGACTGAAAAAGGAATAAGTGCATTGGGAATAGTAATTATAATTTGTCAATAAATTGGGCCTAAAGGCTATTTCCTGTCCATTGAGAAAAATATGGGCTAATAAAATTTTCAGGGGCTATAGAAGGTCATTTTCTCAATATTTTATGTAGTGGCTATTTTTTGTACTAATTTGCTTATGGGCTAACATAACTGATAGTTTCACTTTTATAGAGAATTACTTCGAATTAAAATCAGCTTTGGTTAGGATTTAGGCCTCATGACCGCCCCTTTTTACACGCTTGATCCTTTTTTAACTATTATTTAAAAAAATAGCATCATTTATTATTTATTTTATAAAGAGCACTTTTTTTCATTATTAGCATATTATAAAAGTTAAGCTCAATATTTAATAAGTTAACCGACTCACTAATCACAAAAAGTACTTTTTTTGTCCATCTCCATTCTCCCTTTCCAACATTCATCTTGTTCACTCCATTTTTGAAAATCTGATGTATATGTGAATGCCACCTAAATTCAAGATGTATTGATTTATACGTCTTTTACTTTGTATATCAAGTATCACTTTAATTCAAAATATATTTTTATGTATATAATTTTTGTATATTTATTTGTGAAGTGCCATCTTATTTTAAGATGTATTTTTAATATATATTTCAAATATATTTTATATGTCAAGTGCCATTTTAATTCAGGATATATTTTTTATGTATATATTTTTTGTATATTTATATGCCATCTTAATTAAATTTAAGATATATATTTTTATGTATATTTCACATGTCTAAGTGTCATCTTAATTGAAGATGTATTTTTTATGTATATTATTTATATATTTTATATGTGTTAATTCAATATATATATTTTTATATATACGTTTTGTATATATTAACATATATTATTATCGAAGTAAGATCTTTATGTTAATAAAGGAAGAAAGAAGTAAGAGAAACTTAAGAAAGATAATTAAAAAGAAAATGAATGGAACAAATTTAGAAAATATATTGATTTCGGCAGAAAACAAAATTAAGAAGATGAAGACAAATAAGGAAAGCTAATAGATAAAGAGAGAGAAAAAAAGGCATAATTTTTGTACAAAGAATTATTGACTTCAAATTGCTTATGTTTGCGGATTAATAATTAATATTCCTATTTTAATGGAACTGTGTGCTACAAATATAAATATTTTCCTGCCACAACTATAATATTGGGTTTCATGCTAAGAATTTGTTATATTTCTTTTAAATTGTGACAGTTATGTAAAGTTCTCCTCTTTCTTCTCCTATATATATAAGTTCTTTTCGTTGGGACACTTTTTGATCATAATACTACGGGGTCATTGTCACACCTCCTTTTTACGGGAAAAGTAGTTTTTTTCACTTTAAGTGACATTATTGAAATGGAATTAGTTTAATTAATTTAAGAGTCGTCACTTAGAATAATTATTATGGTGTCCCAAATCACCGGTTTATTTTAAAATCTCAATTCAAGAAAAATTGACTCTATTTAAGTCTGCGAAACACAGAAGACCGGGTAAGGAATTTTGTTAACCCAGAGAAGGTGTGAGGCACTCCCAAGTTCCGTGGTTTTAGCATGGTCACTTTGCAAAGTATATTTGGCTTAATTATCCGATTATTATGCGTTTTAAACTTATGTGCATTTTTACCTTTTACCGCTTTTAATTACTTGATTGTTAAATTATGGAATTAATCTTTGAAACGAATCATGTGTATGTGTATCTGTTTTGTTTATTGTGCTAAAATCATATCACGCGTACGTGTACACATTTCATAACGGTTAATTATTATTAATTTTGTTTCGCCCAAAGTTGCGCGAACGCATACCTTGGTTTTAATTTGAAAGTCATAATTATATCACGCGGACGTATACATGATCACGATAATTCAATTAGTGCACGCCTAAAAACATACTAACGTATTCATGACTTATTTATTTCCTAGTTTTGAGATTGTTGTGAGGCATGACTATAAAAATTATTGGGGAAGGGATATAGATTAATCACTAAAACCATTTACGCGACCAAACACATTGCACGATCGCTACAGAATAGTATCTAGTTTGGGGCATGTATAACGATTTTGGAGCTAATAGATATCGACATAATATCAAATTGCCTACAACACCTACTTTACTATATAAAATAGCATCTAACAATGATAAAAGGCGCCATGGTTGTAATAAACAGAAAATTTTGCTAAGACTACCATATTATATTGAGGGATGGATAATCATATAACTCTACATATGGTTCTCCTATGAAACAGCTAGAGATGATAATAACAGTAACTAAACCCCAAATACTTAGTTTAAACCCCAAATAGAACAAACATTACTAAAATATTTAATGAGATAGGTCGGTCAGACCCTCGTACTTAATTTGCGTTATGATTTACGAGCAAAACAGTGAAGGAAATGTGTGCTATTTGTATTTATGTGTGTATGATCATGGGATTGAGGGGATAAGGGGATGAGAATTGGGAATGTTACTATTTATTTATTTTTGTCTTTTTTGTGCGAGTGAGTTACGTGAGAGTCATGGGATGTGTGACTCAGCTTTTAAGATAAAGTTTACTGCCAAAATTTTTGGAAAAAGTTATGGGAATTTAATTATATTTTTTTTGTATGTTTTCTTTTAGAAGTAAAATTCAATTAAAATATTAACACAAGAATATTAACCAACTAACCTTAGACTATATATATATATACTTGTGAATTTTTCTTTTCTCTAACTTATACTCTAAGAATGTGAATATTTTTGTAGTTTTTAATATATATATATATATTTTTTAAAATAAAACCTATTAAAAGTAAGATAAAAGTTTAAAATATCAAGATGCGACCTAAAATAAATATTTACACTAAAAATAGTATAAAATTCTGATGTGGTCAAAAATTAGTTGTTCACAGTCATTTGTAGGATGTATAAGAATAGTACTGAATATGGTGTATTAGTGAGATTAGTAATATTGAGATTAATTATGCTGGATTATTATTTGGTGTATTAAAGGTTTTGGAAGGATAGTTCTGTATATATGGATGCGGTGGAAAGAAGTAAAACTATCCTTAAAATTATTCCAGTTAAATGGATGACATGCTTAAGCTTAATACGGATGGGTGCAATAAAGGTATTCCTGGCCTAACAGAAGGAGGGGGAAGATTTGATTATGGCCTTTTACTCGTTCTTTGACATATGCACTAACAACATAGCTGAGGCAAAGGCAATCTTTATTGGCTTGAATTGGTGTTTGGAAAATGGCTATAAGCAATTACAAATTGAATAGCTGGAGAAGAAAACAATGAAGCAACTATGCTTTCTCACACTGCTATAGGGAAGCCAACTGCACTGCTGACCTCTTGGCTAACTCAGCCTTCACATGAAATCTTCTACCTTCTTCATGGAAACTAATTCTTTGCCAAGGAAAGTGAGAGCTACTTTGAAGATTGAAAGAGACCAAATAATCAATTTCAAGAGTTAAAATAGCACTGGCTAGCCAGTTTTCGGACTTGTAATTGAAAAATAGTCAGTGTTTGCAAAGTCACTGAAAAACTGAAAAATAGTCACTATTTTGCTGCAACACGGAAAGTTCCGACATAATATACTAGAGATTGGAGCACATGTGTATGAACTTACAGCATATTATGTTGAAACTTCAGCACATTATGAAATTCCAGCATGTTATGTTCGAAGTTCGCATGTAAAAAATTCGAACTCCAGCATATTATGCTAGAATATTTTTCGGATTTTGAATAGTATTTTTGTTCAGATTTATCTTCACATGAAAAGTGGCGAAATTTCGATTACTTTTGAAACTATGGCTATTTTTCAATTATCAGTTGTAAATATGGTTATTTCTGAATTTTAGCCATTTGAGGATTAGGACAAAAAAGAACATTTTTAATGTGTAGTTTTTATTATTTTTTGCTTCTTTTCCTTTTGGTTTCTGGATACAAACTTTATAGGATAGAGTTTATCTCATGCTTATTCGTATATTAAAAGTCATGGTATTGCTAATGACATAGTTTGCTATGTATAAGAGTATATAGCTAATACAAGTATTAGTTATACATAGGTTGAAAAACACTACCAAATAAGGGATTAATAATACCAAAGCCAGTACATTTATATTTTCCCTAATAAATCCTACCAAACAATCCTCCCCCACCAATAACTAAGATTGCTCGGGGTTGGATAATCTATCAAATGCTGATTAAGTGTTGTTCTTTGCACTTTTGAGTGTTGTCTTCTTGGGATTTATCTTTCAATCTTGCACGTTTCATACTTAGGGGGTAAAACATTTCTCGTTCTTGATATCTTTGGTTTTAAAAGAAGATGATTAGTTTCATATACTAACTCTTTTATATGTTGTCTTTAGTTACTCTTTTAGAGGTTAACAAATAGGTAAGGTCTGAGGAGGGTAGTGTATACGCAGACCTTACCCCTACCTAGAGAGGTAGAGAGGCTCTTTTAGAGGTCACGTTCTTATTTATCTATTCTTGTTCTAATTTCTTTGTTGAAGGTTAACACTTTAATAGACGTTTTTTTCTCAACAGGATCTTGACAAGAATTTAGAGCATGAAGTTCTTGAATTCTTTCTTGAATTATCTAAGTTTCAGAGTTTCTTAGAGACTCAAATTCATGTTACCAGTCCATGCTCAGAGTAAGCACTTGATCCACAGAAAAAGGTGGGGAAAACGAGTTTTGGAGCTTAAGAAAGGTTTAGCTACCTTCTCTCTTGTTGCAATAGATCCCAAACAACTTACACAATAAACGTCTAAACTGAGTTTACAAACTCAGCTTTGGGAAAACTTCAAACGAACGCCAACAACTTTTTCATAATCAAGAGAACTAGTACTTCTTCTCTTCATTGATATCAAACTTAAAAATAAAGCTGTTTCATAACCTGGAGGGTATGTCAGGATCAACTGATAATTACATGAACAATCTTCATTTGGTACACTCCCACTTACACAAAAGGCAAAATCTGCCCAAGTTTTCGCAAGGCATTGTTGAATAAACTATGATCCATCACATTGTTAGATGCAGACTGCAGCATTTGGTATCTAAATAAGAGAAGATTAGACCATGTAATGTACTAAAGGAAAATAGAAAAGAAGAAAAAAGTTTCCTCTATCAGTGCTAGGTGACACAAACTGTATATATGGTGATATCTTTGCATCTGGTATGTACTTGGCCTCACCTGTGCACTCACTATAGACACTTGCAACAATTTTCCTACAGGCAGATCTTACGGTTCATGTAGAAAGATGGTTGGAAGACTTGCTATAATTATCTACATAAGAGACATGAAAATGCGAGCTTGATCAGAGTTCTTATGTACAAAATACCTCTCATATGATTCGATACTTTTACTGGTATCTTGACGCCTATTTCCGTGGTAAAACCAGGTTTATAGCTTTGCTCAACAAGATAGCCTTTTCTTCACTTTGACCTTCTTTCCAGACTTTGAACTTACAGGCAGAAGGAGTCTTCTCGACCCAACGTTGAAGCAATGACAGTGAATACTTTTCATTTTGGCCAGAAATATGCCATATACGCATGTCTAGATCCTCAGCTGCAACACCCAATTTGGCCTCATCATCATTACTCAAATCTATAACTTCAATCCTTTCCAGCTTTTGACTTTCTACTGTTGTTGGTGCCATATTACCATACAGTTGCTGATTTACCTTTTGATCATTATTGCTAAGCGAAGCGTCTACTTCAATTTGAGAAGCTGCTTTAAGCTCTGAGATTTCTTGCAGTAAGGATGTTTTTGATCTGTTTGGATCAGTTGCTGTGAACTGATGAGGCTCTTCTAAAACATTAATTTCAGCCTTTTCTTCTGGAGAGTATGCATGATACTGCTGTGCGTTCCTTTCTGAAAAGTTAGAAAAGTATGTTACAAAAACGATTTTTATTTACAAAAAATACATAGAATATTTTCCAAATTGGTTCTGTAATTTAAGTTTGAAAATGCTTCAATGTTACCCACTGCACGCATCATTTTGTACACAACAGGAAAAACAGCTTTAAAGATTGCTAAACTTGGAGTTCCACTTGTCTAGTTCTATGCAAATAACCAAATGTTCGGCAAAAAGATTGTCAAGGGGATAGAAGCTTCTTTAAATTGTAAAACACAAACTATATACATATGAGCAAATACAACTTTAAATCAATTCAATCTTGCTAATCTGAGCTACCTAAAACAATATATTGTAATTGGTTTTAATATTACAAAGAAAATATGGAACTCAAATATCAAGGTAAGAATTTCAAAATCGATGGACATTTTGTCTTCTTTGGTGCCGCTGAGATGAGAGCTAGTAAAGGTTAGATAAGAGCTCACAAATTTTCTTATGAGGCTACAGAAAAATTTCACTAAAGAAAAAGAAATTCATCAAGTTCTTAACCTCTAGAATATAATCATACCTGAGTAAGTTTCTCTATCTTCCTGTTTACCATTGACAACCTTGGAAGGGGTTGTCTCACGTAAGCATTGATGCTCCTGCTCGTCATGGATCTTGTGCTCAGCCAAAGGTTCAAGCTCTGCTACATCAGGAGTCACTCTGGGAAAATTATGTAGCAATAGCGACTGTTCTGATGGATTCTCTAGACGCTTTTTTTGTTCCATATACTCACAAAATGTAAAGACAAAAGGGGTTAAGGCAACAGTTTCCTTGTTTAGACGATTTGAGCCACACCTCAAGCTCTAAGGAGGGAAAGAATGACGAGAAACAGTGAATAGAAACAATGATCCACATAAAGTCATACCAGCAAGTGATCACAAGAAGCTTTGGTTCCAACTCCAAGCCAATCTTCCGACCTTATTTTTTTTTAAATTACTCTATTACAGAAAACATACAGCTGTTATCCCTTTAATTTGTAGTTTGGACAGGGCAGAAAAGGATATTGGTATCTCCATCCTTTCTCATTTGCTTGATCAATGAGTTTCTCCAACAAAGATAGCTTTCGAGCAATCCACTGACATTAAAGGGGAGGGGTAAAAAAACCAATAAGAACAAAGGTGGGATCAGATATCTATTGCAAAACACATTGATGATAATATAGCAATAAACAGTTGGCATTGGCATTTTCATGTTACTTTGCACAAATATAACTGCGCTGTGAGCTCTTAAGTAACAAAGTCAAGGAAAGTGGAAACATGCAAAATATAAGCTGGTAGAATTCAAAAGGTGCTTGATACTTGTGGAGATAATAAAGCCTTTTCTATCTGGTGCTTTACAATGATATTTTACCATACAAGGCATGCCTGAAGGTTGGATGTAGAGCATCAGGCCCATAAAGGAATATGCAAGCTATAGAAAATAGTAACATGAAAACATCAAAAAACGTAGACATGTAGAAAGTCACTCTCTCACCATCTCCCTTTCCCCGCTAAGATATTCATTTATGCATGGATAGATATATAAAAGCATATTCGTACAAGTTATTAGGATGGAACTTACTGAAAACGAAACCCAGAGTCTTAAAAATTAAAAAGTTGAGGGGAATGTTAACTCTTACAAAGCAGATTGTGAACCAGTCTAAAGTAGAAGTTACATAGCGTCAGTGGGAGCTTGCAAATTAAAAGAGCAAGAGCTTAAGATATTGTGATCTGTTTTGCATGATCATATCCTGTAATCTCACAACAGTAGAGGTAAAAAGTACATACAGCTAGAAGCCTAGAACCTGCCGCATTCAAGCAGGGGCGAAATAAACTACCATGATTTTTAAGAATATTTTACTAAGATTGTAACTGTACATGCTTTGTGATATCCTCATGGAGAACTCTAGCCCTTTGTTCGAGCTCCACCTGCAAAGCAGTATCTAGGGTTATGGTAATTCTAAAATCTGGAATATATATGAATATGCATGTTGTGCCAAACTCAGTGATTTATGCTTTGTTTTTTGTTTTTTTGTTGTTGATAAAGGTAACAGTATATTCATCAGCATAAAGCACTAAAGCGTGTGCTGGAAACCATTAAAAAAAAAAAAAAAAAAAAAAGAGACCTAGTTATATCTTTCCAAGATTCTTCTTAAAAGGACTAAAAACTTTAATGAAGTCTAAGTTTCATCTACACAAATTTTTACACCAAAATGAGAGGACAAAATACAGTTAAGCTTAATTTTCTCTAAAACAACTCCTCCTATCAAAACACCAATCATTTCTTTGTAATGAGATAAATATAGAAGGATTCCCCACATATTGAAAATATAACTACAAAGAAAGGTTCATACACTGGTAAAGGAGGAGATTTGTAAAAACTGTAATGAAGTCTAAGTTTCATCTACACAAATTTTTACACCAAAAATGAGAGGACAAAATACAGTTAAGCTTAATTTTCTCTAAAACAACTCCTCCAATCAAAACACCTATCATTTCTTTGTAATGAGATAAATATAGAAGGATTCCCCACATATTGAAAATATAACTACAAAGAAAGGTTCATACACTGGTAAAGGAGGAGATTTGCCTCACTTTCACATGGGCAAGAGTCACCATCCTATCTACCCACTAATCAATCCCATCGTTCAGCTGACTTTAAACAGTTGTGGTGAATAATATGTTCCATTTTCAGTTCTACTCTATCTTTAATACTTTCAATTAATGCACTTCTGAACCAAGTCTTGTCTTGTTCATTTACAAAAACTTATCCATATAACATATGAAGATGACAGGAACTACTTATATTCCCTTGTTTATTTCCCTAGCTGCTTCCCAGTTCCCATAACTGGCCATTAAACCAGTTGGACATAGAAGATGCATTCTGCCATGGTGATCTCCTAGAGGAAATGTATATGGAGCAACCACCTGGTCTGTTGATCAAGGGGAGTACGAGAAAGTTTTCCATTTGAAAGAATCTTTGTATGGTTTGAAGCAGAGTCCCGGTTTGGCAAATTTAGCGACGTAGTACAAGAACTTGGATCGAAGATGAGCAAATGCGACAACTCAGTCTTCAATAGATGGTTAACAGTTGGTTGTTGAGATATTATGTGATTTGCATAAAATCATGATAATTTGATTAGGAGATGTTATGTGATTGGCATAGAATCATGATTATTTGATTAGGGATCTTACGGATTTGATTAGGATTTTATTATGTAATTATACACTTACCAAATATGTACACTTTGTAATAGCTATATTTTCCCAATCAAGCTTTGAGGGAATAATCAAGCTTTCTGCCTAAGTCTCAGTCAGTACAGTAACGGTTGGTACTATCCCTCTGGTTGTTTATGTTGACAATATTGTCAACAAAGAAGATGGTTTTACAGGAATTTCTTCTCTCAAGTTGTTCTTATATGCCAAGTTTCATACAAAAGATTTGGGCCAGCTGAAATACTTTTTAGGAGTAGAAGTAACAATAAGCAAGAAAGGGATCTTGTCTCAACAGAACGTATGTACTTGATCTGCTTGCAGAAGCTGAAAAGATGGGAGCCAAACCATATAGCACACCGATGGTTCCTAATGTACAATGATGGTGATCCTTTTAATGATACGGAAGGATAGAGAAGGTTAGTTGTTTTAATTGAACTACCTCACAATGACCTGTCTAATTGTCGCCTATGCAGTTAGTATTATCACAGTCAATTTATGTCCGCACTTACAGTCAAACATTGGGCAGCATTAAGACAGATCCTGTGTTACTTGAAAGGAGCTCTTGGCCTTGGCAAGTAGTAAAGCGATCACATGCATACTCAGCGGATGTTGATTGAGCTGGATCCAGAACTGATAGAACATCAGGGTAGGGCTACTGCTTCTTTGTTGGTCAAAATCTGATATCATGGACGAGCAAGAACCAAAGTGTAGTATCTCGATCTAGTGTAGAACCAAAGTACGGGGTTATGGCTCAGTCCAGATGTGAAATGCTTTGGATACAGAACCCTTTAGATAAAGTTGGTTTAAAGCCTTTGTCAACAGTGTGATTGGATGTGGTAACATTAGCAGTCCAATTATGTGCAATCAGGTATTGCCTTTGCTGCTCACCTTAATTCTTGGATTGTTGATTCTGGTGCAAATAGATACATGACAAGCTCTTTTAAAGGCATTCAAAACCATTCTCCGTGTCTCAAAGGAGATAATATTAAAATAGCCAATGGTTCTTTAACACCTATATTTGGAAAAGGTTCTGTCGTTTGTACTCCTAATATTAAACTATCATACGTGCCCCATGTCCTTGAGTTCCCTGTCAATCTTTTATCTGTTAGTGCCATCACCAAAGCTATAAACTGTAAAATCGAGTTCTTTCCCAATCATTGTATTTTTCAGGATCTTCGAACACGGAAAAAGATTGGCAGTGGCAGATCGCATGATAACTTGTATATATTAGATGGAATTCAAAACTCGGGTCAAGCCTTTTTTGGGGAAAGGAAGGATGTCAACCAAGAAATAATACAGCGGTATAGACGGTTAAGACACCCATCATTCTTTGTTTTGAAGAAGTTATATCCCGGTTTGTTTTCAAGGACTCCATTTGAATCTTTGTTCTGTGATGCGTGTGAATATGCCAAGCATACCAGAAACTTTTATCCTGTGAGTGATAATAGAAGCACAACTCTGTTTATGACTATTCATTTTGATGTAGGGGGTCCTACCCAAACTGTTTATTTGTCTAGTAGTCGATGGTTTGTTACTTTCATCGGTTGTTGCACTAGGATGACTTGCATATATCTGTTAAAAGCCAAAAGTGAAGTTTTCTCTTGTATTCAGTCATTTTATAAGATGATTTATACTCAGTTTGATTGCAAAATAAAATCTTAAGAACTGGCAATTAGCAGCGAATACATGGATAAAAGATTTTGTGCTTATTGGGAGTCCAATAGGATAGTCCATCAGACTAGTTGTCCTTACACTAGTGCACAAAATGGGTTGTTGTAAGAAAAAATAGGCATTTGCTAGAAGTAGCAAGATCTCTTATGTTCACCATGCATCTACCAAAACCTTATTGGGGGATGCTATTCTAGTGGTTGCTTATCTTATCAATAGAATGCCACTTAAAACCCTCAATTTTCACCACTTAAAACCCTCAATTTTCAAAGTCCTCTAGAAGCTTTAAAGGGTAAGAATGAATATACTGTTCTTTTAGGTGTGTTTGCTTTGTCCACACAAGAAATTTTGGGAAACTTGATCCTAGAGCTATAAAATGTGTTTTCATTGGGTATTCTCCGACACATAAAGATTACAAATGTTATCATCTCTCTCTAGGAGATCTTTTGTTAGCATAGATGTTACTTTTTGAGAATCTGAGCTCTATTTCAGTATTACCTCATCACCTCTTTAGGGGGAGAGTAGTAAGGAGGAAGAGGTGATTCTACCTAGTTTCATTATTGGACCTCTTGATGACATTGTCACATGGGAAAGTGAAATTGGGGAAAGAATTCAAAGGGAGACTATTGGGCGTTTGGATAGGCCTGATTTGAAAACTTACTCAAGGAGAAATAGAGTAGAACAAGCCATCATGCAATCTAACGAAGCTGAACCTTCTTCTACTAGATGAACCTATTGCTCACAGAAAAGGAGTCAGATCTTGCACCATCAAACATACTTTATCTAATTTTGTCTCCTATCATTCTTTGTCCTCCTCCTATAGAGCCTTTATCTTGTCTATTTTCTGTGTCTATTCCCCAGAATTGGAGGGAAGCTTTTGCAGATCCTAAATGGAAGCAGCTATGATTGAAGAAATGAAGGCCTTGTCAAAAAATGAGACTTTGAAACTTATCACTTCACCATCAGACAAGAAGTTGGTTGGCTGCAAATGGGTCTTCACTGTGAAGAACCCATTTATCTTGTGCAGCTAATCTTGATTGGGACTTGCAACAGTTTGATATAAAGAATGCATTTCTTCATGGAGACTTAGAAGAAGAGGTGTATATGAAAATTCCTCCTGAATTTGATACTGCACAAAGTCAAGGAAAGGTATGCAGATTGAAGAAAGCCTTGTACGGACTTAAGTAATCTCCTAGAGCTTGGTTTGACAAATTTTGCAAAGCAATGATTTCCTTTGGTTACCAACAAAGCAATGTTGATCACACTCTTCATAAGACATCATAAGAGTAAACTCACTCTTCTCATAGTTTATGTTGATGACATATTAATGACAAGAGATGACAAAGAGGAGATGGCCCGATTGAAGAAGTTGTTGGCACATGAATTTGAGATCAAGGATCTAGGAAAATTGCAGTACTTCTTAGGAATTGAGGTTGCTAGATCAAAAAGAGGAATCTTTTTTTCTCAGAGGAAGTATATTCTGGATCTCTTGAAAGAAACTAGTATGACAGGTTGCAGACCCGCAGAATCGCCCGTTGAAAGCAATCATAGGTTACAAAGCGGAGTTGGAAAGTCGGTCGATAAGGAGAGATATCACAGGTTGGTTGGAAGACTCATTCATTTCTCCCACACTAGACAAGACATAGCCTATTCAGTTAGCATGGTGAGTCAGTTCATGCATGATCCCCGAGATTCTCATATGCAAGTTGTCTTTCACATTTTGCGATATCTGAAGTCTGCTCTAGGGAAAGGTCTACTTTTCTCCAAACATGATCACCTCCAAATAGAAGCCTTTACAGACGCAGATTGGGCTGGATCTCTGAATGTCAGAAGATCTACATCTGGTTATTGTACGCTCGTAGGAGGAAACTTGGTTACTTGGAGAAGTAAGAAGTAAAGTGTAGTTGCTAGATCAAGTGAGGAGGCAGAATATAGAGCTATGGCCCAGGGTATTTGCGAACTGCTTTTGGCTACAAAAGCTACTAGAGGAATTGAGACTGTGAAAAAGGAAAACTTTCCTTGTACTGTGGCAATAAGTCTGCCATAAGTATAGCTCATAATCCAGTCCAGCATGACCGAACAAAGCATGTGGAAATTGATTGACACTTCATCAAGGAAAAAATTACAAATGGTGTCTTGAGTGTGTTTCATGTGCCATCGGAAAAACAATGTGTTTACCAAGGGTCTCAACAAACGGACATTTCATACATTGTTTGTAAGTTGGGCATGTGCGACATCTTTGCACCAACTTAAGAGGGAGTGTTGATTGGCTTAATTATTAGAAAAGATTTGATTCTGATTGAGATTTGATTTTATTCATGTAAATTGACAGTAATTTAGTTTCTTCCTAAAATAGTCATAGGACCTAGTGTATAAATGCATTTGCTTAGGGACGTAAAAACTAAAAAATACACGAAAATACAAGAAGTCTTTTCTTCTTCTCAAAAATCTACAATACGCAATACATATAATAATCATATTCCATGTGGGACTCTATTTATTTACAGAACTACTAACTATCTAAGAGAAAAGGAAGCCAAAAATGAAGTGGACAGCTTGCTAGGCAGTATGGGACAGAGAACCAAAAATGAAGACAATACCAAGTAGATTTAATATTTGTTGCGACTCGGGAGACCACGACTGAAAAATACCTCACCACCCTCCCCACAAGTAGAGATTCATTTTACATCATTCATAATACGAGAAGGATTTAGAATTTAAAATCTTCACTCGATTCTAACTAGTATGAACAAAATTCTTAACACATAAATTCCTCCATTACCTTGTTATTTTACAGTCAGACATGTTTTTCTTTGAAAAGGAAGCCAAAAATGAAGCGGACAGCTTGCTAGGCAGTATGGGCTAGCGAACCAAAATGAAGACAATAGCAAGTAGATTTAATATTTGATGTGACTTTGGAGACCACGACTGAAAACTACCTCACCACCCTCTCCTTGCAAAATGGTTATGGAGGTATAATTTGGAGGAAACAGCTTTAAGAAGAAGGGTGATACAAGAGAAGTATGGCCATGGAAGACCTTGGTGCACCAAACCAGTATCATCCCCATATGGAGTCGGTGTATGGAAAACAATTCGGGGACAATGAAGGTTCATTGCTGATCATTCTAGTATCAAGGTTGGAAATGGAAGACGAGTTCTCTTCTGGTGTGACACATGGTTTGGGCACACTCCTCTAAACGATCAGTTTCCAGACTTATATAACATTGCTGCGAACCCAAGAATTTCAGTAGCAGAAGCAAAATCCACACATGGGTGGAATATTATTTTC
The DNA here is from genome assembly GCF_000390325.3 of Nicotiana tomentosiformis. NCBI lineage: Eukaryota > Viridiplantae > Streptophyta > Magnoliopsida > Solanales > Solanaceae > Nicotiana > Nicotiana tomentosiformis. The sequence continues at coordinate 12,618,106 of NC_090814.1, forward strand.
AGAAGGAACTTAAATGACTGGGAGTTGCAAAGTGTGGCAGAATTCTGGGAGACCTTAGAAGCCTTCTAAGGTCTCCCTGAAGAGGAAGATGTTTTAATGTGAAAGGGTCACAAATCAGGAGCCTTTTCAGTGAAATCTGCTTATCATTTCATCAACATTACTACAAATTTGGAGGGTCAGGGCGCTCACAAAAGTCTTATGCTTCACATGGTTAGTAGCAAGGGAAATTGTTCTAACTCAGGAAAATCTTATTAGGAGAGGAATACAGCTGCAAGCTAGGTGTAGTCTTTGTGGCAAAGATGGAGAGTCAGTTTCCCATCTCTTTATACACTGTCCAGTCACTACTCAACTTTGGCATTTCTATCTTAATTTGGCTGGAATCTCATGGACAATGCCCAATAACACTGCATATCTTCTAAGTAGCTGGAACAATGGAGGTGCAAATATTAAACAGAAGAAATGGTGGAAAGTAGTTCCTGCTTGCATCTGGTGGGTCATATGGAAGGAAAGGAATGCTAGAGTTTTTGAAGATAGGCCTAGCTCTTACCAGAAAATTAAGCTTAATTGTTTTTTGTTATTTCATTTTTGGTGCAAAGAGAGCTATAGGGAGGATGCACATTCTTTACTAGCTTTGCTAGAAGAAATGTAATCGATCAAAATAGGCTACGCAGTCTCAGATCTTTTGGGGCCTGAATGTGGCTCACACAATCTCTTGTAAATATTTTACTCTTTTATAAAATTTGTTACCATTATCAAAAAAAACAACACAAGGATTTAGAATCGAATAAAGATTGTAAATCACTTAGCTATTCCTGGATTCTCCATTGTGATTTGAGATACCAATTTATAGCGCTAAGAGCAATAGAGATGAGGCTGGGAACCACACTTTCTCTAAGGTGTAACTGGAAAGAGCACTTCTTTTTTCAGATGATTCAACTTTCTTTTGGGTGAAAATTTCTAAATAAGACATTCACACATTAAAAGGTTTCTGGATTAAGATTAAAAGTAATAAATATATCAAATAAAAGGCAATAAAGCACCTACCACAGTAAGCTTTTTAAGTAATCCAGCTTTCACCTTCTCTCTTAAATCTTCACATTCTTCCTGACAAGGAAATGCCAAAAGTAAAAATACATTTAAGGGACAGCCAAGAAGGCTCCTTAAGCACACAGGAACACACGTAACAACTTAAAATTTTACAAAGAGTAGATGCTCTGTCCTATGCTGAATCCTGTAAAAGTTCTAGAAGGCAATTAAAGCGATAGAACTTGAGATCAAGGAGGATACCAATGTAAAATCATCATCTGAAAGCATGCTCAAGCAAGTATCTCTGAACGTATTTGAAACTTGAAGAAAAGTCTCATTTTTGCCCTTACCAATTGAGCCTTGCTTGATGCCTGATAATGCAAAGCAATATCGGTATGGAAAACTTCAGGTCTTAAGAAAGATGTAAAGAACGAAGAGATCTGAGAATGAATTGCATGATTATTCCCGCAAGCATGTTGAGGTTTTTATAGTGTTTACAAGTAATCCTAAAAGGAAACAAAAGTATGCAAGTAATCCTAAAAAGAAAAGAAAAGTAACTCCTAGTAATTCCTATTCCTTTTTTTTTTTTTTGATAAGTCTACTAATTCCTATTCCTATTTACATACTTATATGGATTCTAAACCTTTGCTATATATACAAGGAATAGGATCTTATAATATTAATAATATTCTAATTCTTAACAAAAGATAATGGTCTTAAGTATAAGTCGGACCAGAATAACATCTCTATGATTTTTTTCTTATTAATCCTTTCCCAAAATTATTTAAATTGCTTCAATCTTTGGTTTGTGTCAGTTTAGTTTCAAGCTTTACCTTCTCAAAGACAACTATTTTTCACAAGGGTTAGGTCTAGCGGCCAATAAGCTGGAGTGGGCCATGGCCAATGGTAGACCAGGGTCCAGATCTAATTTCAAATAGAGAGAAAAAAAAAAGCTAGCTGATTCATTACCCTCTATCTAAATCTTGGGGGACGGATTTAATCGTAGCTGTATTGTGCAATGGCTTCTCAGCACTTCCAGAACAAACAGAGATGCTAAAGAACTCAAGAAGAACAAAAGTTCTTGAACAGATTTTGCAAGGACAGTGTAAACAGAGAGAAATATAGAGAGGGAACCTGCAAATTCTTTATTCGGATCTACAATTCAATTAAGAATCGTATTTATACACAAGATGATTCCCTGGCTAAGGCCCAAAGCAAATAATATCTATCACTAGGGGTTGGCTCTTGCAACCTTGGGTGATGGTGAGGCAAATCTCAATTCAAGTGAGTTTAGGCGAATCCCATATCTTTGAGATGATGGTGGGGCAAATGTAAGTGAGGACACTGAGTCCTAAGGGGGTGTATGTGACATTCTAGGCAAATCCCACATTGACAAAACACGGAAAAAATGTTGGGTATATAAGGAAGCAAGACTTAGAACCTAATGACACATTTTAAAATTGTGCGAGCCAAAGCCCAAAACGGACAATATCACTAGTGGATTGGGCTCAACCTTGAGGCCATTAAGCTTCAAAGTTAGCAGTGCAGTCATAAAGAGTTAAGATGCTTGAACAAGTTATCCATGTCATGAAAATACAAATTATACTAAGCAAACAATCTTAAGGAAATATGGGAACAACCTAGTCAAAATTGATATCATATTAGCAAAAAATTGGGAAAGAAAGTATCCTCATCATGCATTTTTCAGACTTCTGCATAGCATTCTACCAAAGTGTCAGCAACTAATTAAAACTAACCAAACTATGAAGTCGTTTGTTAAAACAACCTGTGATTTGCACAAGCTGATGAGAGTTTCTCTGGCTGTAATCGCATGGATCTGACTTCACCCGAACAAAACTTCCTATAATCTTGTTTTCATTTGATTGCAGCAGCTTGATCATCTCCAGCACCAGGCTCTTCTTCAAATAGACAAGTTTGATATTTTCAGGGACCAAGGCTGCAAATTGACTCGGAGCTGGAGTAAGATACTTCTTTGTCAGTTTCTTGTTTGGATCTGACTTTTTGCCCATTTCAGAAGCCACCAATATTTCCCTGTCATTTTCTTCAAGAACATCATCAAGCTCCTCTTCTTCCGAATTCTCCTCATTTTCGGCAAAGTGTACTTCAAGGAGCTTATATATTCTGCCTATGTTAACCTTTTTCTTACCTAAGACTGTTTGTAATCTAGCATCACAAATTATCCTCCTCTTTTTTACTGGATCACAAAGATCATGTTTTTTTACATAGTTATTTATTAGTAAGGACACATCATGTTGGGATAATGTTTCACTAGTATCTTGACCAATAAACTGAAGAAAGTCAACTAGAGCTTTTGACCCCCATCCAACAAATTCCTTTTTCTTCGATTTGACTTTTCGTTGCAATTTTTGTTGCTGAAGTTTATATCTCTTCTTTTTACATCCTCGCTTGTGAGGTTTCCCATCATTCGAACCTTCATAGTCAGAAACCAGCTGCTCATCCACTTCTTCACTACCTTCATCTGAATTAGAGGTTGGTTGGTACTCATTGTCCCTGTTCAGTCGATCTTTAGCAGCAAAAAGACTGCTTTTGTCAAATCTTTCTTTTTCCTTGACTGTTTCATAATACTCTCTAAACAGGCCTTCATATGTCTCCCGGTCTCTAAGGTTGACACTTTCCTGGAATGTAATAACCATTCACACAGGAATGACAATCAAATACTTACCAAGAAGAAGGTAAAAATATGAGCAAAAGAGAGAAACAAGATAATAGCAATAATAAAACAAGACTCCTGTAAATGCATGTTACCATTTAGATGATTGCAATGAGTAGAGAGAAGCAAAATCCATGCAAAATCTACTTGTCAACTTGTTTTCTTGATAGAGACAGTAATCTGTGTAATTCTGCATATGCACCTAGGTGCCTATTTACAAATAATAAGTTCATTCTTCTGGTAAAATTCAGGACAACTGATCAACATTAACATGTCAACAGAAAATGGGCATTATCATACATAACACTTTCTTAGCTCATCTCCATAGTGTGTAAACTTTCCTTTGAAGGATATCATATTTAAGCATGCATTGCGGAGTTGCTAAATACAGGGTGAATCACAATAGTTAGTTATAACTATTGTCACCTCACTTCTACTTTGGTAGCTTCCTTCAGTAGCCTCCAAATGCAACCTGGGAACAATGGAAGAGTTTTGCCACCAACTAATAATTGCTCTACCTAATAATTTAACTGAAAAATTTGCTCCATCTAATAGGTGCAAAACTAGCTAATCACTATAGCCATACTCCTTTTGTTAGCTCTTTCTAGAGCAATACCATTACCAAGCTTAATTTAGCTGTTAAATAGACGGTGTAACACAAGTCATCAATTACAACAACTATCACCTCCCATGCTGCTCGATAGACTACACTTGCTCAAGTGACAGGAAGCCTAACATGAGAAAATTTTAGGAACCAACTACATGACTATTCAACCCAACACCCCTCAAATTTAGCTAATGATAGTCCCATGCATACATCCTTCTTCTCTTGTTAACGCTGGAAACTTTCAACTTCAATATTTTGCTTTTATTTCCTTCTCTTATGAATAAAAGACAAACGTATTTGCTTTTCTAAATTGTCATACTGTGAAGCTTAGAGCTCTAGACATTGACTTATTGAATTTTGTCAATTTCCCATGAGTTGCACAGATAACATTCCATAACAACAGTCAGCAATTAATAAGTAGCGACACATGTAGTTTGAGAAATAAAGGCATAATTGTCATCCATACCCCTTCAGAATCAACATCCATGTTTTCTTCCACAAGTAAAGCAAGCTTTAAACAGTCATTGCAGAATCCATACTTCCCTTTAATATGGGCAAATTCTGTATAAAGGATGCAGCGATTGCATAGAGCATTTACACAGCAATAACAATGATAACTTGAACTTCTGTGGCAAAATAAGCAACTGTGCCATCCTGGAATATAGTAAGAACGTCATTACTTTGAGCCAGCTATTATCAACATGAAACAACATTGACACTAAGGAATAAGATAACTAATGGAAGAGTAAATAAGAACTCAAACCCAACAAATTCCAATGTAATCTGATGTGTTTCAGATAGACATGATACTCTTATGTACTTTTGAGTTTCAGCCAATCTTAGTTGTATGGATAAATAGAAGACATATCTTGGCCCTCGGGCCAAAAAGTTGAATTACACTCTGATTATCTTCACTGCTGCAAAAAATAGTAATAACCCTCCCTCCCTCTCTCTCTGTGTACCTGCGGGTAACTGTTTTATATCTGTTTATACAGATATGGTGAGACCATCAAAACGAATAAAATTAGTAAATTACTTAGCCTGATAATAAATAAAAAGTAGGTTAAGATCAGAAAATAAATTTTAAAAAATAGACGATTTCACTATGCCTTTGCACATTGGTGAAGAAATACAAGCTTTGAGAAGCTTCCCAGCAAAAATATTGCAATCCTCCTATGTTCAGACAATTTGCAGAAAAAACTCAGAAAAGATTAGCATGTAACGGTGTTGCTAAAGGTGAAAAATAGAAATGCACCAATTTCCATGGAGCTTTTAGTGCAAAGCTCTACTAAAACAAGAGCTTTAAGGATGAAAGATGCAAATGAAGAAAACACACACACACACACACACATATATATATTCAACGGAAGAGAAACTAACTAAAGCACAAACAACATTTTTTTTTTAAAAACCAACTTGAGCACAAACAACTATTACGCAAGTATATCAAACAAAACTCATGTAAATGAACTTCAAAAATCATTTTTACATTCTAGTCAAAGGCATCGATACTTTTTTAAGTTTCTAAATCAGGTCTACTGACTAATTTCTTTTACTAAATCTCTAGTTTCATACTCCAAATCAAATAATTATGTTTGCTTAACAAAAACAACATAAATGTATATATACACACACATATATATAAAGAGAAAGCCGATATAGAACCCTGGATGATTAGGGCACATGCCTTAGCGCCTTTGGGCATGCACTAAATCGCTGTCTAAGCAAGACGAAATGTCTTTTAAGTTTATGCACCTCTTAGCCTTTAACAACAATGGCTAGTAATTTACTTCATCATTTGTACTTGACAAAATCAATATAACTAATTATCTCTTAATGCCACAAATTCAGAAACATTATTTTAATTGCATTTTGCGTGTTTGATTTAGCTCGTACATCGATCAACCATGTAATTTGCTGGAATTTTGCTTTTTCGTGATTTACGTGCTTATCTTATTAATTTATAAAATATTAAAATTAAATATCCTTAGGGCTTCCTCTCAATTTCGCCCTGTGTCGGGTAAAACACCCAGCTTAATGCCCTTGTATTTTAGAACACTACAAATATTGGGTAACAAATCACTTTTCTCTAGTATCTCCTTTTGACAGTTTCTTCCACCAGTCATATTGGCTAATGGTAAACCATGGCAACTAGAATTGGTCAAGTCACACCACTTCCTTTTTTAACCTTAAATTATGTACTTTATGTTCCTAGTAATCCATTTTCATCTTATATCAGTTAGCCATTTAAGTCGTACATTAAACTGTTCTGTAACTTTCTTCCATGATCCAATAGTCACACACGACAGCGATGGGGCACAGGTGATTGGCACCAGTGATGAAGGACTCTATTACCTCACCCTTGCTAGCACTTCTACTCCCAGTTACTGATTCTCCGGAATTACTCCATTGATGACTAGGACATCCTAGCTAATCCAAACTTCAAAAGATGGTATCTTGTTTGTCTAAGTTGTCTATTTTGAAGTGTGAGTCATATCAAATTGGAAACACACCTGTTCCCAGTTTCCTCGTCGTCCTGATAATAAAGTATTCTTCTTTTTCTTTAGTGACATCTGACATTTGAGGCCTTATTTGAGTTGGTTCCACTTTGTATTTTGTTTTTTTGTTAGTGTCATTGATGACTACTCCAGATGTACTTGGATTTTCTTAATGAAACATTGTTTTTTTTATAATGGTAACATTTTTTATAAAAGAGTAAAATATTTACAAGAGATTGTGTGGGCCACATTCAGAATCAAAAGATCTGAGACTACGTAGCCTATTCTGTTCGATTACATTTCTTCTAGCAAATCTAGTAAAGAATGTACATCCTCCCTATAGCTCTCTTTGCACCAAAAATGAAATAACAAAAAACAATTAAGCTTAATTTTCTGGTAAGAGCTAGGCCTATCTTCAAAAACTCTAGCATTCCTTTCCTTCCATATGACCCACCAGATGCAAGCAGGAACTACTTTCCACCATTTCTTCTATTTAATATTTGCACCTCCACTGTTCCAGCCACTTAGAAGAGATGCAGTGTTATTGGGCATTGTCCATGAGATTCCAGCCAAATTAAGATAGAAATGCCAAAGTTGAGTAGTGACTGGACAGTGTATAAAGAGATGGGAAACTGACTCCCCATCTTTGCCACAAAGACTATACCTAGCTTGTAGCTGAATTCCTCTCCTAATAAGATTATCCTGAGTTAGAACAGCTTCCATTGCTACTAACCATGTGAAGCATAAGACTTTTGTTGGCGCCCTGGCCCTCCAAATTTGTTTCCATGGCCATCCTTGAGTAGGATTAGAAGTAATGTTGATGAAATGATAAGCAGACTTCACTGAAAAGGTTCTTGATTTGTGACCCTTCCACATTAAAACATCTTCCTCTTCTGTGAGACCTTGGAAGGCTTCTAAAGTCTGCCAGAATTCTGCCACTTTGCAACTCCCAGTCATTTAAGTTCCTTCTGAAAACAATATTCCACCCAAGTGTGGATTTTGCTTCTGCTACTGAAATTCTTGGGTTCACAGCAATGTTATATAAGTCTGGAAACTAATCATTTAGAGAAATGTGCCCAAACCATGTGTCACACCAGAAGAGAACTCTTCTTCCATTTCCAACCTTGATACTAGAATGATCAACAATGAACCTCCATTGTCACCTAATTGTTTTCTATACACCGACTCCATATGGGGATGATACTGGTTTGGTGCACCAAGGTCCTCCATGGCCATACTTCTCTTGTATCACCCTTCTCCATAAAGTTGTTTCCTCCAAATTATACCTCCATAACCATTTTGCAAGGAGACTGTTGTTCTGTGCCTTTAGGTTTCTGATACCTAAACCACCTGCCTGCTTTGAACACAAAAGAGTATCACATTTGACTAAGTGAATAGTCTTTTTCTCACTATTTCCTTGCCAAATAAAATTTTTTCTTAGGGAATCAATCTTTTTCCTCACCTTACTTGGTATTGGGAATAAGGACATCACATAAGAAGGCAGTGCATCTAAGACACTATTCACCAGAGTCACCCTACCTCCAAGTGACAAGTATTGACTCTTCCATGTTGAAAGTCCTTTTTCACTCCTTTCAATCACCCCTTGCCAGAATTCTTACGACTTGTTTTTGGATCCCAAAGGAAGGCCTATATATTTAGTAGGTAGGTTCTCTATTCCACATTCCAAGATATTAGCCAAATTCTGTATATTTGGAACTTTATTTACCTGATATAGCTTACTCTTTCCCTAGTTAACATGTAAGCCTGCAACAGCTTCAAAGGTTGTTAATATCAGTCTGAGATGAAGCATCTCTTCTGGTTGAGTTCCCATGAAAATGAAAATGATAGAGTCGTTTTTGTCTGTTAGACACCTTGAACCTATTGATCCATCCATTTGACTTTGCAGTGTTGATCATCTGATTCAACCCTTCCATTGCCATCAAAAACAAAAAGGGGGATAAAGGATCCCCTTGCCTTAACCCCCTTTCTAAGAGAAAAAACTTTGGGGTGAGCCATTAATCAAGATAGAGAATTTTACAGTGCTAAGACAGAAACGGATCCAGTTAATCCACTTAGTTCCAAAGCCCATATCAGACATTAATCTCAGGAGTAACTTTCAGTTGACATTGTCGTAAGCCTTCTCTATATTCAGCTTGCATAGAACACCTGGGATTTTGCTTTTGAGTCTAGAGTCAACCACCTCATTAGCAATAAGAGAAGCATCCATGATTTGTCTTCCTTTTATGAAAGCCATTTGATGACCTCCAATGAACTTGTTAATTAAAGCCATTTGATGACCTCCAATAAGCTTATTAATTACAGTCTTCAGCCTTTCAGTTAAGACTTTGGCTATAATCTTGTAAACACTTCCAATCAAGCTAATTGGCCTAAAATCTTTAAGTTATCTAGCCTCATTCTTCTCAAAGTATTCATTAGAGTGCAAATTCTTAAGGGTCAACATGACATCTTCCTTGACTGTTTGGCCAGCATTTCTGAAAAAAAACACATGGTGAAGGCATCAGGGTCCTGGTGTTTTATCTTAAGCATAGGACTTGAGGCATTCCACCACTTCCTGTTCTTCAAACTCTCTTTGTAAACATAAACGTTCCTCCTCTGTTAGAAAGGTCCCCCTATCAAGATTGTAATTTGGCCTCCATATTTCAGGTTCAGCAGCGTACAACTTTTGATACAAGTCTATGATTTCCTTCTTGATTTTTTCAGAGTTTGGGGTCGTTTGCCCTTGCACCTCCAGCTTATCAATGTGATTTGTTAGTTTACAGATATGTATAGTGTATTTTTGTCCCACATTGGAAGAACAGTAATATCTCTTTGTAGTGTATAGCTATAAATAGGGACCTCTTGTATTGTATTTATTATCTAATATCAATAATATATTTTCTCCTGTGCTTTCTCACATGGTATTAGAGCGTTAGTGAGAAACCCGTCGTTGTGCATCATTCCAGCGACTTCCGGGAAGAAAGACCTCTTCGCCGTGCAATTTTCCGGCGACTTAGAAGGCTGTCCGTAAGCAAATCACTTTTTGTTGGTGTTGTGCAAAAACCAATACCACCACAAGACTCCTCAGGCTCCGGTGACCAAACCCAGTCAACCCCACCGGAAAACACACGTCCACGCGCCCTCACGCGCCTGGAAAAAAAAATTCTGGCGATATCTGACCCACGCGCCGGAGCGTGAGCACTGTTCCGGGCAGATTTTGAAAAAGTTCCAGTTGAACAGTAGGATCGCTTGGTAATTCCGATCCTACCCTCACTGGTTTTGTTTCATTCCGATAACTTTGAGTTTTTCCGTTAGCTACAGTAGATTCCGGCGTGAACAGTGTTCCGGCGCAGAACAGTGTTCTGTTTTTACTGTTGTAACCAGTGTTTTCAAGCTATTTTTTTAGTTTTCTCACCGGAGTTACTTATTTCTACTATTTCAAGTTAACCCTACTACTACAAATTGTAGCGACATGGGAACCGATACTTTGAATAGTCAGATGGTTTCTTTAGCAGATTATATTGAGTTCATTCAGTACAAAGCATGTAAGCAGACATCTCGTAGCGACATGGGAACCGATGCTTTGAATAGTCGGATGGTTTCTTTAGCAGATTATATTGAGTTCCTTCAGTACAGAGCATGTAAGCAGACATCTTCTGAGATAGCTTCTGTTGTTCAAACAGGTAATAGCGTGACTTGTTTCTCCCAATCTTCATCCTCTGAATCTTGGGTCATTGATTCAGGTGCATCAGATCATATTTCTGGTAACAAATCTCTTTTCACTACTATTTCGTATTCTCAATCTCTTCCAAAAGTCACAATGGCCAATGGGTCTCAAACCATGGCAACTGCAATAGGTCAAGCAAGCCCACTTCCTTCCTTACCTTTAGATTCAGTCCTTTATGTTCCCAATAGTCCTTTTAATCTCATAGCTGTTAGTCGCTTAGCCAAATCACTTAAATGCGCTGTTTTATTTCTTGATGACCATGTTTTTATACAGGAACGCAGTACGGGCAGATCATTGGTACCGGGCGTGAATCAAACGGACTTTATTACCTTATCCTTGCTAAATCACATGGACTCACATCTTGTCTTCCTTCTACAACTTGTCATGTTACTGATTCACCAGATTTATTACATAAACGGTTGGGACATCCCAGTTTGTCAAAACTTCAGAAAATGGTATCTGGTTTATCTCACTTGTCAGCTCTAGAGTGTGAGTCATGTCAGCTCGGTAAGCATACTCGCTCCCATTTCCCTCGGAGTCTTGATAATCGAGTAGAGTCACCTTTTACTTTAGTCCATTCAGATGTTTGGGGTCCTAGTCGGGTCAGTTCCACCTTGGGATTCTGCTACTTTGTCAGTTTGATTGATGATTATTCCAGGTGCACTTGGATATTTTTGATAAAAAATCGATATGAGCTGTTTTCTATTTTCCAGACCTTCCACGCTGAAATTCAAAATCAATTTGGGGAATCTATTCGCATATTTCGTAGTGATAATGCCCGAGAGTATTTGTCTTCCCCATTACAGCAGTTTATGAAATCTCATGAAATTATTCATCAAACATCTTGTCCGTACACATCTCAACAAAATAGGATAGCTGAAAGAAAGAATAGACATCTTATTGAAACTACTCTTACCCTACTCATACAATCTCATGCTCCGTTGCTTTTTTGAGGGGATGTAGTTCTTACATCTTGCTATCTTATTAATCGTATGCCATCTTCAGCTATCCAGAACCAAGTTCCATTCTCTGTCATGTTTTCCAACTTACCTTTGATCTCTCTTCCACCTCGTATCTTTAGAAGTACGTCTTTTGTCCATAACCTTATTCCAGGAACAGATAAGTTAACTCCTCATGCTCTTAAGTGCGTATTTCTGGGTTTCTCGAGAACACAAAAGGGATATCGATGCTACTCTCCTGACCTCCAGCGGTACCTTATGTTCGCTGATGTTACCTTCTTTGAAACTCAATCATACTTCACAGGTTCAGGTCATCACTTAGATATTTCTGAGGTACTACCAGTTTCATCTTTTGGAGATTCAGTCACTCCAGCTCCACCACCTACAGCTCCAGTTGTAGCTCCACCACCTATAGCTCCAGTTGTAGCTCCACCACTTATAGCTCCAGTTCCACCACCTACAGCTCCAGTTGTAGCTCCACCACCTATAGCTTCAGTTCCTCCACATAATCCAGTTCAACCTTCTGCAGCTCCACCACTCTTGACTTATCATCGTCGTCCACATCCAGCATCAGGCCCAGGTGAATCACGCCCCGCATCAGATTCTGCACCTACTGCGGACTTGTCTCCTCTTAGTCAACCAATTGCACTCCGCAAAGGTGTACGATCCACACTTAATCCTAATCCCCACAATGTCGGTTTAAGTTATCATTGCCTGTCGTCACCTCATTATGCTTTTATATCTTCTTTGTCCACTGTTTCTATCCCTAAGTCTACAGGTGAGGCACTATCTCATCTAGGATGGCGACATGCTATGATTGACGAGATGTCTGCTTTACATGAGAGTGGCACTTGGGAGCTTGTTCCTCTTCCTGCAGGTAAGTCTACTGTTGGTTGTCGTTGGGTTTATACAGTCAAAGTCGGCCCGGATGGCCAGGTTGATCGGCTTAAGGCTCGTCTTGTTGAAAAAGGATATACTCAGATTTTTGGGCTTGATTATAGTGATACTTTCTCTCCCGTGGCTAAAGTAGCATCTGTTCGTCTCTTTTTGTCCATGGTTGTTGTACGTCATTGGCCTCTTTATCAGTTAGACATTAAGAATGCTTTTCTCCACGGTGATCTTGAGGAAGAAGTTTATATGGAGCAACCACCTGGTTTTATTGCTCAGGGGGAGTTTAATGGTTGTGTATGCAGATTGCGCAGGTCACTATATGGTTTGTGTGAGAAGGCACGGGAGAAAATATGTTATTAATATTGGATGATAAATATAATACAAGAGGTCCCTATTTATATCTATACACTACAAGGAGATATTACTCCTCTTCCAATGTGGGACAAGACTACACTATACATATCTATAAACTAACACTCCCTCAAGCCGGTGCATACACATCATATGTACCGAGCTTGTTACACATGTAACTAATACGAGAACCAGTAAGAGACTTAGTGAAAATATCTGCTAGTTGATCATTCGACTTTACAAACTTTGTAACAATATCTCCTGAAAGTATTTTTTCTCTAACAAAGTGACAGTCGATCTCAATGTGTTTAGTCCTCTCATGGAACACCGGATTTGACGCAATATAAAGAGCAGCTTGGTTATCACACACTAGTTCCATCTTGCTGATTTCTCCGAACTTTAACTCCTTGAGCAACTGCTTGACCCAAACTAACTCACACGTCGCCATAGCCATGGCCCGATATTCGGCTTCGGCGCTAGATCGAGCAACTACATTCTGTTTCTTGCTCTTCCACGAGACCAAATTACCTCCTACTAGAACACAATATCCAGACGTAGAACGTCTATCAAAAGGTGATCCTGCCCAATCAGCATCTGTGTACCCAACAATCTGCTCGTGGCCTCGATCCTCGAATAGTAATCCTTTGCCTGGAGCTGACTTTATATACCGAAGAATGCGAACAACTGCATCCCAGTGACTATCACATGGAGAATCCATAAACTGACTTACAACACTCACCGGAAAAGAAATGTCAGGTCTAGTCACTGTGAGGTAATTCAATTTGCCAACCAACCTCCTATATCTCGTAGGGTCTCTAAGAGGCTCCCCCTGTCCAGGCAGAAGCTTAGCATTCGGATCCATAGGAGAGTCAATAGGTCTGCAACCCATCATTCCAGTCTCCTCAAGAATGTCTAAGGCATACTTCCGCTGTGAAATAACAATACCTGAGCTAGACTGAGCGACCTCAATACCTAGAAAATACTTCAATCTGCCCAGATCCTTAGTCTGGAAGTGCTGAAAGAGATGTTCCTTCAGATTAGTAATACCATCCTGATCATTACCAGTAATAACAATATCATCAACATAAACCACTAGATAAATACACAGATTAGGAGCAGAATGCCGATAAAACACAGAGTGATCAGCCTCACTACGAGTCATGCCGAACTCCTGAATAATTGTGCTGAACTTACCAAACCAAGCTCGAGGGGACTGTTTCAAACCATATAGTGACCTGCGCAATCTGCACACACAACCATTAAACTCCCCTGAGCAACAAAACCAGGTGGTTGCTCCATATAAACTTCTTCCTCAAGATCACCGTGGAGAAAAGCATTCTTAATGTCTAACTGATAAAGAGGCCAATGACGTACAGCAGCCATGGACAAAAAGAGATGAATAGATGCTACTTTAGCCACGGGAGAGAAAGTATCACTATAATCAAGCCCAAAAATCTGAGTATATCCTTTTGCAACAAGACGAGCCTTAAGCCGATCAATCTGGCCATCCAGGCCGACTTTGACTGCATAAACCCAACGACAACCAACAGTAGACTTACCTGCAGGAAGAGGAACAAGCTCCCAAGTGTCACTCGCATGTAAAGCAGACATCTCGTCAATCATAGCATGTCGCCATCCTGGATGAGATAGTGCCTCACCTGTAGACTTAGGGATAGAAACATTGGACAAAGAAGATATAAAAGCATAATGTGGTGACGACAGACGATGATAACTTAAACCGACATAGTGGGGATTAGGATTAAGTGTGGATCGTACATCTTTGCGGAGTGCAATTGGTTGACTAAGAGGAGACAAGTCCGCAGTAGGTGCAGAATCTGATGCGGGGCGTGAATCACCTGGGCCTGATGCTGGATGTGGACGACGATGATAAGTCAAGAATGGTAGAGCTGCAGAAGGTTGAACTGGATTATGTGGAGGAACTGGAGCTATAGGTGGTGGAGCTACAACCGGAATTGTAGGTGGTGGAACTGGAGCTATAGGTGGTAGAGCTACAACTGGAGCTATAGGTGGTGGAGCTACAACTGGAGTTGTAGGTGGTGGAGCTGGAGTGACTGAATCTCCAAAAGATGAAACTGGTAGTACCTCAGAAATATCTAAGTGATGACCTGAACCTGTGAAGTATGATTGGGTTTCAAAGAAGGTAACATCAGCGGACATAAGGTACCGCTGGAGGTCAGGAGAGTAGCATCGATACCCCTTTTGTGTTCTCGAGAAACCCAGAAATACGCACTTAAGAGCACGAGGAGCTAACTTATCTGTTCCTGGAGTAAGGTTATGGACAAAACAAGTGCTTCCAAAGATACGGGGTGGAAGAGAGAACAAAGGTAAGTGGGGAAACAAGACAGAGAATGGAACTTGGTTCTGGATAGCTGAAGATGGCATACGATTAATAAGATAGCAAGATGTAAGAACGGCATCCCCCCAAAAACGCAAAGGAGCATGAGATTGTATGAGTAGGGTACGAGCAGTTTCAATAAGATGTCTATTCTTTCTTTCAGCTACCCCATTTTGTTGAGATGTGTACGGACAAGATGTTTGATGAATAATCCCATGAGATTTCATAAACTGCTGAAATGGGAAGACAAATACTCTCGGGCATTATCACTACGAAATGTGCGAATAGAAACCCCAAATTGATTTTGAATTTCAGCGTGGAAGGTCTGGAAAATAGAAAACAGTTCAGATCGATTTTTTATCAAAAATATCCAAGTGCACCTGGAATAATCATCAATGAAACTAACAAAGTAGCGGAATCCTAAGGTGGAACTGACCCGACTAGGACCCCAAATATCTGAATGGACTAAAGTAAAAGGTGACTCTGCTCGATTATCAAGACGTCGAGGGAAATGGGAGCGGGTATGCTTACCAAAGCTGACATGACTCACACTCTAGAGCTGACAAGTGAGATAAACCAGATACCATTTTCTGAAGTTTTGACAAACTGGGATGTCCCAACCGTTTATGTAATAAATCTGGTGAATCAGTAACATGACAAGTTGTAGAAGGAAGACAAGATGTGAGTCCATGTGATTTAGCAAGGATAAGGTAATAAAGTCCGTTTGATTCACGTCCGGTACCAATGATCTGCCCGTACTGCGTTCCTGTATAAAAACATGGTCATCAAGAAATAAAACAGCGCATTTAAATGATTTGGCTAAGCGACTAACAACTATGATATTAAAAGGATTATTGGGAACATAAAGGACTGAATCTAAAGGTAAGGAAGGAAGTGGGCTTGCTTGACCTATTGCAGTTGCCATGGTTTGAGACCCATTGGCCATTGTGACTTTTGGAAGAGATTGAGAATACGAAATAGTAGTGAAAAGAGATTTGTTACCAGAAATATGATCTGATGCACCTGAATCAATGACCCAAGATTCAGAGGATGAAGATTGGGAGAAACAAGTCACGCTATTACCTGTTTGAACAACAGAAGCTATCTCAGACGATGTTTGCTTACATGCTTTATACTGAAGGAACTCAATATACTCTGCTAAAGAAACCATCCGACTATTCAAAGCATCGGTCCCCATGTCGCTACAATTTGTAGTAGTAGGGTTAACTTGAAATAGTGGAAATAAGTAACTCTTGTGAGAAAACTGAAGAAATAGCTTGAAAAACACTGTTTACAGCATGAAAACAGAACACTGTTCTGCGCCGGAAATACTGTAGCTCGCCGGAAAATTCCAAAGTTGTCGGAATTTGTTGTAACCAGGATGGATAGACTCGGAATTCCTTTGTGAGCAAGCTGTCCTGAAGAAATATTTTCAAAAAATGGCCAGAAACGTCACTGTTCACGCCGGAAAAATATAAAAGTGGCCGGAATTTGATTTGAATTAGATGGGTAGGCTCAGAATTTTGAGGAGAACACACTGTCCTGAAGAAGCTTCGCGAAAAAATAGCCGGAAAGTGGCCGGAACCCTCGCCGAAAAAGTTGTTTCCGGCGCGTGGAGGAGCGTGGCGGCTTTTCTGCCGGATAAAATTTCAAGGGGTTGGTAGTAGGAGGGTGATCTACCTGATGGTGGTGTTGGTTTTAGCACAACACCGACAGAAAGTGACTTTCACTTAGACAAGCCTTAGGTCACCGGAAAAATTACACGATGACTAAGTTCTTTTAACGCTGGAATGACGCACAGCGATCTTTTCTCACTAATGCTCTGATACCATATGAGAAGGCACGGGAGAAAATATGTTGTTGATATTGGATGATAAATACAATACAAGAGGTCCCTATTTATAGTTATACACTACAAGGAGATATTACTCCTCTTCCAATGTGAGACAAGACTACACTATACATATCTATAAACTAACAGTTTGAAACAGTCTCCTCGAGCTTGGTTTGGTAAGTTCAGCACAATTATTCAGGAGTTCGGCATGACTCGTAGTGAGGCTGATCACTCTGTGTTTTATCAGCATTCTGCTCCTAATCTGTGTATTTATCTAGTGGTTTATGTTGATGATATTGTTATTACTGGCAATGATCAGGATGGTATTATTAATCTGAAACAACATCTCTTTCCGCACTTCCAGACTAAGGATCTGGGCAGATTGAAGTATTTTCTAGGTATTGAGGTCGCTCAGTCTAGCTCAGGTATTGTTATTTCACAGCGGAAGTATGCCTTAGACATTCTTGAGGAGACTGGAATGATGGGTTGCAGACCTATTGACTCTCCTATGGATCCGAATGCTAAACTTCTACCTGGACAGAAGGAGCTTCTTAGAGACCCTACGAGATATTGGAGGTTGGTTGGCAAATTGAATTACCTCACAGTGACTAGACCTGACATTTCTTTTCCGGCGAGTGTTGTAAGTCAGTTTATGGATTCTCCCTATGATAGTCACTGGGATGCAGTTGTTCCCATTCTTCGGTATATAAAGTCAGCTCCAGGCAAAGGCAAAGGATTACTATTCGAGGATCAAGGCCACGAGCAGATTGTTGGGTACACAGATGCTGATTGGGCAGAATCACCCTTTGATAGACGTTCTACATCTGGATATTGTGTTCTAGTAGGAGGTAACTTGGTCTCCTGGAAGAGCAAGAAACAGAATGTAGTTGCTCGATCTAGTGCCGAAGTCGAATATCGGGCCATTGCTATGGCGACGTGTGAGTTAGTTTGGGTCAAGTAGTTGCTCAAAAAGTTAAAGTTCGGAGAAATCAGCAAGATGGAACTAGTGTGTGATAACCAAGCTGCTCTTCATATTGCGTCAAATCTGGTGTTCCATGAGAGGACTAAACACATTAAGATCGACTGTCATTTTGTCAGAGAAAAAATACTTGAGATATTGTTACAAAGTTTGTAAAGTCGAATGATCACTTAGCAGATATTTTCACTAAGTCTCTTACTGGTTCTCGTATTAGCTACATGTGTAACAAGCTCGGTACATATGATGTGTATGCACCGGCTTGAGGGGGAGTGTTAGTTTACAGATATGTATAGTGTATTCTTGTCCCACATTGGAAAAGGAGTAATATCTCTTTGTTGTGTATAGCTATAAATAGGGACCTTTTGTATTGTATTTATTATCTAATATCAATAATATATTTTCTCCCATGCTTTCTCACATGATTATATCTCCTATGTGCATTAGCCATTTTGTGGAAGAACTTCGTATTCTTGTCCCCTTATTTCAGCCATAAGGCTGGACCTTTGCCTTCATGCTGTCTCTTCATGCTTGGCTAACTCCTGAATTTCTAACATGAGGCCAGCCTTTTCCAGTAATTCTCCTTCAGTGAGCCTTTTGTTTTCTTGAATCTGATCAAAGACTGAGATGTTACTGAGAATTGTCTTCTTCCTTTTCTCTAGATTGTCATACTCCTTATTCCACTCTTTTATCTTAGTTTTGAGGAGCTTTAATTTGGTGGCTAGCACAAAATCTGGCCTACCAACAATCACAAATGAATTCCACCAAGTCTGCACTTTTGAGTGGAACTCTTCAACATCTAACCACCAATTTTCAAATTTAAAATAAGATTTGCTGAGTTCTCATTCCCCACATTTCAAAGAGAATGGTGTATGATCAGATATTACTTTTGGGAGAAGGCTCTGTCTAATAAAACTAAATTCCTCATCCCACTCCATATCTATTCTAGAAGCACATTCAAAGTTGTCACCTTGGTTCTAGGTGAACTGGCCCCCCAGAAGTCGAGGATCAATCAATTCCAGTTCTTACACGGTTTCTGAAAAATCTGTCATTGCTCTACTGTATGGGTTCCTATTTTCCTTTCATTTGCAAATCTAGTGGTGTTGAAATCACCACATACCACCCAATTTCTATTACATAATCCTTTCATAGCACCCAACTCTAACCAAAGATCTTTTCTTTCCACTATCTTGCATGGAGCATATACCCTAGTCAAAGCCCATAAGAAATTATCTAACACAGAGCTAAAGTTACAAGTGATAGAATATCTTCCCTTTTCAACTAGTTCCCCCTTCCATTCTTTCTTATCCCACATAATTAAGATGCCTCCCCTTGTCCCTTCTGTTTCTAGCTATATATGATCAATCCACCTACTGTTACCCAGTTGTTTTGCAATACCATCACAGTCCCCCTCAATCTTCGTTTCTTGCAGACAGTAAATGTTTGCCCTCCATTCTTTGAAAGCTGACACTGTATCTTCTTTCTGGTTTCTTTTGATGTTACTGTTGTATAGTCTCGTGCCATCTTCTTGTGCCGAGGGTCTATCGAAAACAGCCTCTCTACTCCTCCGGAGTAGGGGTAAGGTCTGCGTACACACTACCCTCCCCAAACCCCACTTATGAGATTTCACCGGGTTGTTGTATAAAGCACCATACCACTTATCTTCATAATTTTAGCAATTTATGAATTCTCGTGGGATTATCCATCAGACTGAACCACTCAACAAAATAGGGAAGCTGAGAAGAAAAATAGGCATCTCAGTGAACCACTTGCAACTTGCTTCTACAGTCATATGTTCCGTTGCGTTTTTGGAGCAATGCAATTCTCACTGGCTATTAGTTGATTAATCGTATGCTTCCTCTGCCACCCAGGATCGTGTTCCACACTACGTCTTGTTCACAATCTCCTCATTTTTCTCTTCCTCCTTGTGTGTTTGATAGTACTTGTTTTGTTCATAACCAAACTCCTGGACGTGATAAGTTAGTTCCTCGATCCATCAAATGTGTCTTGGCTTTTCTAGAATTCAAAAGCATCATCGTTGCTATTCTCGTGAAGATACCAACTTAATTGGCACATGATGTCAACATATGTTACATTTTTTGAGATTCAGCCTTAATCAACTCTTTTTTCTTCTAAGAATCAGGTACATGTCCTAGCTTCCTCTCCTTCTACAGCACGCCACTACTGACATATTATCATCATCGCCAACATCCTCCACCAAGTGAACATGATTCACGGCATGTACCGAATTCTTCTCCAGCGGTGGATCCATCTCCTCCCGCTAACCCTCCTATCCTTGTTAAAAGGTATACGCTCTACTCGTAATTCTGGTCCAAAACACATGTTTGAGTTACAATTGATAGTCACCAGTACACCATGTCGTTATTTCATCCTTGTCTAGTGTTTCTATATCTTAATCTGCATGCAAAGCTCTCTGATCGAAGCAGAATTAGCTTTTGGGGATACAAGTGGTGTGGAGAGAATGTGTAGAGCATTGCCTTCCCCAACTTATACAGAATTTCGAACCAGAAATACTTGACAGTGCAACAGATTCAGAGGATACAAGAGGGGAAATGATTTGGGATCTTAGATTCAGAAGGAATCTACAAGATTAGGAGATGGGCGAGTTCCTAAGCCTTGTAGAACTCCTTTACAAACAGAATATATCACATGGCATGCAAGATAGGTGGAGATGGGACATCGGTAGAGATGGACAATTCTCAATCAAATCATATTACTGTAAGCTTTTGGTGAGAGATGAAGTGGATTTTCCGCATCTTTTGATTTGGATACCTAGAGTGCCTAGAAAAGTGTGATTCTTTGTGTAGTTGGCAGCTAGGGGAGCAATACTGATAGCCGAGAATCCAAGGAACAATAGGATCATGCATCTCAGTTGGTGCTATATGAGTAGGTGCTCGGGAGAAAATGTTGATCATCTCTTATTACATTGTTCAATTGCTACGCGCCTGTGGTGGGAGGATCTGAGTTGGTTTGATATACGGTGGGTTATGCCGAGTTCAGTGAAGTAGGCATATCATTGCTAGAATTTTAAAAGGAGAAAGAGAAGTCCCAAGGCATGGGATGTAGCCCCACTAATATGAGAGTGTTGGAAAGGGTCAAGAGAGATTTTGTACATGTGAGGAGTAGTCTCTTGCCTCTAGTTTCTTTTCGTTGCAATCATGAAGTCCTTGTTTGTATGGATGAGTGGATGACTTTTATAGAGAACCATATTTTAGTATAGGTTTCTCTAGTTTCTGGTATACTTCTTGTATACAGGGATTTTTCTACATTAATAAAATTATTTACCTAGTCAAAGAAAAAAAAGCTCTCTATCATCCAATTTTGAAGCAAACTATGATTGGGGGGATATCTAATTTACACCCAGTGGTACCTGGAAACTTAGTGTAGGTTTCTCTAGTTTCTGGTATACTTCTTGTATACAGGGATTTTTCTAACATTAATAAAATTATTTACCTTGTCAAAGAAAAAAAAGCTCTCTATCATCCAATTTTGAAGCAAACTATGATTGGGGGGATATCTAATTTACACCCAGTGGTACCTGGAAACTTATTTCTTTGCCCCCAAGCAAATCTACCGTCAGTTATAGGTGGGTGTATATAGTGGAAGTCTATCCAAATGGTTAGATTGATCGTTTAGGGCTCGTTTGGTGGCAATAGGGTATACCCAGATATTTAGCTTTAACTATGGTGAATATTTTTCTCTTGTTACAAAAATTACATTAGTTAAGCTTTTCTTATCCACGACAGTTGTTTGCCATTGGCCCCTTCATCAGTTAGACATCAAAATGCTTTTCATTCATGTTGATCTCGATGATGAAGCATATATGGATTATGGAGCAAACATCGAGCTTTTTAAGGGGAATCTAGTGGGACTTGTATGCCGATTGAGCCGATCTTTATATGGTTTAAATCAACCCCCTTGAGCATGGTTTAGTTAAGTTTAGCACAAATATAAGGAGTTTGGCATGATTCGAAGTTAAACAAATCATTCTGTATTGTATACCTGATACCTCTAATTTGCGTATCTATTTGGTAGTGTATGCTGATGATATAGTTTTCACTGGCTCTAGAAGGTATTGACAGCTTGAAGGAACATCTCTTTCAACATTTCCATACCAAAGAGCTAGGTAAGTTATGATACATCTTAGGTATTGAAGTAGCTCAGTCCAGATCAGCCATTTTCATCTGAAAGTGTGCTCTCGATATACTTGAGGAGGCAAGGATGATAAACTGTAGACCTATCGATACACCTATGGACCCAAATGACAAGTTTCTTCCATGTCAGCGGAGCCTCTCAATGAACCTAGGAGATACGGGAGATCATTTGGGAAATTGAATTCTCTCAATATAAGACGATCTGATATCTCCATTTCAGTGAGTATGTCAAATTCCAGATTCTCCATGTGAAGCTCATTGGAATAAAGTAGCATGTGTTCTTCGGTATATTAAGTCTGCTCTAGGAAAAGTGCTACTTTATGAGGATTAAGGACACAAGAAGATTCTTGAACATACAAATGTTGATTGTTGCCGAGTCTACCTCTGATAGACGCTCTACCTTTGGATATTGTGTTCTAGTTGGAGCAAATTTAGTATCTTAGAAAAGCAAAAAGCACCTTGTGGTTGCAAGATCCGTGTTGAAGCGGGATATCAAGCCATGGTTGTTACGAGTTGTGAACTAATAGGGATTAATCAATTACTGAAAGAATTGAAGTTTAGAGAGACCACTCAGGTAGAACTTATTACTGACAATCAAGTTGCACTCCACATTTCTTCAAACCCAATATTCCATAAACCCAATATTCCATGAGAGGATCAAGCACATAGAGATTGGTTCAATTTGCGAGAGAAGATACTTTTGTCACAAGATTTATGAAATCCAATGATTAGCTTGCTAACTTATTTATCAATCTCTCCTAGGTTCTCGAGTTAGTTATACATGTAAGAAGCTCGGCATATATGACATGTATGCACCAACTTAAAGGAGAGTGTTAAGTATGTACATAGGGTTAGTGGGCCCACATTGGACAAGTGTAAATTACTAACTCTCAAAACATATGTATAAATAGATAGAGGCGTAAGGTGTAAATACCACGCATTCCCATATATTTTTCTCTCTCATGTTCTATATTTCTCACAACAACAACAAACCCACTATAATCCCATAGGTCTATATTTCTCAAAACTTGGATTATTTTATGAAGAATCACTCTAAAGTGTTTTTCCACTTTGTGCCTTTTTATGTTGAAATCAAAACATAATTCAATGTATCTACCCATATACCGAGAAGTTATAATGCTAAAGAATACATGAACTTTGTTTACTCATAGCTTCTTGTTCTCTCTTGAGATGTTCATTCGTCTCGGTGACTTCATCCAAGCATATACAATAAAGTAAGCAATACCTAATATAATGCGGGCCAAGTCAATGGAGTAGGAGATCAGTCCATATTGCTCTTTATTTTAATGAATACATGGTTAATGGCTAGAAAATGAATAGCTCGTTGCCTAAAAAGTACAATTCTTTTTCATTTTTCACTTGACTATTTGAAATGAATAACTTAGCAAAAGAAGAATCTCCAGACACATAACAAAAAAGAGAATATTGCAGTATCAGATTTGCTTGAAGAAAATAGAACAAGAGCTTACCGCATGTCCAGCGTCCATCACTTGTCAAAAATGAGTCATCTTTCCCCACACATAGAGGGTGATACGCTTTCAGGCATCGCCTGCAAAACCATCAATATGTTTATTAAACACTAAAGAGAGAAAATTGGTCATGAACCAAGTTGTGTAGTAAACTGCAGGGGCAAAAAGGTAAATTAATTAAAATGCATGCAAACTTCTTTAAAAGGGAAATATAGTCCCTAACGGAAAGAGTGAGAATGATTAAATTAGCTGAATGCCGCTTTTCTTATGGACTGTTTGTAGAAAACCTTTTTATACATTTGTCAAGTTAGATCACGAGCTTAGTTATTACTACCAATTAAACTCTATCAATACTTTCGAAGTAAAAAAGGTGTCATACTCTTTAATGCATACAAGTTATTTCGTCTCTGCTTTGTGGTTCACAATCCTCAACATGGTTACAGTTGTTCTCTGGGGAGTGGATGGAGAGACAGACAGAAAGAGAGAGGTGTATGGAGTGTTTGGATTCATACATGTCAATTAGACATGGAAAAAATGAGTTGAAAAAACAGATCGCATACAAAGGAAACTAGAATACGTTCAACTTGTTTAACATTTTAAATTTGGTATTTATTTGAGTAAGCAAGAAGAGCAAGAACAACATCACTTATTATTGGCGCTGCAAATTAACTATCAAATTTTAGGCTAATGCGTTGCTTCTACAATTTCTTTGTTTAAACGTCAAATAGGAGACTGTAAAGGGGTACTGACTGAAAAGATGAATGGATTGCTCGTGTAGACAATCTGTATGACGAATCAGATCAAGATCCTCTTTTGATTCCTCGAGAATTGATGCTTTCATTGATCAACGAGACAGGGAGGGTGGAGTTCCTCCCCTAATTTTTCTGTAGGGTCATTCTTGAACCAAAGAAATTCCAAAAAATTTTGATTGGTAAAACCAAATAAAATCCAAATTATTTCTAAGAACCTGAACATGACGACACCACTAAAAAGTGGTACTAAATGGTATAACATCTGTTAAAATATAAATCAGCTTTTTTTAAATTAAAAAAAACATCAACAACAACAAACCCAGTGTAATCCCACAAGTGGGGTCTGGGAAGAGTAATGTGTACGCAGCCTTACCCCTACCTTAGAAAGTAGAGAGTTTGTTTCCGATAGACCCTCAGCTCAAGGAAAGACGAAAAAAAAAGCAGTAACAAAAAAAGAGCCTTGTGCAAACAGCACCATAGGAGTTCAAGACGACTCCACCCAACATTGAGCAAACTCATTTGAAATTTTAGTATGTGGCTTGGTTCTAGGACTCTCCTTAGTCCCTAAATCACTTCCAATACACCTTCTACACTTATTGCCATGTACATGTGATATAGTGCTAGTCCATAGGCTCTTTTACCATGTAATACATTACTTCTAATCATCATCGGCACACTTTGAAGTCTTAAAACCTTATGAAACTTTTAGGGACTTTACAATGGGTTAGAGAGATAAGGTCCAATTTTTGTCTACTTTCATCCCTAGAGATTTTCCTATGAAAGTCTCAACACTTTCCTCCGTTAGAGAAACTTCAGCAGAGGTAAGAAGAGGAACATATATCTTCTACTTCTACCATTCCCCACTACTCTTATATTTTAGATAGTGCTCCCTATTGTCTACTAAAATAGATTCCCACATTAAATCTCTCCAAAAGTTTAGACCTTCTCAGTATGGAATTGTAAGTACTAAGCACAAAGCATAACAAATAACAAACCCTAACTACAATTGATTAGCGAAACTACCAGATGGAACACAAATCACTGATGAATCTAGACAGAGACTTTCCTCTGCTAATAAATAACCCCCTTTTCAACCCTTGACAAATACGGTATCAGAGCCGAAACTCTCTCAGTACGATGGTGGGGCAAACCTCAGCGAGTACGCTAAGTCCCAAGGGGAGGTGAATGTGATGCCCATGACGGATGGGGGTCTGATGAGGGCGGGTCAAGCAGGACTGGCAGGCTTCTAGGTTGGCAAGCTTCTGAAGAAGGGGTGCACATATCATCTTAGGCGAATCTCAAATCGAAATGGGAGTATGTCAGTGGAGGTTCGATGATGGCATAGCCCAAGGGACAAATCCGTGCAAGCCTAGGGCCAAAGCGGACCATACGTGTCATAGGCTTGGGTCGTCACAAATTTTCTCTCCTAATAAATAATCCCCTTTTCAAACCTTCAAGGTTAAACCCCATAGAAATAAATAAGCCCCTTCCTCCAAAAAACTTGGAAACTCCTCTTATTACTAACTCTATAAACCCCATAAACCCTCAACCTACTGCAATGAAACCAAGCCTTTGATAATCCTAAGCAAGTTGAATATACAACTATAAAGGTTGTTTTATCAGCTCACTCCTTAAAACAAATACCACCACTCAAGACAACTTAAATACTAGGAAAAGATTTCAACTCTATAAGCCTAGAAGATGAAATGACAAACAAAAATTGTTTGACCAATTTTACTCCTTTAACTTCTGAAGATAAAATTAGATTATAAAGAAATCCGAAAAATGCTCTAATCGTTAAGGTCCCGGGAAGATAATTGCGGTATAACTACCTTAAATAAAACGGAAAAGGGCCAAAACTGCCCATAACTTATTCGCTGAGGTATAAAAATACCCTTCGTCCACCTATTCTGTAAAAATTGCCCCTAACGTCAACTTTCCGGCTCACATACCCGGAAAAACTAACAACCCTATTTTGATTAAGAAAATTTTTGATTATTTATTATGTGTCAATTTCCTATTGAATTACCCCACATCCACTTATTAGCCCATTCCATGATCCAAAATACCCATGACCCGCTTTTTAAAATGCCCTTACTTCACCTCTTAACTTCTCCTCTTCCGTCCCTGCCCTCCCACTCCACATTTTCTCTAATCATCCTCCTCCACCCAGATATTTCGGCCTTAATTTAATTTTAATTAACATCTTTTATTATATCAATTTTCTGAGTGAAATCTGGTATTCTTTGGAATTAAATTAATGGTTTATTTTAAGATTTTATGGTTTAATAAGTTATCTTTCTACCAAAGCTATATTTGTTGTGCCACCAACATGATTATAGTTTTTTGGAGTTAATTGAAATCATGTGAGCATACTAACTTCACAGTTCGCCGGCGGTGATTTGGTTGGGAAACTGTCGGCGGTGATTTGGTTGGGAAATTGTCGGCGGTGATTAAGTTGGGGAAGATGAAAAGGGAAAGGGGTATGGGTACCAAATAATAAATTAATAAAAAGAAAAATAAAAATTTTGACAAATGAAACCTAAATAATGATTGGATCATGAGTCGGGTATGGAATCGGGTGTTTGAAGGGCTAAAAAGGGTTTAACGGGTTAGAACGACTAAGATGGATCGTGAGTGAGTTATTTACGGATCAGATCTGGGTTAGAGTGGAATTTTTAATTTTGACCAATAAGCAATTGCCACGTCATATATAATAAAATAATTTTTAATTCAACAAAGGTCCGTCAGAAATAAGGGCATGAATGTGCCAGATTTTTAACGGTGAGGGAAGTTTTGCTAAAATAGGTGGACGAACGGTATTTTAAAACCTAAGCGAATAGGTTAGGAGCAGTTTTTGCCCTTTTCCGTAAATAAAAAATTAATTCATTCTTGAAACCAAAAAAAAAAAATTTAATCGATCTTGGAATTATGATTTCTATCTGATTAAATTTAGCAAGTCTGAAATTTATACCAAAGCCTTGCATGGGCCATGGTTCATACTTCATAGATAACAGTTTCCTGACAATACAAAAATGGGAACCAACATTTGTCGCCTCAGATCAACACTTTATATCATATATAGCCATCTGGGCAAGACTGACGGACCTCCCCACAGAATTTGATGACTTAGAAATTCTTTCTAAAATAGGATATATGATTGGATAGTTACTCAGGATCAATTACTGCACAAAGTCTACACGTCGAGAAAAATATGCTTGAATATGCATCCAGGTTCCATTAGAAAATCCTCTACTAACTGATGTTTTATTGTCCGTCATAAACAAAAGATCTCTTATAAGGGCTTCAACAACATTTGTCTTAAATGTATAAGGCTAAGTCACCAACTCTAAATTGTCCATATGTCCAAGAAACAAGCAAAACACCTCCAAATCTAGACACTAATCCAAGCCTGGCACTAAATTTGATAATGTCCAACACTGAAGAACCACAATCAGATTGTGCTTAAAGCCTTAAACTTCAAAAACAATAAAGTAAACCATACTACAAAGGGTAACTCTAGCCTTAGTTTGAAAAGCAAAGAAAATAAATCCAAATCTGACTACTTTTACCCTAATGAAGTAGCGGGAACTAATAACAAAGTACACCATAAACCTACTAGTCAAGAACACAGAAACTTTGAAACTTTGAAACCCACTGAGTCTTAAAAGAACTCCATACAACCTGAGGCAACAGTCACCAACTATACAACTACTACCTTCATCGAAACAACTACTTTCATCGAAGTCCCAGCAACAACTACCTTCATCGAAACAACTACCAAATAAGAGCAACTCAACCCAAAAAAAAAGAGCAACTCGACAAACTCCCTCGTGCTAGCCTCCAACCCCAATATCTATACACCACCCCAACTCAACAATTTTAACTTTATATGTAGCACCCAAGGGTACGGCCTAGTGGTTAATGAAGTGGGTGAGAACCATGGAGACCAAAGGTCCAAATCCTAGCGGAGACAAAAACACTAGGTGATTTCTTCACATATATCCAAGTCTTAGTGGATAGAGTTACCTGGTACCTATTGTTGGTAGGAGGTGACAGGTATACCGTGGAATTAGTCGAGGTTCGCGCAAACTGGTCCGCACACCACGGCTATCAAAAAAAAATCCCTGTTGGAGCTAGGAATGAGAGGCAATCCCTCAATCCAGATTCAAATCCCAAGACCTCAGAACTTAACAGAAGGCCTATTGAATGGTATAGCCAACCTGAACCTGAACAACTTGGACCAAGCTGCTTGGTCGAACCCCCTCTTCATGACATTCCCAACACCAACACCTTCCCAAGATCTCTCTGCTCTTGAACAACTTCCACCTCTGGAGTCTGGCTCCACTATCCAAACTGTAGTAGAGGATTCACTTCTGGGCATTCTTTTGTATGAACAGAAACAACACTCCTACAACCCAATGGAAACCAACGTGCAACAGAACAACATGAACAACTTTGCAATGCCAATCCAAACCACTCAGGTCAATTTATCTTTGCAGCAACCAAATGCCGCAGCTCCTCAAAACAGTCAAGCAGGTCCCAGCCGGCAACAACCACGATCAGATCAACAAATAAGCGGACAAGAACCTCATCAACCTAACCCAAGGCAGGAGAAAACAAACAACAACTCGAGCTTCCTAAATTCTGGGATGAGCGCCTTATCAATAGTACCATTAATAAACCCATTTCTCACGTTGAAATTATGAGCGGGATCAAAGGTATGTGTACTAATAAAACTAACATGTTTAATTCTATCCTTCCATGGTACTCCTTAGCACCTTTTTGCTTATGGCATAATTGGCTTAATAGAAACAACAATGTATTTGATAATAATAGGGATAACATTAAATTCAAACAACTTCTTACCGAAGCTATTGAGTTCCATACCCTTGCAGAAAGCTGTTCAACTTTAAAAATTATCCATTTCAATGAATATTAAGTGGAACCTTCCAAAAGAAATTTCTTTATGCTTAACACGGACGGGCGGTGCAACCTAATTCTGAAACTGGAGGACTTGGTGGGTTTATACAAAATCATAAAGGACTTTGGATGAAAGGCTTCCTTATGAAAACAAGGAAAACAAATCTCACAGGAGCTGAAATCCTGGCTCTACTATGAGGACTAAAAATGGCTCTTCAATACAACTTCACTCCTTTGGAGATTAATTTAGATTCAAAAGAGGTTGCAAGAATGCTTAAGATTGACTGCTAAATACTCATATATCTTAACTGATTGTAGGTTCCTCGTGACTAGACTTGGTGAACCAAGCATATATATAGGGAGGGAAGCCAGGCAGCGGATAGCCTTGCTAAAACAAGGTTCAAGCAGAATGGAGAAGAAGTTTTTTTTTCCCCTTTTTGACACCCCTCCCATTCAGTAATAGAATATTTTGATTCAGATTTAAAAGGGACTATTTCACTAGAAAAGTCCCTAGTTGTAATATGATATATATATATATATATATATATATATATATATATATATATATATATGCGGAAAAGAATTTTTTTCCTCCTTTAATATGCGTAAAAGGTATGCTCCAATAGCCACAGTGAAGTGAGCCTTAAGGCTGTTGAGAAGGAGACACTTCTCCTTCGTGCTTCCTAGGATTGCATCACCACCCACCAAGAGCCAAGCTTCCCGCAACTAAAACCTAGTAAAGTTCTCCGGCTTACGACTCCACACGCGCCCTCACGCGCGGCCCAGCTCCGGCGAGATCTCAGCCACGCGCCGGCGCGTGTGGCTTTCTCAGGCCAGATCTCGCTTTTTCTTCTTCAGACAGCCTCTTCGCGAGGCTTTTCCGAGCCTACCCATCCTAGTTTCAACAAAATCCGAAGACTTTTTCTTTTTACGGCGACGCGTGTGGCTTTTTCCGGCCAGATCTCACTGTTTCTTCTTCAGACAGTCTCATTGCGAGGCTGTTCCGAGCCTACCCATCCAAGAATCTCCAAAATCCGACGTCTAAAACTATTTTCCGGCGACGGGTAAGGCTTTTTCCGACCATATCTCACTTCTTCTTCTTCAGTCAGCCTCTTCGCGAGGCTTTTGGGACAGCCGAATTTAGATATGATGGATTCTACTGAGAGAAGCTCTTACTTCTCTCTAGAATCTAAAAAACTGGAAAACATGTCTTTCATCAAAGCTGCCTCTTGGCCTGCCCTAGAACTTGGGGGAAGATGCCATCGAAAGCTCGACGTAGGGCAGGAGCCGCACTTCTCGTTGTCTGAGAGCACACTCTCAGGCGCAAGGGTTTCTTGGAATCTTGTCTGATTGGGTCTTTTTCCAAATGGGTTGGTTCTCCAGAGGCTGTTAGGAACTGGGCAGCAGAGGTATGGAACGTCAAGGACGGGTTGAAAATATCGCAACTGGGGGACACGCAATATCTCTTTCAATTTGTGGACGAGTCTCAAACTTCAGAAATTCTTGTCAGAGGAAATAGGTGGTTCGATGGGAACTTCTTACAGCTAGACAGATGGGTGGAGCACGATGGGTGTCTCGACCCTCGTTTCTCCGGCGAAACGTTGGTGGTCAACATGGTGGGTCTCCCGGTGCATCTTTGGTGTCTTGACCTATTCAAGAAGATTGGGGAAATCTGTGGGAGTTTTATTGATGTCACTTCCAGCCTACACGGTCTCTCGCGAGTGAGGATTGTGATGAAGAAAGGGGCAGAATCCTTGTCTCTACTGTGGTGGAGGATGGCTACTTGAATTATAGGGTTTGGTTGAGCCCTGAATTTCGCCCTATCTTTATGCCTGTGGATGTGGTAGTGGCGGGAGAAAAGGGAAGGTCAAATAGAAGGGATGGGAGGGGAAATCAGTCTCTAAAGGGAGGGGAGGGCTCACCAGATCAGTGGACTAAGCCGGAATCAGACATTAGATCGAAAAGAGACGGGGGGTTTGAATTTGGGAGAAGAAAACAATTTTATCAGGAGGAAAAGAAGTGAATGCCCCTAGGTTAGTGATGCGAGCTAGAAAGGCAGAATGGGTCGGTCCTCTTTTAATTATCATAGGGCCGGGCAAGTTTTCAGCAAGTATAGGCCTGGGCCTCCACACATGGGTTCTAGGGGGAGACTTTAACACTATTAGATTCCCGGAGGAGAGATTAGGGTGTAGTCTTATTTCGAGGGCTATGGAGGATTTTTTTGGCTTCATCAATGATCACTTTCTCGTTGATCGTCCTCTGTCAGGGGAAAGGTTTACTTGGGCCAGGGCGGAGGATTCCAACTCAAGGTCTAAACTTGATAGATTTCTGATATCGCCCTCTTGGGATGAGCTGGTGCCGAATGTGCTGCAGATTCCTTTACCTAGCGGATCATTTGCCTATCTTGCTAGATGGATGCAGAGGGAGTGGGTGCGTGCTCCTTTCCGATTCGAGAACATGTGGTTGAAAGTGCCAGGATTCGGTGACAAAGTGAAAGAATGGTGGACAAGCTACGGGGTATCAGGGTCACCTTCATTCCGTCTTTCGAAGAAACTTAAATTGCTCAAGCGAGATATTATTAGGTGGAATAAGGAGGTTTTTAGGAGGGTAGATATTAAAATGAGGGAGCTTATGCATGAATTGGGGGAATTAGAGAGAGGGGAAGGGGCGAGGGAGCTAGATGAATCTGAGAAAGCGAGATTGGGGGAGGTTAAGAGGGAAATAGTCGAATCAGCAATAGCTCATGAGACTAGTTGGCGGCAAAAATCGAGGGCGCTCTGGTTAAAGGAGGGAGATTCGAATATCAAGTTTTTCCACAGGGTTGCAGTCGCTAATCGAAGGAGTAACTTCATAGAGTCCTTAGTTGTGGATGGGGTGAGGATTGAGGGAGAGAAGGAGGTAAAAGGGGCGATAGTGGGGTTTTATAAGAACTTATACAAAGAGGAAGTTAGTTGGAGGCCTACTTTGGGGGAATAAAGTTCAACCACATAGGGGAGGGAGACAGTGAGTAAAGGGCTTTCGAGGAGGAGGAGGTGCACGAGGCTGTGGCGACTTGTGCTGGTGATAAGGCCCCTGGGCCTAATGGTTTCTCCTTGGCCTTCTTCCAGCTCTGTTGGGACACCATTAAGGGAGAGATGATGGAAGCCATTGAATACTTCCACGTGAATGGTGTTTTCGAGAGAAGTATCAATGCTTCTTTTATTACTATTGTGCCTAAGAAATAAGGTGCATCTTTTATCAAAGACTACAGGCCTATTAGTCTCGTGGGGAGCATTTACAAGATTATTTCTAAAGTGCTCTCCAACAGACTCAAGAAGGTTCTTGACGTATCTGTTTCGTCCTCCCAGAATGCGTTTGTGGAGGTAGGCAGATCCTGGACGCTGCTTTGGTGGCAAATGAACTTGTAGACTCCAGAAGAAAAAATAGAGAACCTGACTTACTGTGCAAGTTGGACCTTGAGAAGGCTTTCGACCATGTCAATTGGGAGTTTCTGGATTTCATTATGATGCGGATGGGGTTTGGGATAAGATGGAGGGGATGGATCAAGTTCTGCATTTCCTCAAATTCTCTGACCTGGTTAATGGTAGCCCGTGTGGTTTCTTTGGCAGCTCCAGGGGTCTCAGGCAAGGTGACCCCCTATCCCCTATGTTATTCATTCTAGTGATGGATACTCTGAGTAAAATGATGGATCGTGCGGCGGGCGGAGGCTTTTTGAGAAGATTCTCAGCTCCGATCGGGGTGCTCAGTGCCCGAAGAGTCTCTCATTTGCTTTTTGCGGATGACACCCTAGTTTTCTGTGATGTCGATATGGATCAGTTGACCTACCTGAAGTAGGTCCTGCAGTGGTTTCAGATAGTATCAGGACTCAAAAGGAACCTCGGCAAGTGTGAGATTTTCCCGGTGGGTGAGGTTGCCAACATTGATGCTTTGTCTCATGTTCTCAGATGAAGGTGGGCTCTCTTCCCACTACTTACCTGGGTCTCCCATTGGGCGTTTCGCATAAGGATACTACGGTTTGGAATCCAGTGATTGAAAGGGTTGAAAAAAGATTAGCGGGCTGGTAGAAACGGTACTTGTCAAAAGGCTAGCGCTTATTAAAGCACTTTATCGAGTATGCCTACCTATTACTTGTCCCTGTTGCAAGCTCCTGTAAGCATCACAGATAAACTGGAGCGGCTTCAAAGGAATTTTTTTTGGGATGCGACGGATGGAACTAGAAAGTTTCATCTAGTGAATTGGCAGACAATCACTTCCCCAAAGAAGTGGGATGGACTTGTAGTAAAAGATCTTAGGGTATTCAACAAAGCTTTGTTGGGGAAATGGCTGTGGAGATTCAGGGTAGAAGAGCATGCTCTATGGAAGGCGGTCATAGTAGAAAAGTACGATTCCACGGGAGGGGGTTGGAGGACCAAAGCAATCACAGCACCTTTTGGGTGTGGCATGTGGAGGAGCATCATGAAGAATTGGAAGCCTTCAATGGCAACATCACTTACAGGGTAGGAGATGGAAGGAGAATCAGCTTTTGGAATCACAGGTGGTGTGGAGAGGATACTCTGAGGGTCTCTTTCCCTCACGTCTTCAGAGTTTCAAACCAGAAGGAATTGATGGTCCAACAGATTCGCAAGGAGCATGAAGGGGGTAGTATGGGACCTCTCATTTAGAAGGAACATGCAAGATTGGGAGATTGTGGAGCTCCAAGATTTGTCGGCACTGCTATATATGCAAGACAGGTCCCAGCCATCTTGTGATTCTTGGAGATGGGGTTGCGTGGCGATCGTTTGTTCACCGTAAAGTCCTTTTACCAGAGTATGTTGGTGAGAGAGGAGGTTACTTTTCCATACTCCTCGATCTGGATTCCTAAGGCGCCCACGAAAGTGTGTTTTTTTGCATGGTTAGCGGCGAGGGGAGTGATCTTGACTGTTGAAAATCTGCGAAAAAAAAAAGAATTACACTTGTTAGTTGGTGCTACATGTGTAAAAGCTCAGGGGAAGAAGTTGATCATCTTTTGTTGCATTGCCCTGTATCCTCGGGTTTGTGGAGGGCAATCCTGAATCTTTTTGGTATTCAATGGGTGATGCCAAGCACTGTAAAGGAAATATTATATAGTTGGGCCGGTTTCCGTAGAAGAAGCAAGCAAAAGGCGTGGAAGTTCGCTCCGTTAGCTCTCATGTGGATAGTTTGGGGGGAGAGAAATAGGAGAGCTTTTGAGGGGATTGAGTCTCTTTTTTCACATCTTAAAAATAGTATTTTATCTTTGATCGCTTTTTGGTGCACTCATATAGCCCCTACTTGTGTAGAAGATTGGGCGTCTTTTGTAGAGAATCATGTTTTGATATAAATTCTCTACTTTTTGGTATAATTCTTGTACACGGGAGTTTTTTCTCCCTTTTGATTAATACAATTTACCTTATCAAAAAAAAAAAAAAAAATATATATATATATATATATATCCAAAAAACATATTTGTGGTTGCACCTTTGTATTGCAGTCAAGCTAGCATTCTTGGTTAAACCCACTTACCTTCCCGTGGGAGCTTGTTGACTCTATTCCTACTTTTACTTGTTTAGTAGGTCGTGTTTGTTATGAATCTACACACACTACATGAACTCTCTCCTGTCAAAGTTATTTATTTAGGTTGGTTATGGACAACGTGTAGTTAAGGTTGTGAATTTGTTAAGCTCTATTTGTGATGAATACATCATTTGATATTGATTAAGCAACTTTGAGTATTTATATGAGTTGATGAATGACGAGATTGTTGCTAACAGTTGGTTCACTAAGTGGGCAAGCACACTCGGTGTCTGTTATGGTCCATAGCTTAGATTGTGACAATTTTTTGCATGAAAAAATATTTTAACATCTTATGTGATTAAATTTAGAAATTAGAAGATAGCAAAAGCTGTTTCGCTTAAAAAGCCTAAACTCATTAAATGGTTAAACAAAAAAAGAAATGTACTTAATGGTCTAAGGTCTAAACCATTCAAATTCAGACCTCCCTAAAGTGTAAAGTGAACACAAACAGAGTGTAAATCCTTCATCTTTTTAAAAGAGACAGTATAGGATTCACTAACAATATTAAGTAATGAGACACAATAACATTCCCGGTAAATTAAACAACTGACTACAAATTACAAGATTGTTGGAATAAAAGATTTACCCATAATCACATATTAGCAGTTGGCCACCATCTTTGCAAACAAAACACCAGTCTTCCGCTATTTCTTCCTTCCTCAAGCTCTTATTTTTCTTCCTCTTCGTCATCACTGTTCCAAAAACTACTTTAGCTCATAGAATTAAGAAACCAGAATGCAGATATGGAGATCTTATTTTCTCTATTGCAAGAGAATTAGCAATATTACATGCAGAACAATATACAGCAACAACCTAGTATAATCCAACTAGTGGGGTCTGGGGAGGTTAGTGTGTACGCAGACCTTACCCCTACCCTGGGGTAGAGAGGTTGTTTTCGAGAGACCCTCGGCTCCCACCCTCCAAGAATTCCCCACCTTGCTTAGAGCAACTCGCTCTTGTCAACATGCATAACAGTAAATAGATCAAAAATAAAACAAAAAGAGAAGGAACTTGAGACTGATGATTAACATGGATAATCACAATCACAATACAATAAATGAAATGTTATCCAATACTTGTGCTTGTGGGAGGTAGAATAGTCGATGTGCATGCAAGGTGGTCCGGACACCATAGTAGTAAATAAAAAATAAAAATAAAAATAAAAATAAAAAAGAAAAAAGAAATTTAGGCAAGAACTATGCTAAGAAATAATCAGAAAATAAACAAAAAAAATGCAGATATGAAACTATTTAGGCACCCATCAAAGGAAAATCGATAAAGGTGGTGGCTTTGATCGAAATTTGAAAATCAGAACTACAATGCAGTATGGCTAGCTAAATCAGGTTTACTTTAACAGCTAAACAAAACAAAACCCGGAACGAAAATTTACATTTTTTTCAATTGAAATGCAGGAAACTTTACCGCTTGTGAATTTGTGATAATTGGGTTTTTGAGAAAGAGAGCAGAGCAGCTTTGGCAATGTGGTTTTGATGAGTACTGTAGGTAAAGAGAGGAATAATGATGATTTGTACAAATGTAGAAAAAATCGTGAAATGAAATACTTCTAAGGATTCTTCTAGATTATTACAAGCAATGAGTTAATTTGGTACCTCTTAACGCAAAAATATAAGTGAATGAGTGGGTAGGATTTGTTATTTTCCATGGCAAAGCGCCGTGGCATAATAGCAGTAGCAGCCGCACTATGCGACAGTTGCAGTAGCACACTAGCACTCCTATTGGTAGAGAGATTTTCACAAGTTTTTTCCCCCTCACACCCTATTTCTTATTTATTCTCTTTTTCAAGGAAGAAAATTTGGATCTCGTTATAAAATAAATACAGTAAAGTAAACACAAGTATAAAGAAAAACTGATATATTATTCAAAATTCAAATTTATGTACATAATGAACTGGAAAATACTCTATTTATAAAAGAAAGAAAGTTGATGCGTAAGTTGTTAATGCAAGTTCTTGTGTAAGCTGCTAATGCAAGCTGTTGTGTAAGTTACTTGTAAGCTGCTACTCCAAACTGTTGTATAAGCTGCTTGTAAGCTGCTATTGCAAGTTGCTGTGTAAGCTGCCTGTAAGTGTGTAAGTTGCTACTGCAAGCTACTCTTTAAGCTGCTATTGTATCAGATATAGATAATCTTCTATCGGTGGTAATATTTATCCATAACGGAGTACCGAAAGAATAACCTTCTTCAGGAGACTTATTTTCAATAAAGTACTAAATAGATAAACATATTTACGGCGGAGTCTCATATGAATAAGCTTCTTCAGGAAGCTTCTTTCTAACGGAGTACTAAATGAACATCTATAATATACATCCATAATATAATATATCCATAACACTCCCTCTTGGATGTTCATTAAAAGATAATATGCCTCATTAAAACCTTACTAGAAAAAAACTCGTGGGAAAAATATTATAGTGAAGGAAAAAGAGTACGCATATGTAGTAATACGCATAACTAGTTGTCTCATTTAAAACCTTATAAGAAAAACCCTGTGGGAAAAAACTTAGTAAGGAAAAAAAGTATAGCGCATATTTTACTCCCCCTAATAAAAATCTTGTTTTAAATATTTGAGTCGCTGCATTCCAATCTTGTATACCATCTTCTCAAAAGTTGAAGTTGGCAAAATTTAGTGAATAAATCTGTCAGATTGTCACTTGAACGGATTTGTTGCACATCAATATCACCATTTTTTTGAAGATCATGTGTGTAGAATAATTTTGGTAAAATGTGCTTCGTTCTATCTCCTTTTGTAAATCCTCCCTTTAATTGGGCTATGCATGCACCATTGTCTTCATATAAAATTGTGGATCTTTTATCACATTCCAAACCATATTTTTTTCTTGAATAAAAGGAATTACTTATCTCAGCCATACGCATTCCCTACTTGCATCTTGCATAGCTATTATCTCAGCATAATTTGAAGAAGTAGCAACAATAGATTATTTTGTGAAGCGTCATGATATAACAGTACATCCACATGTAAACACGTACCCGGTTTGAGATCAAGCTTTATGTGGATCAGATAAATAACATGTATCTGCATAACCAACAAGATCTGCACTACCTTTGTTAGAATAAAATAAACTCATATCGAGTGATCCCTTTAAATATCGCAATATATGCTTAATCCCGTTCCAATGTCTCCGTGTAGGAGAAGAACTATATCTTGCTAGTAAATTAACAGAAAATGCTATGTCAGGCCTCGTAACATTAGCAAGATACATTAGTACACCAATTGCACTGAGATATGGTACTTCGAGACCAAGGAGTTCCTCATCTTCTTCTAGAGGTCGGAACAAATCCTTATTCACTTCAAGTGATCGAACAATCATTGGTCTACTCAATGGGTGTGCTTTGTCCATGTAAAAGTATTTTAAGACCCTTTCCGTATAGGCAGATTGATGGATAAAGATCACGTCTCCTAAATGTTCAATTTGCAGACCAAGAAAAAAATTTGTCTTTCCAAGATCTTTCATCTCAAATTCTTTCTTAAGATATACAATTGTCTTTTAGAGCTCTTCTGGAGTTCCAACAAGATTTATGCCATCAACATAAACAGCAAGTATAACAAATTCTGATGCTATTTTCTTTATAAAAATGTACTGACAAATAACATAATTTATGTAACCCTCTTTCAGCAAATATTCACTAAGGCGATTATACCACATATGCCCGGATTGCTTTAAACCGTATAAAAATCTTTATAATCTGATTGAATACATTTTTCGAGATTTTGAATTTGCTTCATGTATTTTAAATTCTTCAAGAATTTTCATATAAATTTCATTATCAAGTGAACCGTACAGATAAGTTGTAATTACATCCATTAGATATATTTCAAGTTTTTCATGTAGTGCTAAACTGATGAGATATCGAAATGTTATGGCATCCATAACAGGTTAATATGTTTCATCAAAATCGACTCCAGGTCGTTGTGAGAATCCTTGTGCGACAAGACGAGCTTTGTATCTTTCAATTTCATTTTTATCATTCCCTTTTCGCATAAAAATCCATTTATGGCCAACTGGTTTTATACCAGCAGGTGTTTAGACTACTGGTCCAAAGACCTCTCGTTTAGCAAGTGCGTTCAATTCTGATTGAATTGCCTCTTGCTATTTTGGCCAATCATATCTTTGTTGACATTCTTCGACAGATCAGGGTTCAAGATCCTCACTGTCTTTCATAATGTTAAGTACAATATTATATGCAAAAATATTATCCATCACTATTTCAGATCTATTTAAATTAATCCTTTCACCAGTAGAACTTATTAAAAGCTTCTTACTCACTTGAGTCTCGGGTTCATTGATTTCTTCAGGAATCTCAGAACTAATCAGATCTTGGGTCTTTTCAAGACATCCCTTCATAGTATCGTTATCATTGGTCGATTTTCTTTTTCGAGGATTTCGATCCTTAGAACCCAAAGGCCTACCGTGCTTCAAGCGTGCTTTAGGTTCACTAGCTCTCATGCTAGTAGATGGTCCTGTTGGGACATCAATTCGAATAGACACATTCTCTACAAGGATATGTGACTTAGTTATCCTATTCAAATCAGTAAACGTGTCAGGCATTTGATTTGCTATATTTTGTAAATGGATGATCTTCTGGACCTCCTGATTACATATAGGAATACGTGGATCAAAATGAGATAACGATGAAACTTTTCACATGATTTCTCTTTTGATTTCCTTTTTCTCCCCCTAATTGTGGGAAATTTATTTCATCAAACCGACAATCTGGAGATCATCTATTTACATAAACGGGTACGTGGATCAAAATGAGATAACTATAAAATTTTTCATACAATTTCTCTTTTGATTTTCTTTTTCTCTCCCTCTAATTGTGGGAAATTTGTTTCATCAAACCGACAATCTGCAAATCAAGCAGTAAATAAATCTCCCGTCAATGGTTCAAGATAGCGAATAATAGAGGGTGATTCAAACCCAACATATATTCCTAACCTTCTTTATGTGCCCATCTTACTGCGTTGTGGTGGTACTACTGACACATATACAACACATCTAAAAATTTGTAGATGGGCAATATCTGGTTCATAATCAAAAACTAATTGTGACGGAGAATATTTATTATAATGTATCGGTCTGAGACGGATAAGTGATGTTGCATGCAAGATAGCATGGCCCCAAACAGTAGTGGACAATTTTATTTTCATAAGTAGTAGTCTTGTTATCAATTGCAGGCATTTAATAAATGACTATGCAAGACCATTTTGAGTATGAACATAAGCTACAGGATGTTCAACTTTTATCCCAATTGATAGACAATAATCATCAAAAGCTTGAGATGGGAATTCTCCAGCACTATCAAGGCGAATAGCCTTTATAGGACAATCTATGAATTGTACCCTTAATCGAATTACTTGGGATAATAGCTTTACAAACGCCAGGTTGCGAGATGATAGTAGGCACACATGAGACCTCTTGAAGATGCATCTATTAGGACCATAACATATCTAAACAATCCACTTGGTGGGTGAATAGGTCCACATATATCCCTATATATACGTTCTAAAAAGGCAGGGGATTCAATGCCAACCTTTATTGGTGATGGTCTAGTGATCATTTTGCCTTGATAACGAGCATCACAAGAAAATTCATTATTTGTAGGAATCTTCAGGTTCTTTAATGGATGCCCACTCGAATTTTCAGTAATTCATCTCATCATTATTAATCCAAGATGGCCCAAACAGCCATGCCAAAGCACAAAAATATTTGAATCAGTAAACTTCTGGTTTACGATAGAGTGTGCTTCAACTGTACTATCTTTGAATAGTATAATCCAGAAGATAGAGTTAGTAACTTTTCTACAATGCACTTCTAGCCATAAATATTCTTTGTAATACAAAGATGTTCCATATTCATTTCATCTATCGTCTCAATATGATACTCATTTCGGCGGATATCTATAAAACTCAACAAGTTTCTCCGGGACTCGGAGGAAAATAATGCATTGCCTATTATAAGTTTTATTCCCTTAGGCATAAATATAGTGGCTCTTTCGGAGCCTTCAATCAAACTTATATTACCAGAAATTGTTGAAATATTTATTTTTTCCTTATGCAAATAAGAAAAGTATCTATGATCCTTGAATATGGCATGAGTTGTTCCACTATCAATTACACAAATACCTTCATTATTGGTCTTTGATCCAAACATAATTGAGGATTATCCATATTTTTCAAACTGACATAAATAAAATATATTACAGTAAACATCATTATCAAAGCATAACTTTTATTTATGTATAACAATTACATAACCATACTATCTATTACAAACAACCAAAATTAAAATATTTACATTTCTACAGATTCACCACCGATCACATGACTTGTTTCTCCTTCTGGGAGTGCAAAGTAATCAGCTACATCCAAATACATGGAGTCTAAACTATCTTCAGAAATAAAATTTGCTTTAGTATTTTTCTCTGTCTTCTTTAAGGAGGCTTGATAAAGCTCAACCAGGTACTTTGGCGTATGACATGTACCTGACCAGTACCATTTTCCTCCACATCTATAGCATGTATTTTTTGCATTTGTTGCTTGCACCGCTTCATGCTTTTGTTTCTTCCTTTTCCACTGCCGGTGGTGAGGAGGGTTCTTTGGTGCATTATCATTAACATGATTAGAGTTTCTTCCCCGACCACGGCCATGACTGGGGCCACGACATCTTCCACGCTTAGCTTTGTGGAAGTTCATCTCATTCACTTCAGGGAATGGACAAGAACCAGTTGGTCGACTTTTATGATTTTTCATTACTAGCCCATTATATTGCTCGGTTACAAGAAGATGTGAGATAAGTTCAGAATACTTTTTGAATCCTATCTCTCGATATTGCTGTTGCAGAAGCATATCTGAGGCATGAAAAATGGTGAAAGTTTTCTCCAACATATCATGATCAGTAATATTATCACCACATAATTTTAATTGGGAAATAATTTTGAATATAGCAGAATTATACTCACTGATAGATTTAAATTCTTATAGCCTTAAACGAGTCTAATCATATCGTGCATGTGGAAGAACGACCATCTTCAGGTGGCCATATCTATCTTTTAAATTATTCCATAGTATGACTGGATCTTTAACAGTGAGATATTCTATTTTCAGGCCCTCATCAAGGTGATGGCATAGGAATATCATTGCTTTGGCACGGTCTTGGTTTGCTGCTTGATTTTTGTCCATGATGGTATCTGTCAGACCCATCGAATCAAGATGAATTTCAGCATCAAGCACCCAAGACATGTAGCTGTTGCCCGATATATCTAGGGCTGCAAATTCAAGTTTAGAAAGATTTGACATTATTTAGAAAAAGAAAGTCTGTACCTCTGATACTTTCAAAGTATTTGCTTGAGATGGCAGAGTCTCGTGCTGATAATATGTTATAAAATAAAGACTGTAAAGTAAAGACAAGTATAGAGAGAAACTGATATATTATTCAAACTTCAAACTTATGTATATAATGAACTAAAAACTCCTCTATTTATAGAAGAAAGGAAGGTGTTGTGTAAGCTGCTACTGCAAGTTATTGTGTAAGCTGTTTGTAAGATGCTATTGTACCAGATATAGATAATCTTCTACCGGTGGTAATATTTATCCATAACGGAATATGAAAAAGATAAGATTCTTGAGGAGGCTTATTTCCAATAAAGTACTAAATAGATAAACATATTTACGGCAGAGTCCCATATAGATAAGTTTCTTCAGGAAGTTTCTTTCTAACGGAGTACTAAATGAACATTCATAATATAATATATATTCATAACAGATCCATAGTTGAAAGTGTAATTTAAACAATAGTCATTTTTAATTAATGCAAACATAAACTTTGAACAAAAATAACCTCAACTTAAAAAATCCACTTTTTCATCCTTTTTGTTTGAACTTCATAATATTATCAAGTTGAA
The DNA here is from genome assembly GCF_000390325.3 of Nicotiana tomentosiformis. Lineage (NCBI taxonomy): Eukaryota > Viridiplantae > Streptophyta > Magnoliopsida > Solanales > Solanaceae > Nicotiana > Nicotiana tomentosiformis. The sequence continues at coordinate 12,660,872 of NC_090814.1, forward strand.
ACTCTAGGATACTGTCTCAAAAACAAAAAATGTACAAGTGAAAACTCTAAAATATTATCATGGAGTTTAACTTTTACTACTTAAAAGCTCCGTGACAATGCCCTATATAGTTGAACAAAGAATGAGGAGGGATTGATGAAGTGAGAGGAATATCGTATATCTGTAAGTTTATCGCGGTATTTTTTTAATTTTTTGGTGGATCAGTAGCCATGAATCTACAAGTTTATCATAAATAAATCAAAACTTTGTCTAATACTACAAAAGAACATATTCTAATTTTGTAATTAAAATTCAATGAAACACGAATTATCAATTCAAAATTCGTGAATTTGAAATCCTAGGGTTATGGATGTTACATATCTTTAAAAAAACGTTGTGCTAATCATGAAAATGATAAAATCCGATAGTAATATTTAGATGTCATGAAAGTTTTTTAAATAGAATGCCTGGAGCTGAACAACAATGCAGATGGTTTAAGCTGGAGTTCAAAATAGTGTAAATCCCTCCAATATCATATTTCTTTAGCTAAAAATTCATGTGTTCGAATTCCTTTACGTTAAATCATTTTTAAAATGCTGAAATTGCTTTTAGATATAAAGCTAAGGATTATTATCAGCGAAAGGCTACATTTCATTTTAAGATTTTCTAGAACTCCAATACAATACACTAGAACATTCACTTGTAAACTTCTAAATTTTAGTATGTTATGCTGCACTTTTACAGGTATAGAATTTTTAGTAGGGTGAAAATCATTTACATACCTCCTAATTGTGCTTTAAAAATCAAACTCCCCTCAACTTTGAACAATAGTCATTTCCCCTCTTTTATCCTGCACAATGTCTTTTTTGCCCTTGAATTTTTAATTAACTCCTCTATATAATATACTTTTTTATTCTATGATATTTTTATAGTTTTATCTTTAATTTAAATTATGTTATACTTTATTATAAATAAATTTTATAATATAAATTTAAAAATTAGTTCATTAATGGTAATCAAAATCTAAAAATCTATATTAATAATAGAGAATAAGAGAGAAAGTTAAGGGGCAAAGGAGGTAAGAGAATTCAATTGAATCCCCGGCCAGAAAATTAGACTGCACAAATAGGACAAAAACAAACTTTTTAGTTATATATAAAATTTTGAATTCCTTTGACATAAGAATATGATGTTAAAGTGGTATAAAAATTTAAAAGTTATCTTCGCTCACAACTTCAAATCCTAAATAAATTTTCTTGGGGGTGTTTTCAATCAATCCTCTTATATGAAATTCTGGCTCCGCCACTAAAAAAGATAACTTAAATAATATGCATTACATTAAAATAGCAATCATAAAGATGACGGTGAATTTATAATATTTATAAAATGATTATTCTACTTATAATTTTAATAAACTTACATTATAATTTATAATAGGTATTACATAATTTAAATTATAGCTAAAATCATAAAAAAAAAATATATCGTATAATAAAAATTTATTATATAGAGGTGGAAATTGAAAATTCAAGGGCAAAAAAAATATTGTGTAGGATAAAGGAGGGAGACTGACTATTATTCAAAGTTGAGGGATGAGTTTCACTTTTAACGCAAAGTTTGAGAGCGTAAATGATTTTCACCTATTTTTAATACTAATATATTATGTTGGAGTTTCGCTTGTAAAAGTTTTGAACTCCAATATATTATGCTAAATTTTTTTTGTATTTTAACTAAGGGTATTTTTATCTAAATTTTTTTTATATTCACATTAAAGATGACTATTTACAACGATTTTACAAATATTAGTTATTTTTCAATTACAGGATTGATAAATAGCCAACCCGCACCATTTTTACCTTTTTAGGTCTTTCACCCCTCACGTACAAGATGAAGAAGTGTTGTCACTGGGTTACCTCTTCCATTTGATTTGGAACAACCTAAAATTTATTCACACGCTAAAAAATAATAATTTGTTATTTGTTTAAAACTAGCCAGGTAGGCCCAACACAGTTAACATAGTTTTCTGAAGTCTCCGAACATAGTAAAGAGTTGTACCCAACCTTTTGAAGAACATTATATTATTGCATGATATAAAAAGTTATTTCATGTACCATCACTTAAGTTAAAATTACACAAATTTGAGAGTTAAAAAATTAAATATATCTTCTAAAGTTGATAGAACTCTATGTTCTGTCCATCCGAAACAATAATCCGTTTGAAATCTCAAATACATGTGATGAGAACTTTTTATGATAACTTTAACTTTTTTCACCCGTGTCAGTGTAACCTGCAATGCATTTTAAACAAAAATTATCCAAACATTTTCTTACATTATATATAGTAAAACAAACCAAACTGTTATATGGTCTAAAGCCAAACATCATTGTGAAAGAACAAATATCACCACAAAATTTTTCACCTGACATTAAGAATCAGAAGTGCATATGGTCAGAGACGCAATACATAGACCAATATTTTGGGTAAGACATTAGATAAAGCTTCTTGTTTATTCCTCTTTTTCATCATCATACATGCCAAAATAACATTTATCTAATACCACTGAAGCCATGGCAAAGAAAGCTGGAAAATTTATAGATTTGGCCAAGTCTCTCCTTTAACTGCCTTCCCATTAACAACGAAAGAAACAATGTCCTCTGAGTTATCAAAGTAAATCAAAAACCTTCGTCTCTTCCATGAAGGAGGAAGGTTCTTCTTCTACACCAATTTTACCTATTCTCCATTTTCTAGCTCTACTCTTTATGGTACTCTAGTAGCAGCATAAGTAAACTTCTTAATGGGACCAATTCAAGAACTTTTTAACTTATAAGCAGATCAAAAGCTCAATAGTTTGTGACCCATCCAAGAACCCTACAACCTCCAATGTTGCAGCAGTTTATTCCAAGTAAGGTTTAGGGATGTTGTCCAAGAAAACACAAGAGTAGTTCACAGAGCCGATAATTTCACAAAAAGCAGCAGTTTAGCCTTCTAAGAAAGAAAATTTCTCACGATTCAACATCCTAGAGGTCTCTTGTGACCTCCGCTATATCAAAAGATTGCTGGTTCCACTCACGCTGCTACTCCCCGAGGCATGCAATTCTGGAAGATGTTATAGTGTCACATGATAGTTGGTTCGAGCAGGTAAGCAGTATGATAACTTTACTATATAAATATTGTCTTCAATTTTCATTTTTCATCCTCCTTTTCTTTAATATCCCTGTGAATTTGTGGTTATACTGTGAAAGTTTTAACAAATTATTGAACAGTAAACTAAAATCGAACCACAGATACCCTCTCCCCAGGTCAACTATATGTGACTTCTGCGAATCTAGAGAAGCTTTTCCAAAAATTGAAAGCTTGAAAGATCATCAAGCAGTTATGCATGCTGGTAATCTGGAAAAGTTTTTTCTTTTTTCTTCCTTTATGCATTTTTTTCCTCATTTACTTTCGAAATACGGTCTCACTCTGTTTATATCCTCAGTAAGTCCATTTCAGTTTTATCTTCTTTCCTTGGAAAAGCCAGTCCTTGGGAGAAACAGATTTGTCAATATTTCATAAAATCAAATCACAGGAAAGGGTCACACATGCACATGCTCAATGTAGACAGTCCATCAGAAAAGAGCCAATAAAAAGCTATAACACATAGTTAAAGGAAGATAGTCTCAGAGAAAACCTTCTTAAGTTCAAAACCAGCTTCATGCTACCATATTATTGTAGGACAGAGACTCCAAAATAAATCAGAGAATATACCAATACCTCAAGAATCAAGACAAAAGAAAATTATTGTTTGTACTTGTATCAAGAAGTAAGGTTATTGCATTGACCTTCCAATATATTTTCTGCTCGCTTTTCCCAGGAAGACTAAATAGACATTGCCAGTGTTGCTGCAATTTCAGAAGGTCTGAGCTCCATGAAGCCAACATCTACCTTCAATTATAATCCAATCACCAAATTAAACACACTAAAGATCTAAAGACCAGATGTTATAGTAGTAGTTGGTTCACCATATTCAAAGACTCAAGTAAGGTGAGACCTTTTAATATACTTGGTAAAAATTGTATTGATCATGAAAATAAAGATCGTGGTTGCATTTGATCACCACTATCTTTCTTAGCAAACAATTAACAAAAGTGCAAGTTGTATAATTCTGCACTTCTACTTCAATATGCTTAACTACCCCAAGAATTGATTGTTTTTTACAGTTCGATCTTCAAACACAAATTTAGGCTCCACGATTTTAATATTAGCTGCACAATCAAATTCAAAAAAAGTTAATGTAGCAAATAGAGAAAATATATCTCTTCTGAATGATAGATTTCAGTCGCACCTGATCATCAGCCAGAGGAGCATCAATCTCTTTTTTTAGAGGAGCATCAATCTTTTCCACTTTGGCAGCAGATAAAATGGCCGTGCTACTTTTCCAATTTTACTTCCCCATAAATTTCAGAAAAGCAATTGAACAGAATGCAGAAAAATAACAAAATTCAACATTTAAAGACAGAAGGCTGCAAATTGAAAGAGAAATTGTCATATAGCTACAATTGACATGCAAGCAATTCCAGGGAATATCTACAAAACAAATAACATCTACAACAATCAGTGATGTTAAAAGGCTCACCTTGCACTTTTGTCTCTGGAAATCTCCGGAGAGAAGTCACCATCGGGCAAACTCAAATTATCAGGAGTAACATCACCAAAAGCTTTTTCATCTACATCTTTGGAATTGCAATGACTTGGAGTCAAAGGAGTTGGCGTCTTGGTCTTTGGATTAGCAGAATTAAACTAATAAGAAAGAAGGAAGAGAACAAAATTAAAAGAAATAGATAGAGACAATCAAGAAAGGCGAATAAGAGGAATGGGAGAAACAAATGAAATGTTGTTACCTTTTTTACCATGGTGACTACTGCTCCCAAAATCTCACCTTTAGAAGGTCGAAATACAACACATTGATTCTTCACACGGAAAGTAACCAAATCAGTTCTGTCATGAATTACACCTTTATCAATGCGTTCAATCTCAATATGGCGTTTCAATTTTTTGGTCCAACTCTGAAGTGAAAATTTGATTGAATGCTCAAAACCCCAAGTTCAAACCCTAGATCATATTACCAGATTCCTTAATGAAAATATAAGGCAATAAATCAGGTACAATTAGTGACATGCATGAACAATTTCTTGCTATAAATTTCATTCATAAGAGTAGAAACTATCAAATATCCACCAAATCGTCCAAGTTACCAACAAAGGAACTACAATAAAATAAAGAAAGATTACCAAAACAGAAATGTCATAAAGATGGACAAACATTGAAAGAGTGAAGACCCATATTCTAATTAGTTACAAAAACATGCAGGAAACAAAGAAAGATTGCAGAAAGGCTCAACAAAGAGCTTCACTGAAAGAGTGAAGACCAAAGGATACATGGATGAATACGGATGGACACGTGTGTTACCTCAGTGAATTCATGTGTTTCTATAGAAATGATTGTTATTGCTAATTTAACCCTAATTTTAAAGCATAATTTCAGGTATACCCGTGTTCGTCTGTTCGTCCCACCAAAGTCCCGTTTCTATATATTAGTAATATTAAAATTTACTGTTTCTTAACACAGTAGCAACTGACATAACAGAGAGGAAGGAGTCGCATATTTGCATTCATGTCCTCCTTTTTCTTGCCCTCCTCATTCTTCTTCCCTTTCTCCTTCTTCTCCTCCTCTTTCTCCCGCTTCTTTTTATTCTCCTCCTCCTTATTCTCCTTATTCTGTTCCTCCTTGTGCTATCAAACTAATAAATAAATTAAACAAGAATGTAATACTTAGCGTTGAAATCGAGATAAGACAGTAGAAATCTTAATTTCGAGAGCAGAACTTTCGTAGGCAGTAATAATAATATTAATAAGCAAGAAGATGAAATATTATTGAGCTTTTGAACAAAATATAGCATGAGCTTGTTCGTCCCTTTACAATAGTTGTTGAGCTCTCTATTTATAATGGTACATAGGGAACAAGGTCGTAGGATCAAGCTCCTATTAAATGATAATTATGGGGGCCATTGAAGAATGTGTAACGGTAAACAGTAAATTTTATATTCTCTGTAACAGACTACATACTTAATGCTATAGAATATTCTCCATTAAAATGTCACAGGGTGACAGTCATTTATCTCGCCTTTACGAACATTGTTCCCTTCGGAGATATACGAGATTGTTGCCTTCGGGCCTGGTTACCTTTTGCTTTCAGCTCCACGTGTCGTTATACTATGCGATCATTTAATATGAGTATATTTTACCCTATACATTCATGATATTTTCATAGTGGTGGTGATACAACGGAGGATGTGAAAACAAGAAATATAAGTTGTTGAAACAATATATATCTATGTATATTAGCATGTATATTTTTTTTATATTCGTGTATCTCTTGTATATTATGTATATCTATATATATCACGAAACTTTGTGTGTGATATAAAATGATATTTTAGCTCTGAATTTTGACTTCAAATACTCCAAGTCACCTCCAATATTCAGTAATTTTTTGTACCTAGCTTCTTCTAGGTGTTTCGAATGAGTTACAACTTACAATTATACTCATCATAGTCGCTTATTAATCTTTTCTAGTTACTACATGGGTCAGCACAACAAAGGATTCAATCAAGTTCGAATTTAGTGGGCTGACACGAGCCCACTTTGGCCCGTTATTTATAATACACTTCGTGCTCATTTGATTTGAGAATAAGAGAATATAATCATGGTATAATTTTGGGTATTGGTTTATACAATGTTTGATTTGTATGTTGAAACTTGCATAGCTAAACATGGTATGAGTTAATTAGCGTATTATTTTATACCTAATATAACTTGGTATAACAATACATGGATTAAGTTATACATACATTAAACTAAAAGATAAAATTACTTTTTGTGTGTTCCTCAAAACCATCATCAATTCTTTTTATATCTCATTTTTTTGATGAGGTTGCAGAAAGAACAAAATAGATGAATACACCCTAAGATCCACAACAATAAAACGGAGAGAGACTTTCATTTGCTAAATCGAATTTCTCTCTTAATAATTTAGAAATAAATGAGTCATCTTTATTTTCATAATAATAAAATAATTTGTATGATTAAAAGATCGTATCTATAATATTTTTGAAAATTATCCTTTTGATTTGGTAATGAATAGAGTTTAGATTTTTTTTTTTTGTAATGATTCAATTGTCTTTTTTTCTCTTCTAAATATAAACTATATTTGTCTATATTTCAATTTTGAACCATGCAACTTTGGTTAACCTTACTTCGTTAGTTTATGACATTAATCAGTACCATCTATATGAGATAATCGTTATCAATAATGATTAGTTCTATAATTCTGAAATTTCTTATATGTCTTAATTCAGAATGAAATTCCCTCCGTTCACTTTTAGTTGTCCACTTTTGACTTTGTACTTCTTTTACATCTTATTTTGATGGTTGTTATATATTATTGGAAAAATGTCCAAAATTATCTCTTTACTATACTATATTGTTTACTTCTGCCACCCTTTATACTATTCGTCCAATCTAGCCCCTACCGTTAATCAACTTTTTAAAATTATCCCTAGCCCGGACAGATCTACACCATGGCAGCTGACCCTCTCAATTTTTTCCATGTCAGCTGCCAAGTCACACTACCAAACAACCCCAAATTTGCCACCTCATCATCTTCTTCCCCTGCCATTTCTTCTTCCACACCCACTCAAATCCACCAGCATATCCCAGGCTCCAACCACCATTACAACCAAACAACCCCAAATTGGATTCAAGCAACTTCATAATTCCCAAAACAACAATAAATACTGATTCTCATTTTTTTTTCACAACGACCTTTTCAGATTTCGAAGAACTTGACGAGTTCTTCAACCTTTCTCACTATCGAGAAATAGAGGCTTTAAGTTTCTCTTAAATCTTGATAATATATGTGTTAAGCTCCGAATCTAATACAAATATATGATTTCCAGAAGATTTAAAAAATAAATCACTGAACATCCATTAAATGTTCAGATCCGTGAACTTGGAAACCCAAAATGGATTTTCGATTTTTTTTCAAAATTAATCCAAACCAAGACGGCAACAATCTGATTCTGAGCACACTTGAAGCTCAAAACTCAACAACGCAACTGATAATCTTCGGTGGCAGCTGTATTTTTAGTTTATTTTTGGGGTTTTCACCATTTTTTCATTCATTGTTGTAGTGTTCTTTGGTAATGTGAATTTGGTATGTATCTGTTGTTTTTCTATTCTTTTGGATAACTTTTTGTTACATTTTCGACATGAATTAATGTCAGTAATTAAACTTTATGATGTAGAAAAAAAGTAAATGAATGATAAATTTTGGAGAGAAAGCTGACAGAGAAGAATAAGAAAATTAAAGAAAGGGAAAATTAGATACTGAAATTGGTGTTACGCCTGAGGTTGCAATTGTGTGATAAAGGAGTCTTTGATTTTGCAAGATTTGTATTAGTTAATAGGGAAACTACTAATAACTTGAAGTCATAGTTTAATAGTTTGTAATGGTGAAGTACTAGTGGTGATAAGGGTGGTTGGAGCCTGGGAGGTGCTGGTGGATTTGAGTGGGTGTGGAAGAAGAAATGGCAGGGGAAGAAGATGATGAGGTGGCAAATTTGGGGTTGTTTGGTAGTGTGACTTGGCAGCTGACATGGAAAAAATTGAGAGGGTCAGCTGCCATGGTGTAGATCTGTCCGGGCTAGGGGTAATTTTAAAAAGTGCTAGATTAGACGAATAGTATAACGGGTGGCAGAATAAATAATATAATATAATAGAGGGGTAATTTTGGACCTTTTTTCCAAATTATTTCATAATGTATTATATTGTATTGTATTGTATCGTTTAATGTATATAATGTTTAGATAGATTGTATTGTTTTTCGTCGTTTTATGATGTCATGGACCAACAATATGAAAAATAAATTTATAATATTACAATGAAAAAATGAGATACGAGGTATAATTATTATATAAAAAGATATGATAAAGAATAAAATAGAATGCAAGAAGAGAGAAAAAATAAGGTAGCAATGCCGCAACATCAAATCAGTCATTACATAAACTAGCACTTTTCGTCACTACGTAACGACGGATTTAACAATACAATACAATAAAATTTAAGTAATAATAATAAAAAATATTATATTTAAAGTAACAATACGATATAATATAATAAGTAACAACCATCAAAACAAGTTGTTAAGAAAAAATAAATAAAGTATGTATTTTACAATTTACCCATAATAATGATAGCATTTCTAAAAGTCTTGATAAATAATTTGGGGAATGAGTAGTTAATGACAAGGGAAAAACAAGAGAAAAAAGATTGTATTTCTCTTGATTTAGTATAGTGTATACTGGACAAGTAAAAGTAAAAATATATTTTTAGTATAATGTACAAATAAAAGTGAAGGGAGAGAATATATAATAAATACATAGACATATGGTTTTCAAATTATTTTTTTGAAAAAAAGAAAAGTTGTTCATGACCTATTTGGATTAGGGTCCTATATTATAAGACTTTAAAACCCTTACCCATCTTTTTATTGCTATATAAGATTTCCTTGATTTTCTTTTTTAAAATATTGCAGGAGCTTTTTTCTTCACCCTCACTCTGTCACTCTAAAGCAGACGCCGAACTCACGATCTCTTTTGCCGGCCCGGCAAAATCAATTTTGTAAGTTCTCCTCTATATCTCCCCCCACCCAAAATCCCCAACCTTCTCTTGCTCTCTAGACAGAACTCTGTGGCAACTAGAACTGTTTTTTCGGTATATTTTGTTAGTTTGAAGCTCGACAATTTTTTGTCATTTTTGCTGATTAATGTTGTTGTGTCATATTTTCGTTTTTTTGTTTTTGTTTTTGTTATATGGGTTTATAGCAAATTTGCAGTAGCTGATGTATTGATGTTATAAAAGAGCTTTCTTTTTATTATATATTTCTATTTTTCTTAACAGCTTGTTTGGATGGTTGTTACCTATTGTATTGTATTGTATTGTTACTTTAAATACAATATTTGTTTTGATTGTTACTTAAATTTTATTGTGTCGTATCGTTAAATCCGTCGTTACGAAATGTGCCACTTTATGTAACGACCGATTTGGTGTGGTCGCGTCGTTATCTTGTCTTTTTCTCTCATCTCACCCTTCATTATTATTAAATAATTTTATTTTATCATTTACACTACCTTTTTATACAATAATTTTAACCTGTATCATAATTTTTCTTTATAATTTTGCAAGTCTATTCTTCATATTGATGGTGCGTGATATCATAAAACGACAGCAAACGATACAATCTATCCAAATATTGTATTTATCAAACGATACAGTACAATACAATACGATACGATACATTATGAAACAATATGTAACAACCATCCAAACAAGCTGTAAGCCTTGGTCGGTAGAGTTACCCGTACCTGTGTTGGTAGGAAGTAGCAGGTATCTGGTGGCAAAAGTGGAAATATGTTAAACATAAAGGGTTCACCGGCACCTGTAAACCTCAGCAAAAATTATGTATCTATATGTGTATTTATCATAGAACTTAAAATTCTGTATCTATATGTGTATTTATCATAGAACTTAGTTATATATTTAACTAGGACCCGTCAACAAATGCAGAGTAGCCTGCTTGCTCAAGTGTTCTAGGGTTTCTGATAACCGGAGTTTGAATTCCAAGTCCAGCAGCTAATTTCTTTTTGACTTATGACAGTTAACAGAATCTAACTCCAGCAACTAATTTCCTTTTAAAAAAAAAATTCTTTTTGCAGTCAACAAGTTAGTATAGTCAAGCTTCTTTTTCCCCTTTTCTTGTAATCAACAGAAACCCTTACCTAGGTCATAGTTCATAATCCACTCTTATCTCAGTCATACTTAACTACAGAAAGCAGTCAGCATCTGACAAGAACCGGCCTCCCTTTGTTTTTGATGAAGTAAGTGGAATATATCATTAAAGGCATCAAGAAGATGCAAAAGTAAGTGAGTTTGACAGCTCATTTACAATTAAGCGCTACAAAACTAGAGAGCTGACAAAGTCCAAGAAAAACATCACCCTTCGGCAGCGGCACTTTGTAGACCTATCTCTATAGCTCTGTAAAGGTCTTCTTCACCTCTTTCTAATGACTAATATAGATTATACTTATTCAAGCATATTTTGACTTTGATTCTTTTATGATTTCTGTTTTTCACAAATTAGTAGGAACTAGGGTTAATATTTAATTGAGTTGAATAAGAAATATTACCACAAACAATGAATTATTTATTTGTATAATTGTATTAAACAAATACTGAAGCATCTTTCTGTGGACTGTCATTGTCAATTTTATGGGATTAGTTTAATTAATAATTACATTAGGTTAGTACTAAAACCTAGAACAAATACGGAAGCATCTTCATGTGGATTGTAATGGACCATTTTTAGAATATGAAAGCTTGTCGAGATCAAGTATGAATAGCTGATGTATTTTTGTTATATTTGTACTAAATTAATGATATTCGATGGTTGTGAAGTTTGTACTTTTCTCATAAGTTATCATAATCTTTAAGTTTTCAGAGAGTTGCACGCCAAACATTTTAGCTTGTAATTGGCAAAGGTAGCTCTGTGATTTTTACTTTGATAGGTTCGACATGTAAGGTTCTTAGCATTTAACTAATTGTATTTTTAAAATTATAGGTTTAGATTTAATATTTGTTGAAATTTTGGTGGGTTTTCACACAAAAAAACTATACTTTGCATCGATGGCGAGGCACTGGATCCATCCCCGGTAATTGACATGTCTAAGATAAAGATAGTGGTGCCCCGCCGCTTTCAAATCCTGGGTTCACCTCTGCCTGGTGGAATAGCCCAGGTGAGCGTACACTGGCCCGAACACCATACTCATAAAAAAGTGTGATTTTTATCCTAGAGTAGATTTAGATGGTTATAGCAGCTTCTTGCCTTTTCATTTGGTTGATATTTGTAACTTATGTGTTTTATTTGCTGTTTTAAGCTTAGTTTAATGTTTCTTGCATTGGTTGTTTACTGCTTTGTTTCCTGACTTTGCATCCTCTAGCTTTGTTATGGAAACTTGATGTGGTGTACTATTTAATTGGTGTAGTTTCTAAATTAATCCTTTTTTTGTTGCAGGTGAGTTATCCTGATTATTGTTGATGGCTATTTCCTCAACATTTTCTTCACATGTATTCCATGGGAAAATACTTGTGTCACCTCCTAGAATGAGTTATTCTAACTTTGGAGGCAATAATTTATGGTTAAAGCAACCTGTGCACTGTAAACCTACTTGTTTACTTGCTGACATGTCAAAATCACAGTTGTCATTCGCTGTTGAATTGTTTAAAAAAGGCGGAAATCAATGCGTTATGCCAACAAATAGGGGAGGATTCCAATGCAGAGCATTGGAGGTGAAAAATAAGTCTTTAACTATGGTGGGGAGTAAGTTTCAGCTTGATGATGTAATTGAAGCTCAGCAGTTTGATAGAGATACTCTCAGTGCCATATTTGAAGTGGCACAGGAGATGGAGAAAATTGAGAAGAACTCGATGGGAAGCGAGATTCTTAAGGGTTATCTAATGGCCACTCTCTTCTATGAACCCTCAACTAGGACTAGACTTTCATTTGAATCTGCCATGAAACGTTTAGGCGGGGAAGTATTAACAACGGAAAATGCTCGCGAATTTTCATCTGCAGCAAAAGGAGAGACGCTGGAAGGTATCTCTTCATTAGTTTCCTTGAAGTAATTTTCCACTTTCAATAGGATGTTGGGTTATTACAATAGAATTTTGAATTGCAGATACAATTAGAACTGTTGAAGGGTACTCTGACATCATTGTTATGAGACATTTTGAAAGTGGTGCTGCTAAAAGAGCCGCAGCTACTGCCAGTATTCCAATTATAAATGCTGGAGATGGTCCTGGACAACACCCAACTCAGGTTTGCTCCTATTGTAGATGCTTTTCGTTGTAGGTTAGAGACTTTGAGGCTAGAATTACTTAAAGCTGTCTAGTTAATATATATTTAACTGCAATTGTTCCAAATCTAACTTCTTTTGGTGGATAAGCATTGCTACAACTTACAATTCAATCAATCATTTTCTTTGCATCTCTTGAAACTGCATTTAAGTTGCAAACTCTATAATCGTAGGTGGCGTCTATCCATGAATTTGTTTTTTGAACTTGCGAAAGAATTTCAATTTGGTGTTGTTTAAGCTTAATACTTCTTTTGTCCTCCCCTGTACATACAAGCGCAGAGAGTTACTTCTACTTTTTCTTCTCTCTTTGTCTTTCCATTATACCTTTTCTTCTCTTTTTTTACCTTTTCCTTTCTACTTTTTGCTTCTGTTTTTTCTGCCATTCTCTTTTTTCCTTCTCAATTTTTGTACTAGTTATTTGTTAGAATCACTATGTGAATGTTCAGTTTTCCTACTCGTAGGTAACTAGCCATAAGCTGTTATGTGGGTTATTCTATCTTTTCCCCTTTGACAGGTAACAGATTATAACTTGTTTGGATTATGCATTCCACATGGAGATCACTAATGGCTTGGGCTCTTAACTACGTAAATATCCCTGTCATGTGTTTTAAGTTGTTCGTCTGCCAATATAATTTATAAAAAACTCTGGATATCATATAGGGAACTAAGCGGTGGAAGCTACATAATATAGTACATAAAACATGAGACGTGCACATGATTTTCTTTATCATAGTATTCTTCTTAGACTAGTTTTTCTTCTCGAACCGCAACAGTAATTATCCTTATTTTATCTGAAACAGGCCCTTCTAGATGTGTATACCATCGAAAGAGAAATAGGAAAACTTGATGGTATTAAAGTTGCACTTGTTGGTGATCTAGCTTATGGGAGGACAGTTCGTTCACTTGCCTACTTGCTCGCGAAGTACCAAGATGTGAAAATTTACTTTGTGTCCCCTGATGTAGTTAAAATGAAGGTATGACTGACAAAAGATAAAACTTTGATTATCTTGAGCCGGTAATTAGCGTTGCTTCTGATTCAGTTAAATGAACTTTTGTTCTTTAAACTCAAATGTAATTACATAATGTTTTATTTTTGTTTGATAATATAGGAATTGTTACAGATTAATAAAAGATGCCTCTCTTGTTCTTAATTTCCATTTTAGGATGATATAAAGGATTATTTGACATCAATGGGGGTTCAGTGGGAAGAAAGTGCTGATCTGGTGGAGGTGGCTTCTAAATGTGATGTGGTATATCAAACTCGTATTCAAAGAGAAAGATTTGGAGAGAGGGTTGATTTGTATGAAGAAGCTCGAGGGAAGTATATCGTGGATCTGGGTGTCTTAAATGCTATGCAGAAACATGCAGTAGTGATGCATCCTTTGCCAAGACTTGATGAGGTTAAATTCTGTTATATAGTTTGGCATGTGATTCCTTCTATTCTCGTGTCACAATTATGCTATATGATTTCCATGTTTAATCCATGTAGATAACTGTTGATGTGGATGAAGATCCAAGGGCTGCTTATTTCAGACAAGCTAAGAATGGTCTTTATATTCGGATGGCTCTTTTGAAGCTTCTACTTCTTGGTTGGTGACAGATACAAAAACATTTTATATCCGGAATATTGCGAACAATGTTTATTATCCATGTGAGTGTGGATTCTGAGCTCATTGTAGAATTTAAGAGTTGTGTTAACTTGTCCGAGCAAAAAAATATTTGGACCTCTGTCTTTATTCATCTTTTTTTCCTCAGAATGTCTACTTTTACATCTCTATGTTTTGGTACGTAGTATGGTCAGTCATATCAATAGCCTCATTTCCTCTTCACACATTCATTGCCTTAAATAGTGATAACTATGCTACTAATCATCCTGTTGGAATACAGTAACAGGTCAATTTTGTTAGAGTTCACAATCCATTTAGTTTGTTGTATACAGAACTATCTTGGTCCTTTCTGTTTTCTATTTCTCTTGTTTTGGTTTTCTATTGGTTAGTTTTTCTGCGTGAGAAGCTGTATTAGTAGGTTCATAAAAACTTGCTGGAGATGTTCCAATGCTTTGGAACATGTCATATGAAGTGAATGGAGTTGAGGCATTTGTTATACATCAAGTTCATTTCATAAGTGCAAGCAACTGGGGTCAAGGTTTGGCATCCTATAGGAGGTTCTCATTTAAAACATCAACTCAAAATACTTCTAAAACTGTTATACTTGAGAAGCCTATTGGGAATGTCAGTGCTGTTAAAATCTTCTTTGTCGTGGGGATTAATGCTTTGCAACAGTGATGACCCCATGCCAACAGACCATGATTGAAGTGGTTTTGTTTGGTTGAAATGAAGGTTTGAAATCCCAAAAACGAAATGGTATCGCAGAGCTTATACAACAACAGGAACAACGTCAAAAACAACTATTGCTCCTCAATCACAATCAATTTGGGGTCATCTATATGAATCCTCGTTATTCATGTCGCTTCATCTTATGGGAAAAACCCAAAATGTGAGATAGTATCGCATAGCTTATCTTGTGGGAAAATAATAGCTTGTAGAGTTTCTTCTCTTTATACAACAAGTTTAAGTGGTATCTGTAAGCCTTGCAAGAATTGATGCCCATTGGTTCTTGGATTCGTCTTCAATGCCAAAATATTAAACTTATCCTTGCAGTTGAGTTGGCATATATTTGGTACCTTAAGTTGTAACTTTTTCAGTTTACATTGTATTTTATAAAATATTTTCTTAATTACCTTTTCATTTTTACATTCTTCTTGATCAAATTTAAGTTGTATGCTATATAGATGTCATGAGTCTCGTGACAATCCTACTGGATACATGTTTTTTGTTTTTTATTTTTTTCCCTTTCTCCGTAAATAAATTATAATTTCAAATAATAAACCGCTCAACTTTCGAAAAGGGTAAAATCTCATTACATACTATTCCATCCGTTTCAATTTATGTGAACCTATTTCCTTTTTAGTCTGTGCAAAAAAGAATTACCCCTTTTCATATTTGGAAACAATTTACCTTTATGCAATGATTTATAGCCACACAAAATAAATGTGTTTCATTTTACACCACAAGTTCAAAAGTTTTTTTTTTTTTTTTTTTTTAAATTTCGTTTCCAGTCAAATGAGTTCACATAAATTGAAAGGGAGAGAGTAATTGGGATGGTATATTACTAAAGAGTAAAGACATCTCGGACAAGTTAAAGTTTAGGAGAAAATTTGGATTATTTCGAATTGCTCTGAATCCCCTTTTTTGGGGAACTGAGCAACAAAAGGGGCCATGCGAACTACATTTTGGTCGAAGCTGTAGTTATGAATTAACTTGACGCTGCAATAGTTACGGATTTGACTAGGTTACGCTGCAGTAGTTATGAATTCGCTTGTATTAAATGCCCGTGTATTAGAAAGCTTTTACTATTAGTTAAGATAAATCTAACCTATTTTTGTAATGACAGAGTAGATTTGTCCCTAACTACATTAGCAACATTGTAAAACAAAAATAAATATTGAAATAATGGGTAGAACTTGAATTGATAGAAAAAATGTCATATATAAGGTTAAAATTGAATAATTTAAAATATCAAAGTTATGATGTGAATTGTATAAAAGTAGAATAATGTCGAATTTTTTGGATTACGTAGAATTGAAATAGAGTCATTTAAATGGAGTTTTATTAAGTAGCCTGCAAAATCCTTGATTAAAATTAACGAAGCAATTTACAGTTACCATTCTATACTATAAATTAAATATATTATTTTGCATAACATTACTTGTCAAAATTATTTACACTGTTTGATAGTTTTCCTTTCCCCCCATATTTAGTGTACCATATCGTATTCCGAAATACCTTCGGTCCATGAGTTCTCTAATTTGTTTCCTTATAGAAGTAGGAAATACTTTTTAAGGTTTCTTGATTTCTTGGTTTCCTAATTATTTCCACGCTTTCTCTATATATAACAAGGTCTTGTCCTGATCTCTTTCAACAGTTTTCTTACGCTCTCTCTTTAGTTAGTATCTAAAGTCTAACTTCACATTAGTATCTTGTTGTTCTTTTCACATTTAGTACTTGTTCTGTTCTTTTCGTTTAAACAGAAGATGATGAAAAGCGAATGCAGAATGGAGCCGTACAATGATGAACATGTAATGAGCCATCTTTTGAAGTTCGTTTGTGGCATTCCTATGAGATGTCATCCTATTCCACTTGTTGAATTGTATGGTAACGATAAGCCTTCTCAATTATTCCAACACTTGGATACGACGACTAATGATTATGTCTTTACGCAGTTAAAGAAAACATCAGCCCGTTGTAAGAACTTCAGAAGGTCAATTGTAGGAGGTGGCGGCTCATGGAAAGTACTCGACAAGAGTAAACCTGTTTTCGACAAGAAAGGTTCAGTCATTGGTTTCAAGAAAAGTTTTCGTTTTGATGATATTAATGATCATTGTTCGGATTCAAGAATTATTTGGAGTATGAAAGAATATAGTCTTAACGACACCATAGTGAAAGTTTTAAGACAACGTCGTCAAATTTGTTATGAGGACTATGTTCTATGTCGCATTACGAAGACTGTTAATTTGTGTGCAAGTTCTCAGAATGTCCCTTTGGCCATTAGTGGGGAGAATTCTGTTGCCAATGTTATGTCCGAGGAGCCGCTAATGCTAGGTCATTTGAATCATCTTAATTATGTCCCAAGTTCTTGTTTATCACAAGATCAAGAAAAGGCTTCTTTAATTTCTTGGGCTCCTTCCCCAGTTAATCAGTTCCAGTTTCAAGAAAACCAAGATTCTGAGTTGAGCATTAATCTTTTGAATGGGAACGACGAGTACATCAGCTTAGTTGGTTTACTCACAGAAGAAACAAGTGCTGCTACATTAAGCCAATTGCCTCTAATCTCTACTGAAGAAGCAGAATGTTCAGCAGCTGTAGAACCTACATATACTTCATTGCCACCATTCAGTGAACCGTTTGAGCCCTTAACTGAAGAAGAATTGGCCTTTTTTGATAAATTAATGGATCAAGAAACTGCCTCTGTTTGTGCAAAAGAAGGTCCCAATAATGATATTGCTTCTTACCATAAAGAGTTGGATGCCTATGCTGCAGCAATACTTGAACTTAATCCCCCTTTGGTTCCTGACATTCCACAATATTTGGAGGATCAATGCCCTCTTTTCTCTGAAGATTTTTATATTGGTCCTACTGCTTTGTGGAGTTGAGAGTTTGAGATTGACACAACTGAAGTTTCTTACAATATTCTTTGTCCAGATTTTATGTTCTAATTTTATCAGTCATTGCATTCTGTTTTCATTTATTTTCACTTCCATTGTAATGATATTTTACTATTGACATTTTCATTTTGATTAAATTCAAACTGTGTAAATGAATTTTCGAGTTCAATGTTTATGTCTAGAGAGAGAGAAAAAAATAAAAATACATACAAGTAGCTTGCTCGTTAAATAAGCCGTGACATTCTAATTAATCAATCGAACACTTTCGTGTGTGCCTATTTATTGCTTCACTAGTATTATTTTATGTGAAAGTATTTGACTGATCACTAATTTAAAAAAAATTAAAAATATAATTGACATGTAAGTCTAATATATGCAAAGTACCAAAATTATACTTCTAAATGGGTTTGTCGTGGATCTTTTATTTTTGTACTCTTTATAAAAGAATAAACTTTTTATATCAAGTGAATCCGGACAAGAGTGAGTTGCTCTAGTGATGAACAACCTTCACTTCCAACCAAGAGGTGGTGAGTTCGAGTCACCCTAAGAGCAAGATGGAGAGTTCTTGGAGGGAGAGAACAGATGGTCTATCGGAAACAACCTCTCTATCCCAGGGTAGGGGTAAGATCTGCGTACACACTACCCTCCCCATACCCCACTAGTGTGATTATACTGAGTTGTTAATCCGGGCAAATTATGTCATTAAAAATAAAAATAAAAAATATTAAGATATAATTTTTATAAAGAAAAACATGTTTTATTTCAAAAGAGAAATAAAATTGATAAAGTAAAAAAAATATCATTTAAAATAAGACTTCAGTTAATGTCTTTCACTTAATGCATCGTGTATCAAAGCATTAGTGAACGAATATATCAAGTGCAAGTTGAACGAATATATCAATGTCGGATGAGCAAGATATTGCCTCGTAGTTCCCTAAAACCTAGATAGTTTTTTGCAACTTTTTCAATCATATTTGTGGCAAACAATCATTTTTGAGAAAGGAACAAAACCATTTTTGGACCACAAATTTACTTTCCATGAGATAAACTAATAGAATTACAAAAAGAAACAAATACACAAAACTATTCAACAAAATAGAAAAAGTAATCCAAATACCAAACTAAACAACAGCCACTCCTAAATACTAGCCTCTCACTTCTACAACATATAATACCCCAATCCTCAACTCTCTCGTTTGCTCTCCTCTACTCACTTTCTGTGCCAAAACACACAAAAACGGAGAGAAAGTGAGTGAGTTAGGAAGCAGAAGAGAGCCAAAAATGGAGATGTCAATTGCTTCACCTTCTTCTACAACACCAACTTTCTCTATTCTCAACTCTAGCAATTGTAGCAAGAAAATTTCTTGTCTTTCAACTCCTTTCCTTAAAAAACACTTCTTTGGTAGTACTTTGCCTTCTTGTTTATCTGCTAAAGTACCTTTCAAAGTAAACCCACTTCGTACTTCTATCAAATGCGCTGTTTCTGAGGCTACTGAAGCCCCTTCTGGTAAGAATTTCTTGTTTTCTTGATTCTTTTTATTTATGGTTCAATTTTTCGTTATCATTTTGATGCTTGCTTTCTTGAATGTTTTCAATAATTAACGTTTATGAGCTTATAATTGTAATTCAGTAAAGAAAATTGGCAGTTTTCATTGAGAATTTAGCTTGAATTGCGGTTTCCCTAGTAGGTAAAACTTTCAAATAGTAGTTGCAACTTGGGGGCATCTTTTAATGGCATTTTAAATCCCAGGGTCAATGCCACACGGTTCGAAACTTGGTAGATAATGTTCCTACCCCTCTATCTTTTTTGTCCATATCAGGGTTTGAAACCATGACTTGCGCCTAAGCCACACATCATGCGCTGTGCTCTTACCGCTAGACCAAAGCTTTGGGGTGCATGCTAATGACATTTGAAAAAGAAATAAGAAAAAATAAATCAAAGCTTACATTCTGCAGTGCTCACATGCTAATGTAGGGGATAGGGGGAGGGAAGGCTTATAAATGAAAGGAAAGGATGGTATTAGAAAAGAACTATAAATGAATGTTGTTGTACATGTACTTAACGATTCAATGTCTAACTTCATGTACTGCCTTAGAGAAGAAGAGCCAACTGATGAGGAGAAGTGATATACGGAATATAGCAATCGTTGCACATGTTGATCACGGGAAGACCACATTGGTTGATTCTATGCTGAAACAAGCAAAGGTTGGTAATGAGTTCTTGTATAGCACCTTGTTTGCACCTTTTTATCCGTGCTAGTATAAGTCAATGCTATGCAATTGAAGGAACTTTCCTGTCCTTATTACCCAACATGTTTTTTAAGTTAAAATTCTTCCAAAAAATATTGTTCTAAATTTCTTAGAGTTACTTTATCACAATGTTGACTGCCCTCCTCTTTAATCAACTTGATATACAAGACTGTTGAAATTCGCAAGATATATCTTCAGGTCATAAAAAATTTCTTTATTGTCATGATGCAAACATTCTTCATATAGATATTCTATTAAAGGTTTAGCGTGTGAAAAGTTGATGTCTCTGAAAGAAATGGTATTAAGCTCCTGTGCATTGGTAGTAACAGATTTTGCTTAAGAAGTTAAAGTAAGTTGTTAGCTATTTTGGTATTGTCTGTCTTTGCTGGTTTAGAGAATAGCAGTAAAGAAAACAAACACTTTTTTTTTAATGAAAAAAATGCTTACAGCTTCTTCTTCCTCTCAAAATGGCTATAGAACTTCCAAATTTTAATTTAGAATTAGATATCATTGTTATGTTTTTTTTGGATGATTTTTCTCTTTTGAAGCCATTAAACTAAAGTATTGAAGCTTAATTTTATTGCAATTTTCTGTTGCAGGTTTTTCGTGATAACCAGTTTGTACAGGAAAGGATAATGGACTCCAATGATATAGAGCGTGAAAGGGGAATAACCATACTTAGCAAAAACACGTCAATTACTTACAAGGATACAAAAATCAACATAATTGACACTCCAGGGCACTCTGACTTTGGTGGTGAAGTCGAACGCATCCTCAACATGGTTGAAGGGGTTCTTTTAGTGGTACTTTGACTACTTTGATGTACAATTCAATTTGTTGCGGTAGATTTTAAGTGACAGTTGGACTTCTAGTATGAGTTTGATTTCATAAGTAAAATACATTATTGTTTCTATTTTAGTTGAGACTTAAAATGATGGTTAGATTATTGAAATTACTATACGTGCCTCGGTTATAATTGGAATAGTACAATATTCTCGACTGCCACAAAATTATAATGCTTTCATCTGTGATACACCTTCACTGTTTCACCTACTGTGACACAAAAGAAGATGTGAGTAAAAAGAATTAGTGTATGCTTCACAGTTTTATTTTCCAGTTGATAGAACTTTTTGCTTGCTTTCTATGAGCCCGAGAATATTACAGTGCTTTCTTCTGTTGTACACATTGGATTATATATTATCTTTCAGTACGTTTGTAGTCATATTGTAGCCTTGATCTCTTTGCATCCTTGAATTGTTTCTTCTCTAATTGTACTGTTTCTCCTCTTTTGCTACTTATGCCTAAGTATCGTTGTCTCTATATATTGTTTTTCTGGCACATTCTCTTCATACAAAACCTACAACTGTCCTTATCAAAAAAAAATAAAAATACAAAACCTACAACTGTTTTTTTTTTTTTTTCAATAACCACTTACAACTCTGTTCTTTTTGGATTCATCCTGCTAAAAGATATTTTCGGTATACTTTTAGGTAGACTCTGTTGAGGGTCCAATGCCCCAGACAAGATTTGTCTTGAAGAAGGCACTGGAGTTTGGCCATGCTGTAGTTGTTGTAGTCAATAAAATTGATAGACCTTCTGCTCGTCCAGAATTTGTCGTTAACTCTACGTTTGAACTCTTCATCGAATTAAATGCAACGGATGAACAGGTACATGTCTTGATCTGCTTTTTCAGAGTAAATGTCTCCTTATTACCTTTTTCATTTATCTTATATCAATTCAACTACTCTACTTCAAGCCTCGCCCTCCCCAAGAAAAAGAAAGGAAAAAGGCTAAAACATGAATAGCAATAAAACTATAGCTCTCCATGCTCTTTCTGAGATTTTGTGAAAAGTATAATCCCTTGCTATAATGTTGAAAGGATAAAAGTATGTAACTACTGCTAGTCTCACAAAAAACAGCAGAGCATGAGATAACTTAATTGTCAAAATCTTTATTAGTATCATTTTAGAGTTGTACAATGAACTCAAAAAACATTCTCTGGAGTTGTTTGGGTATTCTTGAAAGATGCATTTCTTAATTGAAGATGCCTGCCAGTCGTTAGCATTAAGATCCAGTACTAACCAGTTGAGCTTGATTTGATATCTATCCCATTGTCCTCCTTTTTGCAGTGTGATTTTCAGGTAATATATGCCAGTGGTATCAAGGGAAAGGCAGGGCTATCACCTGAAAATTTGGGCGATGATCTTGGCCCACTGTTTGAGGCCGTCGTTAGATGCATTCCAGGACCCAAGATTAATAAAGATGGTGCACTTCAAATGCTTGTTAGTTGTTTCTTCACCCTTATGTTTCTACATTTTTCCTCTTTTACATCGCCTATGATATAGCTGCTAGTCTACGTATTTTTGACGCAGTAAACCGTCTTTATTTTCTTTAATTGCTTTCTTTGTAAGATGCAAATTTGTTCCTTGTGTTATGGGTGCTTATATGAAGATGTATGCTGGAAGCTCTTTGTTGTGGGGAAATGTCGAAGGCTTTGGGAACAGTTGAAGCATTGAAAAATACCCTGACTGCAATTACGTAGGAAAAAGAATAAAATGACTTTTAGTAATACTGATTTCTCTATTCAAGGGGGTCTTTCGATAGTCACACATGTATGAAGTATCAGCCTTGTAGGTCAACGGTCCAGTGCAGAAACATCATCTATATATACAGAACTTAGAGTGGTGACAATGATTACTCAGATGTTGGCTCTTCTGCGCCATTAAGTGCTTTGTAGTTTTTCTCGTGAAGGAGTGAAAACAAAATAACAGCTCTCATGGTTGACTGGCAAAGCAAACTATCAGTTTTATAGAAACAAACTATGGTTTCTTATCATGTGATATCATCTTGACACAGTTTGGACCTGCAAAAAGTACCTATGCTTTGATTAATTTGCTTAGGTATTTAAGGGCTTCCAGTTTATGTCTCAACTAACTCAAAGCAGGCATAATATCTATTTTCTTATCTAACTGCTATTTAAAAATTATAGGCTACAAATATTGATTACGAAGAACATAAAGGGCGCATAGCTATTGGACGTGTGCATGCTGGAAGTCTGCGCAGGGGAATGGATGTGAAGGTAGGTCACACTATCTTCTCTTATTTGGTGTTATTTATCCTATGAAAGCTCTTATTTAGATCATTATTCTCTCTATTCCCTTGCAAACTTCTCCTGTTGTTCCTGTTTGTACACACTACATACGAACTATTGTTTGAGATGTTAAGTATTATTCTTGAATAGATACCTGCTAGCTCAGTCAGCCCGATTAATGGAGCTCTACTCTCTTACTGCTTGAATGCAGCGTTTAATTTATGTTAAACATAATTTTGTATCACTCACCAATTTCCTTCTGATAACAAGAAATGTACTTATATGTACATTAAAAAAATATGATTCTGTATGCGTATTATAATTGCCAGTAATACACACTTTTTTTTTTGATGAAGTAAGATAATTTCATTGAATGACATCAAGAAGATGCATAGCAAAAATATACAACAAAAGTGTGGCTGCTCATATACCAAAACTTACTGTATAACTAAGGAGCATACACAATCCAAAAAAGATTCAAAGCAAGTTACAGGGGCCTGGTTGAACCAAGTAAATAGATTGATTAGACAAGTTGCTTTAAGAGAGTGATTAGGAGTTGAAATCCCATCAAAACATCTGCGATTTCTCTCATTCCAGATGCACCAAAAAATAGTAGCAGGTACCATTTGCCAAGTTTTTTTGATGGAATTCTCAACTCTCCATGAGCACCAGCTCTCATAAGCATCCTTGATACTGTAAGGCATGACCCAGACAAGTCCAAAAACGGATAAAAACATGTTCCATATGTCAGCTGTTACTGTGCACTGAAGAAACAAATGTCTCACACTCTCAGATTCCTCCTAGCACATAAAACATCTGTTCACTGTAGGAATACTTCTTCTACTGAGGTTGTCTTGAGTAAGGCAGGCTTCATATAGGCTTGTCCAGATAAAACCAATTACTTTTATAGGGAGCTTGGTTCTCCATATAAGCTTCTATGGCCATTTGTCAATCAGCTCTTTATTGGAGCATAGATTGTCATATCCTCTTTTGACAGTATAGGTTCTATCTTTGGAATCTCCCCATTCCAGCTTGTCCTTCACCTGAGGGTTGACCTTAAAATCTGATAATTTTGAAAGCAATCTCAGCAGGTCATTTAGTTCCCAGTCTTGGATATCTCTTCTGAACTGCAATGCCCATGAGTTATCTTGCCAATAGTGCCCAATAGTGGAATCCTTGTTGCCGGCCAATAGAAATAGACTTGGATGTTCGTCTTTCAGAATCTCTGACCCTAACCATTTATCTTTCCAGAAAGAAATATGAGTTCCGTTCCCAAGCTTGAGTGATGACTTGAGTTGAAAGTCACCCCATAACTTTGAAATGTGTTTCCATGGCCCAGAACCATGTGGCAGTCTACTCTGTCTAGTACACCAGTTGTTAGCCACCCCATATTTTGCTTGTATTACAGCTTTCCACAGCCCAGGGTTCTCTATGTTGTACCGCCAGTGCCATTTCATTAACAAACTCTTGTTGTGTAAAGTGAGATCTTTTATTCCTAGCCCTCCATGCCTTTTGGGGAGAATAACTCTTGGCCATTTAACCAAATGGAATTTGTGAGTTTGACTATTTCCTTCCCATAGAAAATCTCTCCTTAATTGATCAAGTCTCCTCTGGACCTTAGCTGGGATTGGAAACAGGGACAAGAAGTAGGTAGGAATGCTATCCAACACACTATTGATGAGTGTAATTCTGCCACCCAAAGAAAGATACTGCATTTTCCAAGAAGCCAACTTTTTTTCAAATTTTTCAATTACCCCATTCCAGATACCTAGAGCTTTGTATCTAGCTCCCAGAGGAAGACCCATATATGTTGTAGGGAAAGAGCCCACCTTACAACACATTACTTCCGCAAGCTCTTCCAAGTTTGGAACTGAATTGACTGGGTAGATGATGCTCTTCAACATGTTCATGTGTAGGCCCGAGATAGCTTCAAAGATCATGGGTGTAAGATTGAGGTATAAGACCTGTGGTAGGTACAATTAAGTTGATCAAATGCCTTTTCTATGTCAAGTTTGAAAAGTAGATCAGGTTGCCCAGACTTCATCTTCCAATCCAATATCTCATTAGCTATAAGAGTTGCATCTGTGATCTGCCTATTTTTTATGAAAGCATTTTGATGACTAGACACCAATTTTCCTATCACCCCTTTTAACCTTTCTGCTAAGAATTTGGAGACAATTTTGTAAACACTACCAATCAAACTAATTGGCCTGTAATCTCTCAGCTCAGTGGCTCCTTTCTTCTTCGGGATCAGTGCTATAAAAGTGGCATTGCATGATCTAACTAGGTTGCCATTCTGGTGAAAGTGCTGAAGGGCTCCCATGATATCGTCCTTGATCACCTCCCATGCTTTCTGATAGAATGCCATAGTGTATCCGTCCGGACCAGGAGATTTATCAGGTGCACAATTCTTAATTACAGCCAAAACCTCTGCCTCTTCAAATGGCCTTTCCAGCCATACTTTCTCTTCCCCATTTAATGTTGCTACATCTTCCAGTCTTGTAGTAGGTCTCCAGCTTTCATTCTCAGTGTAGAGTTGTTGATAAAATTCTAAAATCTCACCCCTAATTAGATCTTGATCTTCAGTGATGTCATCCCCAACTTAGAATCTATCAATACAATTAGTTCTTCTGTTGGAATTGGCCACCTTATGAAAGAATTTGGTGTTTCTATCCCCTTCTTTGAGCCACAAGCATCGAGATTTTTGTCTCCAAGATACTTCTTCTGCTTTAGCTAGTTGCTGAATTTCCACTTGGAGTTTCATAATATTGGCTTTTTCTTCGTGGGAAAAAATAGGCTTTGAAATTCATAATATTGGCATAATATTTTTTTTTTGATTTGCACCGGGTGTCCAAGTCTCTTTGAGCCCCGACTAATCTCGGGGGTGCACAGGCCCTCGGCAAGGAGTTTCCCGCAAGTGCACCACGGTTAATTCAGGTTTTACCCAGTCCGATGGCCCTCAGAAATTGTTTGCACCCAGTGGGTTTCGAACTTGAGACCTTGAAAGGGAGCAAACCCCAAGGCTCAAGTCAATTGCCACCAGGCCAACCCCTGAGGGTTAATATTGGCATAATATTATGAGTGTAAGATTGAGGTATACACACTTATGATAAGACATTTATTTCCTCCTATATTAATATGCTTAGAAAACATGCGTAAAAGGAAGTCTTTGTTTTACTTGATAGATGTTATGTCCTATGCTAGGTGCATTAATATTATAGCTGCTAAAATTAGGAGCATCAGCAGTTGAAATGACAAATGACAAACTAATCTTCGTCACTATCCGAAGGCAAGTCACGAGTCTCCATCCATTCTCTCACCTATAATTGTCAAATCTAGGATGAGAATTTCAAAGGCTAGGAATATTCATCTCTAATCTTATGCTTTGATTGATATATCATTCCACTATACCAGAGATTAATGGTTCATCTTAGGACCTCGTATAGAAGTGTCGACCAAAAGTAACTATGACAGTTGCTTGCCTTATTAGCTTATCAAACCTTTTGGGATGATAACATTATGAAATTTCAATTGTTTTATGAAACTTGATATACATGCTAGTCCTATCTATGTCTGAAAAGTGTGTTTTCAGTTGTCAATTTCTTTTTGTTTTTTGTTTTTTTGAGAATGTTAACATTTCATTAAGATCAGCAGCACAAAGATAGTGCTGGTAGAAGAAACAGAACTCCAGATCTGCAAAATATAAAATCCCCTCTACAAAGTTGTCAATTTCTTTTCTCGCCGAGTTATACAATAGCCTTTTACTCTTCTGTTTAATGTTTTCAGATATGTACAACAGAAGATGAATGCAGATTCGGCAGAGTAAGTGAGCTATTTGTGTATGAAAAATTCAGTAGAGTTCCTGCAGAAACTGTTGAAGCTGGAGATATCTGTGCTGTGTGTGGTATTGATGATATTCAGGTATGATATTACTAGATACCTTGATGTTGGTTGGTTTACATACATTACTTGTCATTTGGGATAAATGCAAACATATGATGCAAGCCTAACCTTTTATGAATTACTGATCTTTTCCTTTTTGTTTTGTAAATTTAGATTGGAGAGACTATCGCTGACAAAAGCGAGGGAAAACCATTACCTGCAATCAAGGTTGAAGAACCTACAGTGAAAATGTCATTTTCAGTCAATACCTCCCCTTTTGTTGGCCGCGAGGTATAACATCTTTGTTCTAAACGTGTTTTGTCTTACAAAGGCATATGTCAAAGTGGTTTTTTTCTTTATTTCTTTAATTTTTGTTGTCTAGATCCCTCTTTATTTTTATTTTTTTTGGGGGGGGGGGGGGGGGGGGCAAGATGATCTCCGTCTTTGTTACAGTGCAACACTTTAAGGCAAATCTCACATAAGGAAAACACAAAAGAGATGCTGAGTGTATAAGGAAGAAAGCCGTAGACCACATTAACACCTTTTAAATTGTGCGGGCCGAGAGTCAAAATAAAACATATGACTTGGTGAGCTGGGCTGTTACATGTGGTATCATAGCCACTTGCATGCAATCTTGTGTAATGGTAAGGCAAGCGCCAGGAGGATGTTGAGTTCCTAAAGGTGTGTGTAACACCATAGGCAAATCTTACATTGACAAATGTCTTAGACCCTGATGACGCGTTTAAAATCGTGCAAACATAAGCCCAAACTAAACAATGACACTAGTGGATTGATCTGTAACATTTGGTATCAGAACCACTCTGCATCCAATCTTGGAGGAAAGTTGGGCAAACCTCAGCGAGGACGCTAAGTCCTTAAGAGGGTATGTATATAACAACTTAGGCCAATGTTGGGTATATAACAACTTAGGCCAACTTAGGCAAGTATTAGAGCATAGAGATTCCTTTTTAAAGCGGTACGATCCTAAGCCAGCAAGCAATATCACAGTAGGTTAGGTTGTTACCTATGTAATCAGAGTCAATGTGTGGTACCTTAGTGAGGACACTACGTGCCTAAGAGGGGGGGTGTATTTAATGCTCTAGGCGAATTCCATATCAAAAGTACCTTAGGCCATGTTGGTGTGTTTTAAATCCATGCAACCTAGGCCCAAGTCCTGATTACATGTACAGACAAGACGCAAAGTGAACAATATCGGTAGTGGTCTTAGGTTGTACGGCTGTAAAATGCGTCAGCAAAGTTTAGGACATGTGGATGTGGTATTCGCCTAGAGTATTGTATGCCTTCCTTTCTCTAAATTCTGTTGTTTAAATTTTTTCTTCCAGTACCGTCAGTATAATACAGGAGTCTAAGTTAACAAGAGTTAAAAATCAAAACTTTTTTATGTTAAATGATACGGAGGGAATAGAAGCTAAATGACATTAGAAAGCCCCTGCCGTTGGACCCAAAAATGAGTAAACATGAGACAAATAATTCCGTTTTATTTATTAAAAGATGATCATGTAAATACCAGAAGCTAGTCAGTCTGAAGTTGTGCCAAACTTCTACCGCCCACATTTTTTGTTTCATTTTATCATAGTCCATTCGATATCTATGAACATAATTTCTTTTCCTTCTCTGTGCGTCATTTGTCTGTTATGCTTTAACATCAGCTCTAACGTAGATAGCAATTGAGATTTGAGAACATGATACATTGCGCATCCTGTGTTGAAAGCGGAATTTGAGAACAATGCCTACTTTTAGTTGAAGAGGATTTCACCACTTTAGCACAGATATAACTTGCTTTTTTGGGAAATGTTTGAACAATTTTCAGGGGAAGTATGTCACTAGCCGAAACCTAAGAGACAGGTTGTACCGTGAGCTGGAAAGAAATCTGGCAATGAAAGTTGAAGATGGTGAAACTGCAGATACATTCATTGTCAGTGGACGTGGTACTCTGCATATCACCATACTGATAGAGAACATGTAAGAAAGTACTATCACATGCCTTGGACCATTCTATCTTACTCATACTAACGATCAGAAATGTTCAGGCGAAGGGAAGGATATGAGTTCATGGTGGGACCTCCCAAAGTGATAAATAAGAAAGAGGGTGACAAGTTGCTGGAACCTTATGAGGTAATCCTTGGCTGACTTTGCTTTGTGTAGAACTGGCCGAAATGGAGAATCATTTTCAGTATATTAATATTTCCGCCCTGCCAACATTTCACCTATCCTAAGCCCCTCTTCCCCCACCCCGTAGAGAAAACATTGGAGAAGCTGCACGTAGAATCCGACATATGTATTTCAAAATTGTCCAGTGGCTAGCATTCTCTTCTTGTCACTTGTGCTGAGGGAGAATTAGAAAGTCTTTTCTGCAATAACTGGATTAAACAGAATTTTGTTTTAAATTAAAATCACTATCCACTCATACACATCTCGAAGATGGTCAAGTATTGCACTCTGGTACTGTCTACGAGTTATCTTGTATACTGGGAAAAGTAATGTTTAATCTCTATTAATGGTTGGGGTTCTCCTTAGTCTTGACATCTGGATTCCTTATTTGCAGATTGCTACTGTTGAGGTTCCTGAGGAACACATGGGGTCTGTGGTTGAACTTCTGGGGAGAAGGCGTGGGCAAATGATTGATATGCAAGGGCTTGGGTAAGTGAAAATTGTCAGATTGACCGGATAATTTTCAGAATGATAAGTTGGTAAAAGAATTCTATTAGCTTACTGGAGAAAGTTTGGCATCTTCACATGCTGTAACAGGAGATAATTAAGATAAGTTCAATTGTGAAGATTTGGGAAGAGTCATGAATTTTCCACTAGGAAATTAGGGAAGTAGTTGTTCTTTTGCCAACTTTATTCCAAGCATAGATTAAAAAAATTGCTTTGGGGGTATCTTACACAATCGTACTGGTCCTTCAAATCAGATCCTTCCTATCTAGATCTGGCAATTCAATAGTTTGTTGTCTTCTGAGATAATTGTATGTTGTTAACCAGAACAAGGTCTTAGTTCTGTTGAAAGTTGAGGCTCTTTTAATTATTTTTATTTTATTGGTATTTGGCATTCTCATTATAGTGAGATTATGTTATATACCAGGCTCATTTTTGTGATATTTCTTAGTACCTCTACATTTCACTTCTTCAATTGGGTTTTTAAGAGGCATTGTAGTTTTGAGCTGCAGACTTCTTTTTAATTTTTATTTAATGAACAGAAGACACTGATGCAATTTATCTATTAGGTCTGAAGGGACAACTTTGCTCAAATATAAAATACCAACCCGAGGTCTTCTTGGATTGCGGAATTCAATCTTGACAGCTTCTAGAGGCACAGCAATTCTCAACACAATATTTGATAGCTATGGACCATGGGGCGGTGATATTTCCACTCGTGATCTAGGTTCACTGGTAATTTCCCACCTTGAGCAATCTCCTTCTCAGTGTAGATCACATCTTCTATTGGTTTACGTCGTAGCAATCCTTGAATAGGTGATAGTCCATGTTTTTCCAAATTTCTATAAAATAATTTTTAATTTTAAAAATGTGTTTTTAGTAGTTTTATGTAATTTAAAATATGTAAATTTTATTTTAAAAACTTAAAGAAATTGATTGTGCAATTTCACACCAAAAATTAGATTCAGCTATCCTCATACTCTGAATCTCAGCTCTTTTCTTTTTCTGGACAGAGTGATAATACATTCTAAATTTCACTTGTATCATCATAGGTTGCATTCGAGGACGGAACGAGTACATCCTATGCTCTCATGAGTTCTCAGGATAGAGGGCAGTTGTTTATTGGCCCTGGAGTGGATGTTTATAAAGGTCAAATAGTTGGTATTCACCAACGGCCAGGTGACCTTGCCTTGAATGTCTGCAAGAAAAAGGCTGCGACAAATGTTCGTTCAAACAAAGAAGTAACAGGTAAAGTCATCACCAGAGATGTTGGTGAAGAATCTTAACCGTTTCCTATAGAATGAGATAAATTGTTCAAGAAAAAAATTTGTCCACATTTTGGCCCCATATACAAAGTTAGCGTATCAGAGAGCTTAAGATTCTGAAAATTCGAGCTGTTAAGTAGAGGAAAATATGCTTCTCCTTGAGTGGGGGCTCCTCAAATTTGGTTTCTAGTTAAATTCTGCTTTCAAGGGACTCCAATATTATCCTGATAGCATGAGGGGAGAAAATAGTTCCCTTTTTTTTTTCTTTCTGATTAATTATGAAATCTTTCTTGTGAACTTAACATTCTGACGGTACGTCTTTGCTTTTGTCCGCCTCATACTAACTGAAGTCCCTTGTCGTTACATGCAGTGGTTCTTGATACTCCACTAGATTATAGTCTGGATGATTGCATAGAGTACATTCAAGAAGACGAGCTTGTTGAAGTTACTCCGTCAAGTATACGGATGTTGAAAAACCCGAAGTCTGCCAAAAAGACGCGATGAAGGTTTACATAGAACGAGGCTAAGAGAGCGATGAAGTACACATGGTACGAGCCAATATATATTTCATCCCAGCTCCTTAATTCATTCCAAAGGACCTCTCTTTTGGATAGAACATTCCGCGATTTTTAACATGTTGATTATTTTCAACATGTGAAGTAAACTTTTGGTTAATGCAGAGCTATACAACATTCAAAGCCTCCAATACAATAGGTTGAGCCTTTTGGTAGTTGGATTTGATTAGGCATACAAAGGTGGTGTAGTATATTATTTCTCACAATTTGTATAGATGACTGATGATACAATAGAGAGCATGTATCCAAAAGCTGCAAAACAATATGCAATATTTGATTGTTTGCTATTGTAACTACTACAGACTTCTCAAATTCCATGTTTTTGAAAACATCTACTTGGTAGGCTGCTCACTATTTATTCCACATGTAACTCAAAAGTATGATTTTGTACCTGTTGTCCCAGATATGTTTTTGCTTAAATATTGTAGCCAGATATTTTCCTATTTACCTGTTTGATTGTAGATGCAAACATATTTGGTCACAAATATTACAAGGAAAAATAAACTGAAACCCAGTCCACAGCAAAATGAGTCAATAAACCTATTGGATGGCAATCTATCAATCATTTTCCAATAACTAATAATCATCTGGAACCATTTAATTGACTTTTCCTATTCCTAAACTGTATAAAAATGTTTAATTAACGTCCATTCTATCAATTTTATAAGACTTGTTCTTCTTCTATGCAACAAATGTTGTACGATGTCTTTCTAGTCTTTTTTTGGGTTAACTTATAAGGGTGTGTTTGGTATGATGGAAAATGTTTTCCGCGGAAATTAATTTTCTAAAAAATATTGTCTTGTTTTCCTCCTTTTTGTTTGTCCACAACTTAGTATATTATACATAAAGGGGGGGGGGGGGGGGGTAAGGTAAAGGGTTTCTAATACATCTGGAAAAATCGAAACCAAGACTCAAAAATTTTAATAGAAAATAATTTCCTGAAAAATATTTTTTTCAAAAAATAAGTGATTTTCTTACTTATTATTAAGTGTTTGGCTAGTTAGCAGAAAATATTTTTCTGATAATTATATAATCTAGGCAAACACTATATGTAGGAGATGAAATGAGTCTGGGGTCGAGGTTGGGCAGGGTTGGGATCAGGTTCCAAGGTCGGGATCGAGTACGAGGTTCGTTGTTCAGAAACATGGTCGTGGCTGGAATTCAGGTCGGGTCAAGATTGGGTAGCCGGTCAGGGTTGGGGGGCGACCCAACCCCAAACTCTAAGCTTGACCCATGACCCTCGACCCTGAACCCGACCTCGAATCCCAACCTAACATAAGCCCTGACCCTAACCACGACCCCACCTAGGCCCTAACCCAGTACCCCAATCCCAAACCTTGACCCTTATCTTTAATTCTGACCCCGACTCCGGGACCTCAACCCTATCCCTAATCCCAATTTTAATCTCCAACCCCGATCCCAGACCCTAATCCTCCAACCCTGACTTTGACCCTTAACTCGACCTCAATCCCAACCCAACCCTGAACCCGAGCCCAAACCCCGACCTCAGTCTGAACCTCAGACCTTGACCTTTGGGTTCAAGTTTTAGCTCCCGAGGTTCCGGGGCGAGCAAGGGGGTGGCATGAGTTGAGGGCCTGAGGGCGGGGGAAGGGATGTGAAGGGAGTAGGGGCAAGACAAGGGCCCGGGGAGGAGTGGGTGGTGTCCCGAGGGTGGGGGTTTAGTTAGGGAGGGGAGGTTTGGCGGGGCAGGGATTGGAGGGGTGGGCGGAGGGTGCCATGATGGGGTGAGGTCGGAGTGGTTGCGGTGAAATCGGGGTGCAGGGTGGTAGTCTGGGATCTAAGGCGCTAGAGTGGCAAGAGTGTGGATTGGAGGGGTGGGGTGGGGAAAGTTAGTTAAAAGAGAGTTTTGAAAAATATTTTTTCTTCTTTTGGTAGGAAAATTATTTTTCTCTAATTAAAGAAAATAGAAATGTGCTCATAAGGAAAATATTTTTCAAAACATTTAAGCCAACCAAACATGAAAGTTTTTTAAAATATTTTTCGGAAAATATTTTCGTTAATACCAGTACACCCTAAATAAAAAATGTTTATGTAGTAAAAATTACAAGCTTCTTCCTTAGCAAGGAGATGTATCATCATAACATCTTTTGGGATAAATTGCACAAATGGTCATATAACTATGACTTTTTTCATCAAAGTTATATAACTTTGTTTTCTCACACAAAAATCATCAAACTTTCACTAACTCACACGAAAATCATAATGACCAGAAAACATAATTTTTCGATAGTATTCTCTTATTCCATATTTTTATTATATATATATATATATATGCTAGCAAATAAGAAGGGGAGCCGTGACGTAATTGGTAAAGTTGCTGCTATGTGACCAGGAGGTCACGGGTTCAGCCCGTGGAAACAACCTCTTGCAGAAATGAAGGGTAAGATTGCGTACAACAGACCCTTGTGGTCCGATGCTTCTCCAGACCCCGCACATAGCGGGAGCTTAGTACACCGGGCTTTCCTTTTTTTTCTGTGGCTAGCAAATGAAATTAGTTTCGACCGACAGATCAATTTTATATTGTTTTCCTTAAAATAGGAACGACTTAATCCAACGTGACCCAATAGTCATATACATAAATTAAAATAATACCAAATGAATTCTTTCCCCACAAAAACATAATTCGAAATACATGAGATTATGACAAAAAAAAGAAAGAAATAAAAGATATAATTAGAGAGCACTTGAAACAAAAATGCTATCAATTTGAATAAAAATTTTGTGAAATTTACCACATCTTTTGACTTTTCCTAACATGCTTTGGGTTATAGATTTAAATCACATGTTTTGCATGTGCTTTAGAGTTGTTGTAGTATGGATGTTTATTTTCGAAAGCTTTCTTTGAGAAGGGAAAGAAAGACTTTATAACATGGCAACTTTGACCGAATTAAGCACCCAAATAAACACTACTATAGCTTATTTCTTTCTTTATTATTTCTATTTCCTTTTTCAATGAGGTGGAGGACTCTTTGGAAATTGGAAATATCTCCAACAACAATGTCTTGACAGAAAGAAACACATTAGAGTACTTCATACCAAGTTTTAAGTTTTTTTTAAAATATGCTTTAGTCACTGTTACTTCATACCATAAAATGCCTTAGTGTAATAATTGTAATGTCAAAGAAACAAAATTTTAAAAATGTAATTAATAATTAATATTCCAACGATAAAAATGCTTACATGCTAAAGCAGATGTTTATCTCTTGATAAAAATTGAAGGTAAGAGGCATTTGGGAGGAAGCATGAGAAAAAAAGAATGTCAAGATGAATTAAAATATTCAAATGGCATTTGATCATTTGCTTAGTCCAAATATTTTGCAGTAGTGTAAGGGAATAAGCAAAAATGGAATTTTCTAAAATTTTATTTTAATGCAGCGAAAGTTTTATTCTAAAGTGGCAGTGTGGCGCATGCAAGTTGATACGCATGGGATAATAATAGTTAGAGATCTTTAATATATTATATATCACATGTGATATAACAAGGATTATAAAAAATAGGTTTATAAAAGTCCGCCTTATGGCATCCAAAATAAAAGGAATTTTTTTTAACAAGTATGGTCGTCTCCAGTTGTTGTCTTAATATTTTTGGTTTGATATCCAAATAATCTTACGTGACAAAAGAGCCAAATCATATAATCTAAAACTCTCACATTTGAGTCTCTTTTTTTTTTCAACCTCACATTTGAGTCCAATATTCTTAAGTTTAGCATATATTCTAGAAGCATGTTATACATAGTGTTAGAAATATACAACTATTATATATTATTCAACGAGTTAATTATCTCAAATTTCGATATAAATAATGATCAAGCTCATTTTACTGATCCAACATGGAGAAAGAATTATCACCCGCTTTTACAACTGTCTTCTATGCATGGAAAGTGTATACGGGTGAAACCAGGCTCATAAGTCGGCCCGGTTCCTGATAAAATAAACCGAGTAAGGAACGCGACAGCAAGAAATCGGAATCGAGATAAGGGGCTCATCGAGTCAGGCATCGGGGGCATGACACCCACCCTCGAGTATATCGAAGGCATGACCCCGGGATCGATCCAAATCCCAAGAGACTTCGGAGAGCATTATTGACACGATTAACGGAAGGCCGTAATGTCCGCAATCAACCGGATATCACGGCGCAGATCTCGACACGTACCTACGAAAATCCAGTAATCAGTTGAACGAGAGATTTTTTTACCTTTTATAGAATTGTACTTAGCGTAAAACTCCCCTACTATATAAAGGGGAGTCTCATTATTTATCAAGGGCATTGTAATACGCATCCCAAAGTAATACACTATTATTTTCACTGTTATTCATAGCTCTTTTTCTTGTTCATCAATACTGGCCATTGTGAGCCCGGATCGAGAGTGAGTATTTCACTAAGGTTGGAATCATCCTCCTCATCACGTGATTTGAATTTACTATATCTTTATTTGTTCAATCTAATTCAATTTATCATTTTGTATCAAATTAATCTACGTATCCTTAAAACCACTTATAAATTTAATTATTATCCAATTTTGAGGGTAAACAAATTGGCGCCCACCATGGGGCTATGGATAATAGTGGCAATTTGATATAAATTTCCATAACACACCCTATTTTATACTTGTTCTTTGAAGTTTCTTTAATTTCAGATCAAAGTTCAAAATGTCGAACTTCCAATCTGCACCTCTAAATGTGGACGCTGAGTCCGGTCACCACGGCGCGAATAACAATATGGTACCCAGTGGCCATATAACACATGTCGATCCTATCGGAATTCCGGTCGCAGACCAGATTGACGCTAACTCACTTGTGGCCATCAAGAAATCACTCACAGAAATAAACCAGTCGTGGAAAGGCCGAGTGACACCGATCTCGGGTCTAACCCCGAGATTATAAAAATGCTCGAGGAGTTGACAAAACAGGTAGAATCGGGGGAGAAGAAAATCGAAGCTAATGACAAAAAGGTGGAGACCTACAATTCCAGGGTCGAACAAATGCCAGGAGCACCACCAATATTGAAGGGCTTGGATTCCAAGAACTTTGTTCAAAAGAATTTTCCTCTAAGCGCAGCACCAAATCCAATTCTGAAGAAGTTCCGCATGCTCAGGATTCCTAAATACAACGGAACAACCGACCCAAATGAGCATGTTACCTCCTACACATGCGCTATCAAAGGGAATGACTTGGAGGATGATGAGATCGAGTCCGTCCTGCTGAAAAAGTTCGAGAAAACTTTGTCAAAGGGAGCTATGATATGGTATCACAACTTACCCCCTAATTCTATCGACTCATTTGCTATGCTTGTAGACTGCTTCGTGAAAGCACACACCGGAGCCATCAAAGTCGAGACCAGAAAGTTAGACCTTTTCAAAGTAAAACAGAGAGAGAATGAGATGCTTAGGGAATTCGTGTCCCGATTTCAAATGGAACGAATGGACCTGCCTCCGGTCGCGGACGATTGGGCAGTTCAGGCATTCACCCAGGGACTCAATACTCGAAGCTCGTTGGCTTCGCAGCAGTTGAAGCAAAATCTGATAGAATATTCGATCGTAACTTGGGCCGACGTACATAACCGGTATCAATCAAAAATTAGGGTCGAAGATGATTATCTTGGGGTCCCTTCGGGGTCCATTTATCCCGTCAGAGCTATCGACAGATCCAAGAGAGACATCGATCGTGAACCAAGATCGAATAGAGATCTGTATCTACCATACAATGAAGACCGAAAAGGTAATGGGTCCGGGCGGAACCCCGTAAGAAATGGAAGAAGGAGTGATCGGGGTCAGAATAACCAGGGACTCATGAGTAAAAGCGGTTTCGACGGGACCGTCGAACCAAGAAGCGCCAAGGTTTTCAGAGTACAACTTCAACGTCAATGTTGTTGCCATCTTATCTGCCATCGGACGCATCAAAGACACCAAGTGGCCTCGACCTCTACAGTCTGATCCAGCCCAAAGGGACCCCAACCTAATGTGTAAATATCATGGCACTCACAGTCATAGGATGGATGACTGCCTACAATTGAGAGAGGAAGTAGATCGGTTATTTAATAACGGACATCTCCGAGAATTTTCGAGCGATCGAGCCAAAAACCATTTCAGGAACAGGGACTCCAGTAAGTAGATTAAGTAGGAGGAACCTCAACACGTTATCAACATGATCATCGGTGGGGTCGACGTCCCCCAGGGACCGATGTTAAAACACACCAAAGTATCTATCACGAGGGAAAAATGGACTCGAGATTACGTGCCAGAAGGAACCTTGTCTTTCAACGACGAGGACACTAAAGGTATCGTGCAGCCCCCACAACGATGCACCGGTAATATATGTACTCATAAATAAATCTCGAGTTAAGCGTGTGTTAATTGATCTACGTAGCACGACCAATATCATCAGATCGAGGGTCGTAGAGTAACTAGGTCTACAATACCAAATCATGCCTGCAGTCCGAGTTCTAAACGGATTCAACATGGCATGCAAGACCACTAAAGGAGAGATAATATTACCGGTGAACACTGCCAGATTCATTCAGGAAATAAATTTCTACATGATCGAAGGAGACATGAGGTACAATGCTCTGTTCGGGAGGCCATGGATTCACAAAATGACGGCAGTGCCCTCGACGCTACACCAGGTGTTGAAATTCCCAATGCCAGGAGGGATTAAAACAATTTACATAGAATAATCAGCCGCAAAGGAGATGTTCACGGTCGACGAGGTGGTCCCGATATCGCACTTTCGACACCAAAAGATCTGGGTTCGTTCACCAAGGGAGAAACCAAATAGCAATTACCGACAGGGGACGGGTGAGGACGACAACTACGTAGTTCCCAGGTCTTTCATAGCCCCCGATGATTCCAACGCCACCAAATCAACGGTCGAAGAATTGGAACAAGTCATATTGATCGAGAATCTGCCCGATCGTAAGGTATACCTGGGCACGGGTTTAAGTCTCGAGCTCAGGAAAAAACTCGCTAAATTCCTTATAGCTAATATAAATTGTTTCGCTTGGTCCCACATCGACATGGCAGGGATTTCGCCGGAGATAACTACTCATAAGCTGATCCTAGGCCCGAAGTTCCACCCGATCAAATGAAAAGAAGGGCCCAATCTGAAGTCAACATGCATTCATCAAAGACGATGTATCTAAACTCCTTAAAATAGGCTCCATCCAGGAGGTTAAGTACCCAGATTGGTTAGCAAACATAGTGGTAGTCCCTAAAAAGGGTAATAAATTAAGAATGTGTGTAGATTACAAAGACTTGAATAAGGCATGCCCCAAGGACTCTTTCCCTCTACCAAACATCGATCGCATAATCGATGCGATGGCCGGCCATGAGATCCTCAGCTTTCTCGATGCCTACTCTGGGGTACAACCAAATTCGGATGGACCCGGGCGACCAGGAAAAAACATCCTTCATCACTAAGTACGACACCTATTGCTATAACGTAATACCGTTCAGACTAAAAAATGTCGGTGCCATTTACCAACGCCTAGTAAATCGGATGTTCGAAGAACAAATAGGAAAATCAATGGAGGTTTACATTGACGATATGTTAGTTAAGTCCTTACGAGTAAAGGACCATTTGAAACATTTGCAGGAAACCTTCAACATACTGAAAAAATACAATATAAAGTTGAATCCTGAAAAATGTGCATTCGGAGTCAGGTCAGGGAAATTTATCGGATTCATGGTGTCTAATCGAGGGATCGAGATCAATCCCGATAAAATCAAGGCCATAGAGGACATTTTCGTGGTAAACAATGTTAAGGACGTTCAAAGGCTGACTAGGTGCATAGTCGCATTGGGCCGATTCATTTTGAGGTCCTCCGACAAGAGCCATCGGTTCTTCTCGTTACTGAAGAAGAATAATTTTTACTCAAGGACACCGATGTGTCAGCAAGCCTTGGAAGAACTCAAGCGCTACCTTTCAATTCCGTCTTTCCTTCATACTCCGAAGGAATATGAACAACTGTACCTATACTTAGCGGTATCCGAGATAACGGTAAGTGGATTCCTAGTCCGGGAAGAATAAGGTATGCAATTTTCTATCTACTATGTTAGTAGGACTCTAGGTGAGGCTGAAACTCGGTATCCTCACCTAGAAAAATTGGCGCTCGCTTTTCTAAGCGCCTCTAGGAAGTTAAAACTGTATTTTCAATGCCATCCTTGTGTCGTGACTACTTACCCGTTGAGGAACATAATTCATAAGCCCAATCTCCTAGGACAATTGGCCAAATGGGCCGTGGAAATCAGCGGGTACGATATCGAATATCGACCTCGAACCGCCATAAAGTCTCAAATTTTGGTGGACTTTGTGGCCGACTTCACACC
The DNA here is from genome assembly GCF_000390325.3 of Nicotiana tomentosiformis. Taxonomy (NCBI): domain Eukaryota; kingdom Viridiplantae; phylum Streptophyta; class Magnoliopsida; order Solanales; family Solanaceae; genus Nicotiana; species Nicotiana tomentosiformis. Next base: position 12,701,168 of record NC_090814.1, read on the forward strand.
AGCTCTAATTCCTGAGGTCGAGAAGGATTTGTTGTTTAACTCGGGGACCTCATCCAGAATCTGGACCATCTTTACTGACGGTGCCTCGAACACAAAGGGGTCTGGGCTTGGCATCGTGTTGAAGCCACCGACAGGTGTTGTGGTTAGACAATCTATTAGAACTATAAAATTGACTAACAACGAGGTCAAGTATGAGGCCATGATTGCAGGTCTGGAAATGGCCAAAAGCTTGGGGGTCGAGTGTCACGACCCAAACTGATGGGCCGCGATGGGCACCGGTGTCTTACTTAACCGAGTACCAATGTAACATATCTTTCGTATCATACTATCATAGGTAAATGAGACGGAGAGGCTTCCATGAGATAACTAGAATAAAGCATGAGGGAATACTCAACATAGGATAACCCAACCTGATATATCGACTTATACATATGACGTACGGGCCTATAAGACCAAAATGACCACTCGTACACTGAACATAGGCCGACAAGGCCATACAATCTTTCATGTACATGACATATGTCTACAAGCCTCTAAGAGTGGATAAATACCATAAAGGTCGGTACAGGGCCCCGCCATACTAATCAATATATGTCCAAATCATACTGGCCAAATAAGCAACTCCGAGGTAAAATGGAGCGCACCAACACCTTCCGCTGAGCTGATAGCCTACTTGGAGGACTCGCAACCTGTCTATCGGGACCTGCGGGCATGAAATGCAGCATCCCCAGGCAAAAGGGACATCATCACAAATAATGTACCGAGTATTTAAGGAATGAAAATCAGTAAATAAAAGACATGAGAGAAACATGGAGTAAAAGACTCAACATGTAACTCCGAATAGTTTTGTGAATCATTTCATATTTATAATGCCATGCATATGCGTATAAATGTCATACCATGTATAGGTATATGTGTACATAACATCATCAAGCCTCTGAGGGCATCCCATCATATCATCTCGGCCACTATGGGCAAATCATCAACGTATACCAGCTGATCAGGTGGTGGTGCGTATATAACGCCGTAACCTTTTCCCATATCCTATATACATATAATATATGCGTATATAACACCACCTGTTCATGGGTCAATGTACATGTATAAATGAATGAAATGCATAAGAAGTAAGTTTATAAGACTTCTCGGTATGTCATAAGATCAATATGCCTTCGGATAAATTTTATCAACTACATATTTTTCTGAGACCCATGAACAGAAGATATAATAATATGACACATGATGAATCAAGAACATAGGCATCACTAGTACTTCTAAGAATAGAGTCATTTGTGAAAGTTGTGCGTTTGCTCATTTTGTTATATCATATGAATCATGCCAAAATGAAAGAAGGGGTAGCCTTAACACACCTGAGTCGATTCTCTTGACAATCCCTCTAATACATGCTAATCGTGAAAAAACACGTAACGGTGAGATCGAATTAGGAAAAATTCGTATGATATTCTTGAGAAAGATTGTATTGGGCTCCCTTGAAATTTGCAATTCACGCTGCTATTATGCTAAGAAGTCTCGTATGAATTTTTCTTGCTGAAGATTTCATTAATTAGCAAACCTAGCATCAAACTTTAATGAGATAAGAAGGTCTCTTTAAATTGTAGGGTGTGGGCCCTACTTAGGATGGTGACTTGGCCACTAACTTTCTCTAAAAGTGCCACCTTGTTACATGAGTTTAAGAGTCACTAATTTAGGATAGTTTGATGCCACGTTTGGGGGGGGGGGGGGGGATAAGCTTATCCAAAATTTATAATTAATTAGATAATCTCCCACCAAAAATTATTAATTACCCAATTATTCACATATTTAAGAATTATCTCAAATTACTTAAAATACTACTCACTTTTAACACACTTTATGTACCTTACTATCATGGTCGTGTGGTACTTTATATGGCACTAGTCCATAAATACTGGGTATTATAGCTCGAACCGTATTTTATTCCAATTTTACATCTTCAACGAAACTCATTTTCTTTGATTCGTTTACCCTCTAACCTTCACGGCACTTACTTATCGCCTGTTATAAATAGCATTATACTTATAACCTCAAAATAATCTTGTCCTTGAACTGATGTCAATTATTTTACGATGAAACTTTAATGTACGAAAACGCGAAATGTAACATCTCATTTTCGAGCTTTAATCAATTTACTTATGGCGTATTTTCACGTACGAAATCATGGGGTGTAACATCATTCTCCCCTTTGGAACATTCGTTCTCGAATGTTGACTGAGGAACTTATCTGTCTTATAACCGGGTCTATGAAATAAGAAATAACAATATTCGTAAGTTCGATAAAATACAGAGTGAAGAACTTTAGTATACCTATAGATGCCAGAGGGACATCTTGTCAAGTTCTGTATATGTTCCCAAAGTGAGGCCTGGAGATTGGCTAAAAGTTGGAGGGAAGAGTCGCATAGGCGCACATACAAGGAAAAAGTCGTATAGGCTGCATGACAGAAGGTAGCAAGAGTTACGAGATTGGAAGAATTCCAACCACAGGCCGTGGTGTGAGAAAGAGGCCTAAAGGTGGGAATGTCCTGGACTTTGGATTTATTCAATGAACAGTTTCTTAATTGGCAAGGACAGTATTAAAACCATTCGTGTATAAATGAATGAAACGCATAAGAAGTAAGTTTAAAAGACTTCTCGGTGTGTCATAAGATCAATATGCTTTCGGATAAATTTTATCAACTACGTATTTTTTTGAGACCCATAAACAGAAGATATAATAATAAGACACATGGGAAATTAAGAACATAGGCATCACTAGTATTTCTAAGAATAGAGTCATTTGTGAAAGTTGTGCGTTTGCTCATTTTGTTGTATCATATGGATCATGCCAAAATGAAAGAAGGGATAGCCTTAACATACCTGAGTCGATTCTCTTGACAATCCCTCTAACACATCCTAATCGCGACAAAATACGTAACAGAGAGATCGAAGTAGGGAAAAATCTGTATGATATTCTTGAGAAAGATTGTATTGGGCTCCCTTGAAATTTGCAATTCACGCTGCTATTATGCTAAGAAGTCTCGTATGAATTTTTCTTGCCGAAGATTTCATTAATTAGCAAACCTAGCATCAAACTTTAATGAGATAAGAATGTCTCTTTAAATTGTAGGTTGTGGGCCCCACTTAGGATGGTGACTTGGCCACTAACTTTCTCTAAAGGTGCCACCTTGTTACAAGAGTTTAAGAGTCACTCATTTGGGATAGTTTGCTGCCACGTTTGGGGGGGGGGATAAGCTTATCCAAAATTTATTATTAATAAGCTAATCTCCTAGAAAAAATTATTAATTACCCAATTATCTACATAATTAAGAATTATCTCAAAGTACTTAAAATACTACTCACTTTTAACACACTTTATGTACCTTACTATCATGGTCATATGGTACTTTGTATGTCACTAGTCCATAAATACCGGTTATTATAGCTCGGACCGCATTTTATCCCAATTTGACAACCTTTAACGAAACTCATTTTCTTTGATTCGTTTACCCTTTAAACTACACGACACTTACTTATCGCCTGTTATAAATAGCATTACACTTATAACCTCAAAATAATCTTGTCCTTGAACTGATGTCAATTATCTTACGACGAAACTTTAACGTATGAAAACGCGAAATGTAACATCTCATTTCTGAGATTTTATCAATTTACTTATGGCGTACTTTCACGTACGAAAATGTGGGGGTGTAACACCGAGGTAATCGAAGCTAAGTGCGATTCCCTCCTCGCGGTGAAACAGGTCAATGGAACGTTCGAAGTCAAAGAAGAATGGATGCGAAGGCACCTGGATAAGTTACAGGTGACGCTACATCAATTCAAGGAATGGACTTTGCGACATGTACCTTGGGATCAAAACAACGAGGCCGATGCTCTTGCTAACTTAGGATCGTCGGTCGACGACGATGAATTCAACTTGGGAACGGTCATACATCTCATGAAATCGGTAGTGGAAGAAGGCCACGCCGAGATAAATTCGTAAAGCTTAACCTGGAATTGGAGAAACAAATTTATAGATTACCTGAAGATCGGAAAACTGCCCTTGGATCCTAAAGAATCGAGAGATCTGCGTACAAAGGCGGCTCAGTTCAGCTTGTTCAAAGAAGGTACCTTATTCAGGAGAACATTCAATGGCCCGCTCCAAAACCTCAAGAAGAGGTTGACCGACGCCAAAGGAAAATGGAAGGAAATTTTTCCCGAAGTCCTATGGGCATATCAAACGACCTCTAAATCCAACACCGGGGCCACCCCGTTCTCGTTGGTCTACGGTGCCGAAGCCCTAATACCGGTCGAAGTAGGAGAACCGAGTCCCAGGTTCTGATATGCGACTGAAGGGTCAAACAACAAGGCCATGAGTACGAGCCTGGAACTGTTAGACGAAAGGTGCAAGGACGCCCTCGTCCGGTTGGCCTCCTAAAAACAACGGATCAAGAGGTACTACAATCGAAGAGCCAACCTCCGACATTTTAATGTCGGGGAATTGGTGTTGAGAAAGGTGACATTAAATACCCAGAACCCGAATGAAGGGAAGCTGGGACCGAATTGGGAGGGCCCATATCAAATTATCGAGATCATCGACAAAGGATCATACAAAATCGAAGTAATGAACTGTGAACGACTATCGAACAACTGGAACATAACCCACTTAAAATGATACTAATGCTAAGGTATGACCCCATTCATTTCTTTTATTTTTATACATTACGGATTGGGCTAACACTTGCAGGTACCAGTCAAAGAATGATGCAACTTTTAGTCTTGAAAGCACGCGTTGCACTCTTTTTCCCTTGAACCGATTTTTGTCTTAAATGGGTTTTCCAGCAAGGTTTTTAACAAGGCAACAGTGGATCGTACTAACTTAAAATTGAAGACTGGCTATGGACCGTAGTCAAGGATTATATTGATAGTATCCGATCCTTCTCTATAATCAGCCTCGAATATTGGGGGCCATCCCTCTCGGATAATGATTTTAGCAAGGAAAGAAACTTTGTGCTCGAACAATCTAGGCTCAGTGGATAAGATTTATTGTAAGGGCCAAACGGTCGAATTAACCGTGCCCACATAGACCACTCAAGCCATAGCACGAAGTTTGTACACATTTGCAACCTTGTATGTTGTGCACAAAAATGAAAGAAATTTTCTACCTTGCAGATAAATATTTTGTCTCTTAAAAACTACTACATTTTCTGTTCCTTAAAGACATCGAGCCCAAGGGCCACCCCTATCCAGATACAAGAGATCACCCCCATTCTGGGAGTGTCGTTCAAGGCAAGCTCGGACAGCTCGGGTTATTGAAGCCTGGGGGCACCAAAACCTATTAGGCAGTGCCCGAACTTTAAAGGCTACGTCCATCCACATTCGGGAACTGTTGTCCTGGTCAAGACCGGATGGTTCGGGCATCGAACCCGGGTTAATAAGCCCATTGGGCAACACCCAAATTTAAAAGGTTACGGCCGTCCTAGAATGGCTCGGAGACGTCCGAGATTCGTAACCAAAATATAAGGCCTTCAAAAATTTTAAACCGGTTCAAAGGCTAACCTCATCAAAATTATAACCTAAAACATTCTAAGTAAGCACAACGGGGAAAGCTTCCGATCATGCCCAGCCCCTGCGAGTCTTAGCTAAAATTACATAAAAAATGAGCCTTGTTCGAACCTCTGAACAAGACCATATTATTGCGTGCTAAGGCATTCGAGATCTTTGCAATCGTAAAGAAAAAGCAAAAAGGAACAAACTTGAAAATTTTCGAAAGGAAAAAAAAGCCTTGTATATATACATAAATCTTTACAAAAGCCTCAACAAAAAATACAAAAGTACAAAAGCAAAGAAAAATCTACAAGGCACCTAAGAAGCCTGATCTTCGCAGGAGCTCGCCTCATCACCGGAGCCATCGAGGTCTTCCCCATCCTCGGATCCGCCCGAACCCTCGGAGTCTTCCTCATCCTTGGGGTGCACAAACTTCTTGGCCTCAAGCCTCTTAGCATTTTCAATCTCGGCCGATAAATCAAATCCCCAGGCATGAACTTCTTCGAAAGCCTCCCTTCGGGACTGCCACTTCACATATTCGACAATGGCCTTCAGGCGGTCCTAGGCTTCCTCAGCATAAGCTTTGTACTGAGCCACATTCTCTTAAGCGTCGGCCCTGGTTATTTCTAATGCTCACTTGGCTGCTCCAAGCTCCTTGGCAAGGGTATCCCGTGCGGCAACGGCCGAACCCAGTTAAGACTGGAGGATTTCAATTTTTTGGGACTGGGTTTCAGCTTTCTCCTTCACCGATCGAAGTTGGGACTTCGCCGAGGACAGCTGCTCCCCGGAAGTCTCCTTTTACGAATCCAATCGGTCCATCTTGCCCTTCCACTCTTCGGCCATGGTCTTGACCTCGTCCATATCAGCCCGGAGCTGGTCGACCCGATCAACCTTCTGCTGGACCTGTGGATTTTGACCGTTAGACACCGTGTCTGGCTCGTCATCACTAACTTCAAAGATTTTTACTTGTTCCACCAGGTCGACATGTTTTTTCTGAGCCGCGACACGAAGGCTCTTGACTTCTCCTTTACGTTGCTTGCTGAGAAGCTTATACACACCTCTCTTCTCAGCAAGCTCTTTGACTTCGGCCTCAAGTTAGCTCAGCTCGTCCCTGTACCGGAGAAAGTTTTCATGGTGGAGGACCGAGGCCTACAAATATGAGAAGAGCTATTAGAATCGTCGAGAACTAAAGTTGAAAATTAAAAATGTTTAGTAACACCTTACCCAGTTCAACGGTCGTTGTGCTTTGTTGAACGGGGGTTACCAGGCACCGGATATAGCTAGCTACCCCGACAGGGGCAGAAAGAATCCACGCATCCTTTGGGACGGTGATAATGATTGATCACTTTCGGCCTGGATCCATGCTCGGAGCAAGAAACCGGTTAACCAACCTCGGGCTCGAGTTCGGCCCGCCGATCTTCGAGGATGGACTTTTCCTCGGCACCTCTAAGTCACCCAATTCGGTGAATTCCTCCAGGGCGGATGAGTCTACACCATCAAAAAAGCCTCGGAGGGGATCATCCACTCCATAGACCCCCTCATTAGATCGCTCCTTTGTCGTTCGGGCTTCATCGAACATTGATTCTGTAAACGAAGGTGATCCTGAAATATCTATAACGCCGGGCGGGGCAGAGCCGGCATCTCGAGAGTTCTCATCCCTCACTTCGGCATCAGCCTCATGAACCTGAGGGGGATTAGCTTCCATCGTTTCCCCCTCGGCTGCCACCCGTTCCTCGGGAACAGACGACTCATGGGCCACAAAGATTTCATCCTCCTCGAGCTCGTCTCTGAGCTGGATGAGTGAGTCCGAGTCAAGCACTCAGGAGTTAGAGGTTTCCTTTGGCTTACGAACCAGCCTCCTTCTCATTTTCTTTTTCTCCGAGCTCGGGGAACTCGGGGCCCTCTTTCTTTTCTTTTCCTCTGTTGTGGCTCCGTGCCACCCTGAAGTAGAAGGATCAACGGGCTGACCCTCGCCCCTTACCAAGGGCCTGAGCTCGATGGCATCTACGAACAAATGCCATTGATACACTCCTTGAGCCGAGGGATGTTGTTTGGAACTCGAGCAAGGGCTGCACCACAACAAATACTAGTGAGAAAAGGGAAGATAAAACATAAAATCGACGTTCGGAAGGAGGTGTACTTACGTGATACGTTTCACTTCTCAGGAAACAGCCTCCACTCGGTAGGTATCAGGTCGGCGGTCTTTACCCGTACAAAGCATCCTTGGCAACCTCGATCTCGGTCCTCGTCGATGCTTGAGAATGAGGCTTTGCTGGCCCGACGTACAAGATTTATCAGCCCCCCCCCCCCCCCGGAAGATTCAGAGGATGTATAAATGGAGCAGATGATCGATGGTGAACGTGCACGAATCGATTTTATTCACAAAGAATCGGAGGAGGATCACGATCCTCCACAGTGATAGGTGAAGAGCTCGCGCCATGAGCGTTTGGCATAAGGCATTTGCGAACAAATGCCATTGATGCACAACTTGAGCCGAGGGATGACGTTTGGAACTCGAGCAAGGGTTGCACCACAACAAAAACTGGTGAGAAAAGGGAAGATAAAACATAAAATCGACGTTCGGAAGGAGGTATACTTATGTGATATGTTCCACTTCTTGAGAAATGGCCTCCACTAGGCAGGTATCAGGTTGGCGGCTTTTACCTGGACAAAGCATCCTTGCCAACCCCGATCCCGGTCCTCGTCGATGCTTGAGAATGGGGCTTTGCTGGCCCGACGTACAAGCTTTATCAGTCTCCCCCGGAAGATTCGGGGACTGTATAAGTGGAGCAGATGATCGATGGTGAACGTGCATGAATTGATTTTATTCACAAAGAATCGGAGAAGGACCACAATCCTCCACAATGATGGGTGAATTTGACCGAGGCACACATTGTATCTCCTGCAAAAGTCAAAGATGACCGTGTCTACCGGGCCTAATGTAAAGGGATAAGTGTAAACACTTAGATATCCCTCTACATGTGTAGTGATATCGTCGTCGGGCCCGGGAATCACTATGTTCTTGTCCATCCAGTCGCAGCCCTTTCGAACCATAGGGAGAACAACCTCAGTGATGGAGCAGACATACTGAGACATTGCCTAGCACCGGCCTTGAAACGAAAAAGGTTTTTCAACCTTGAAGTCATTATTGACCAAACATCCCCCGGGGACGAACATTATCAAGGGGGGCTCGGGTGCCTTTTCATCAGCGATCGCACCCGGAGCAGACTTCTCGAGGACGACCATATCAGGGGCGGTCTCATCGGCCTCAGTGGTCGGTCGCGAAGAAGAAGGAACATCCTTTTAGGGAACGGATTTGGAGGTTTTGGCCATTGTTACCTGAAAATGCTTGAAAAGTGTAAGGGAAAGGTTGAAGGTTGAAAGCTCAGGTATGTTGGCTTGAGTAGAAAATGAGTAAAAATCTTGCAACGTACTGAGGAATCTTGAGTGACAGGGGTAAAAATGCTAGAGTGTAAGAGAGGGTACTGAATTTCTAAAGGCACAGGGGTAGAGGTTTGGACGTAAAGTAAAAAACGAACAAATGAGGGGATATTTATAAGGGCCTCACGATGCTTCGCGTCCAGGAACAGCCAACCGACGACTGGCACATGTTTCGTGTTTCTTGTCGCTTCTGCCACGACATGTTGAGGAAGGAACCGGAGAACTTATGTCGTTTCTCGTCAAACTTACTCTCCAAGAAACAAGGAAACTATTTGTATACTGGTGATACCAGGCCCATAAATCGGCCCGATTCCCGATAAAATAAAACGAGTAAGGGACGTGACGACAAAGAACCATAATCGAGATAAGGGACTCATCGAGTCAGGCATTGGGGGCACGACGCCCGCCCTCGAGTATATCAAGGGCATGACCTCAGGATCGATCCAAATTCCAAGAGACTTCAGAGAGAATTATTGAGCATTCGAACACGATTAACGGAAGGCCGTAATATAAGCAACCAACCGGATATCACGGTGCAGATCTAGGCGCGTACCTACGGGAATCTAGTTATCAGTTGAACGAGAGATTTTTTTACCTTTTATAAAATTATACTTAGGGTAAAACTCCCCTACTATATAAAGGGGAGTCTGACTATTCATCAAGGACATTGTAACATGCATCCCAAAGCAATACACTATTATTTTCACTGTTATGGGCTGCTTTCCATTATCGACCCATGACCCCTTGGACGCGCCGCGTGGCGTCCCGGCAAGCCTCCCAATGCCTAGTGCCACGGTCGGCCCCGTGGTCTCGGCAGCGCCAAGTGACAAGCGAGCATGCGCCTTTGTCGCCCCACCGATAATCAGTGCCAGTGCCCAGCGGCTGGCGAATACTATCAGTGCCGCGTGCACCGACAATGCCGTGCGCACAAACCATCATGTTGCCAACAGCGCCGCACGCACAGACAGTGCTCCGCGCACAGACCCAATGCCAAGCACCAGCGCCCCACCACTGGCAGATCCAAATAGTGCCACGCGCGCCCACAGCAATGCGCGCGCAGACCCTGATGCTCAAGACAAAGTTGCTGCCATCGGACTTGCTTCCATAGAAGACTAAGTCCTTTTCATTGTAATTATAGAGTAGTTTTACTTCATTCATTTTCAGTGTGCTTCTACAGCTTTCTTAGGTCAACTCATGTAACTTTGGTTTATTTTTTTTAAGCATTATTAAGGGGGACCAAAGCATTCAAACATTCAAGCATTCAAACAATTCTCTGTACTGGTGTCTCCCCCCCGATACCGCATTGCATCTTGTAATAGCTTTCATCATCATCAATATAATCATCAGCTTTCATCTTCAATTGCTCATTTTTCGCTGCTCAATTGCTCACGACATTGGTTTTCCCGTACGGCACTGACAATCTAGTCTAGCATACGACGAGAACCTCAGTTGGCGCATAGCAACCGCACTGACATCGGTTGGTTAGCCTTACGTCGCCCTTCCAAAGAACTTCAGGAAGGCGCCGCGTAATAGTTGGTATCAGAGCCTAGGCTCGACATCGGATGAGGGAACTCATTGCCATCATCATCACCATTTATGACCATGGTGAATTATGGGGATCGCATCACGACCCTAGAAGAGACGGTTGATGCATTACGGCCCATCGTGGATACGTTGCCTGATCTAAAAACCAGCCTGGTGCAAAGGTTGGACGACCTGGACCGCAGAATGCGGCAGGTAGAAATTGACATAGCAAACATCAGTCAAGACTCTGAGGTATACCGGGAAACGGCTGCCGTCGAGGCAACCAAAATTCATGGCAAATTGGAGGACCTCCAACAGGAGCGTGCCGAGGATTTAGCCCATTGGGAACTAGAGGCAGACAGACTAACCGTCATGCAGCAAACCATAGACAACTTGACAGGCCAGCTCAATGTTGTCAATGCTGCCCTTCAAAGCCTGCTCAAAGGAGGCGAAAACCACATCAAGGGTGCCATGAACATTGCCCCCATGCCACAAAACTGAAAATTCTGGAGCCCAAGCCATACAACGGATCTCGGGATGCTAAAGAAGTGGAAAACTTCATCTTCGACATCGAACAATACTTCGATGTTGTTGGACAGTTGGAGGAATCCAAGAAGGTAGCAACTGCTGCCATGTATCTTCAAGGCGATGCAAAACTCTGGTGGCGAGTCAAATACGAAGCCATCAGGGCCGGTGAAGATACTCTCCAGACATGGGCAGAACTGAAGGCCGACATACGCCAGCAGTTCTTCCCCGAAAACGTGGAATACAATGCACGAAGAAAGTTGCGTGAACTTCGCCACACCAGGTCGGTGTGGGACTACGTGCGTAAATTCTCTGCACTCATGCTAAACATACGGGATATGGGGGACAAAGACAAACTGTTCGCATTCATAGAAGGTTTGAAACCTCATGCTCGTATAGAGCTGCAAAGACAACGGGTAGATACCCTGCCCAAGGCCATTCAAGCTGCAGAGTGCCTTGGGGATTATCAGTTGGAAACTCAGAAGGATAGGCCCCAGCCGCCTGTCCGAGGGGGATACAACGGGAGCCCACCTAGCAATGGTGGCCCCAACAGAAACGGAGGAGATCGAAATGCATCCAAATCTAAGACTCCTTCCTCCAGCAGCAACAGTGCTGCATCAGTCAACAACAATCAGGGGAGAAAGCCCCCATCAGAATCCCGTCATTGCGGCGGGGAACATTGGAACAATCAATGTCCCAATATACAGATCAATGCTCAATAGATGGTTGAAAATGAGTCAGAAATCGACGACTCAGACGACCCCGATCAAGTAGGTGCCTTCAACGCATTTGTTGCCTCCATTTATGATACCTTGGCGGGAACCAGTGCTGGCAACCCCAAGAAGAACACATTCCCAATCGACAAGAAAGGGAAAGGAAAGGTGGACGAGAGGCCTCCCACATCACAAAAGAGGACCTTAATGTTCGTTGACATGAAAGTAAACGGTAGACCTATTCGGGCATTGATAGACACGGGTGCTAGCCACAACTACCTGGCCTCAACTTAGGTGCAACGCCTCGGTCTAGCAGTGCAAAAATGCAAGGGTCATATCAAGGCTATCAACTCTCCATCTCAGCCAGTGAGTGGAATAGCCCAAGAAGTGCCAATGAAGCTTGGCCCATACAAGGGAATATTCGACCTACGCATAGCTATCATCGATGACTTCGAACTGATAGTGGGATTGGAATTCCTCAGGCAAACAAACACCATCCCGGTACCATATGCCAACATGCTCCTAATGATGGGAGACAACGGGGCCAAACCCCGCACCATACCGTGCATACCCATGAAGATAGCCGCTGGAAACATCACGGCCATGCAGTTAAAGGAGGGAACCAACAAACCTGAACCCACAGTTCCGGCTGCCCTCAACATCATCAAACAAACATCACATCATCAACGGCCAACAGCTCATGGCGCCCCTCATTGTGCGAAGACTTGTCAAGCATTCCAAAAGGACAAGTCAGATCACCCAGCACAAGCGGGACTCTTGGAGCCACTACCTGTCCCACAGAGACCTTGGGAAAGCATTTCCCTGAATTTCATCACAGGATTACCCAAGGTCAGAAATCATGCAACCATCATGGTGGTAGTAGACCAATTTTCCAAGTATGCTACCTTCATCGCAGCCCCACAGAACATATCGGCAGAAGATACAGCTCGACTCTTCTTCTCTCATGTTGTCAAACATTGGGGTATGCCCAGCAACATCATTAGTGACTGCGACCCACGCTTCACCAGCAAATTTTGGACCCAACTCTTCAGTTGCCTCGGATCCAAATTGAGTTACAACTTAAGCCATCATCATCAGCAAACATATGATCAAACAGACCAGTTCAATGACATGCTGGAGGAATATCTCCGCCAATTTGCAACCGGGTCACAAACACATTGGGTGAAGCTTCTGGATGCTGCTCAGCTGTGTTTCAATTCACAAAAGTGCGCCCATACAAACAAAAGCGCTTTTGAAATTGTTACCGGACAGCAACCGCTACTCCCACAAAATGTGAATGCACCAAACATGCCATCATCTCATCGAGCTACTAGTTTCTCGACAGAATGGGAGCAAACTTTGAAGATAATGCAGAGCTATCTTGTCAAAGCCCAAGAGAGGGCAACGAGGTATGCCGAACAAAACCTTTGCATTGCCCAACATCAAGTAGGGGACAAAGTGATGGTAAGAACCCCGAGGCGGAACTTATTTGCAAAGAGGACCCAAGATCCTTGCCTATTGCAAAGCTACATCGGGCCTTTTTCCATTGAAAGGCGCATCGAGAAATCCACATACCAGCTGAACACACCAGCCTGGTGGAAAATCCATCCAGTCTTCCATGTCAGCCGCCTCAGGCCATTTCAGAAATGCATGGAAGATCATTCAGAAAGACATCTCATAACACCGAGGGGAACATACCTCCCAGCCAACAAGAGCCTGACCAATCATCATCATCCAGCAGGTAAGGCTCCGAGGACGTCGCTAACTCAGGTGGGGGAGAATGTCATGGGCTACTTTCCATCATCGACTCATGACCCCTTGGACGCGCCCCGTGGCGTCCTGGCAAGCCTGTCAACGCCTAGCGCCACGGTCGGCCCCGTGGTCTCGGCAGCGCCAAGTGACAAGCGAGCATGCGCCTCTGTCGCCCCACCGATAATCAGTGCCAGTGCCCAGCGGCTGGCGAATGCCATCAGTGCCGCGCGCACCGACAGTGCCGCGCGCACAAACCATCATGTTGCCAACAACGCCGCACGCACAAATAGTGCTCCGCGTGCAGACCCAATGCCAAGCACCAGTTCCCCGCTGCTGGCAGATCCAAATAGTGCCGCGCGCGCCCACAGCAATACGCGCGTAGACCCTGATGCTCAAGACAAAGTTGCTGCCATCGGACTTGCTTCCATAGAAGACTAAGTCCTTTTCATTGTAATTATAGAGTAATTTTACTTCATTCATTTTCAGTTTGCTTCTACAGCTTTCTTAGGTCAACTCATGTAACTTTGGTTTATTTTTTTAAGTATTATTAAGGGGGACCAAAGCATTCAAACATTCAAGCATTCAAACAATTCTCTGTACTGGTGTCTCTCCCCCTCGACACCGCATTGCATCTTGTAATAGCTTTCATCATCATCAATACAATCATCAGCTTTCATCATCAATTGCTCATTTTCCGCTGCTCAATTGCTCACGACATTGGTTTTCCCGTACGGCACTGATAATCTAGTCTAGCGTACGGCGAGGACCTCAGTTGGCGCATAGCAACCGCACTGACATCGGTTGGTTAGCCTTACGTCGCCCTTCCAAAGAACTTCAGGAAGGCGCCGCGTAACATTCATGGCTCTTTTTCTTGTTCATCAGTACTGGTCATTGTGAGCCCGGATTTGGGGGCGAATATTTCACTAAGGCTGGAATCATCCTCCTCACGTGGTTTGAATACACTATATCTTTATTTGTTCAATCTAATTCAATTTATCGTTTTGTATCAAATTAATCCGTGTATCCTTAAAACCACTTACAAATTTAATTGTTATCCGATTTTGAGGGTAAACAGAAAGTAGCAGAATTATTTTTGGTTATATTTTCTAGCAAAGTAGCTTATTATTATCTTTGTTTAGAAATAAATTTAAAAATCATTCATAATTAATTTGGATGGTGAAATGATGGTGGTTGGTCAAACCTCTTCATGGCCGTTGAATAAATCACGTGAAAAAAAGAATTGTTTTTAAATTATGGTAATATTCATGTGTTTATTACAGTTGTTACGATTTGCATCCATCATTTCTCATGTGAAACAACTTTGTTTTACAATTTTTCGAAGTTTGCTAAAGTTCGGACAGAGAGATGATCAAGTACTCTTGCACCCTACGAAGCTTGCAATAAAAAAACTTGTCGGTTATTCAGAAAAATAAAAGAAATTTAGAACTATTACTTTAATTTTACAAATAGAATGCTCTATAACATAGACTCCATCCTTAAATTTCTCCTTTTTCTAAAAAAACTAATATAAGCAAGTTGATGCGAGAAGTACGAGAAAGATAAATTGGATTTTTTTTTGTGATCTCGTTATATGAATCAGCTCTGAATTGAACAATATATTTGCTTGATTCTTTTTTATTGTTAATTTGTTATCTACATTCAGCCATTAAATATACATATACGCAGATATATATATATATATATATATATATATATATATATATATATATATATATATATATATATATATATATATATATATATATGAAGGGAAACGGATATTTCTTTAATTTGTATTCTTTGTTAAACTCCACGGTGATGTTTTTTGCTTCTTTAATTTGTATTCTTTGTTAAACTCCATGGTGATATATTTGCTTTTTGGGGTTTCAACTTTTTATTTTGATCGTGTATTGGAACATAAAATCTTTAAATTTTCGAAATAAAATTTATATATTGAAAAACTACGTAAAAATTACTATTAGCCAAAATAATTAATAACTCAAAATATTTAAAAGACAAATAAAAAAAAATCATAATAAAAAAAAACAACTCATTTTACTTTAGAAATTCGAGCACCACCATGTAAATTGGGACATATAGAGTAATACTCCCTCCGGTCCACTTTATATAATTTTTTGGGCCTTTTCTTTGTCACGATATTTTATTTTTTCAGATATCAAAAAGGAATTAATTTCTTTTTTCCAAAGTTGCTCTTGAATTAAAGTGTCTTTGAGTATCTGTTACATTTTCAATGAATAAATTTAGGTTAATATGGTCAATTTTATTATTAATTAAAGCTAAAAGATAAATTCCTTAATGAGTATAAAAATAACTAAAAAATTAATTAAAGTGGACATGAGGAAATATTTATTAAGATATATATTAATACAATGTAGATTGCATAATTCAAAACGTTATACTCAAGGCCAAATTGCCGAGTTTGACTGAACAGCTAAAAGGAGGCGATGCTTCTTATGGTGTGGAAAACATTCCAAAAGGCTAAATTAGTTTTTCATTTTTTTTCTCGACGTAAAAGGAAACCTTTTAGTATCAGGGAAAAAAATGTATTTGCACAAATTCTTATGTTAAATCAATAATTTTTGTCGTATAATCACAATCAATAATGTATCAGTAATATTTTCATTTTAATTCGTGATTCTTAAAATTAACTAAATTACTTGATTTAGTTAGGCACATCACCACCAACTCTTTAGCAAATGGAAATAAGACAGAAGATGGCTTTTTATTTAGATTTGTTTTTTTGCTTTTCTTGTTAAAAGCAAAAGAAAAGAAAAATAAGAAAAGACCCTTTTTAGGACAGAAAGTCTACAAATGCTGCTTCTACAATCTGCATACCCATGAAGTTGGGAAGTTTCTATATACTACTCCCTTAATTTCATTTTTATGCGAACATATTTAATTAGAAATAAAAATATTAAATTTTTTTTTTTAAACTTGTGATATAAAGTAAGACACATATATTTTTTATAGTTATAAATCATTACATAAACATAAATTATTTTCAAATATAAAAATAAATCATTCTTTATGGTACGAAGTGAAAGAGAAATATATTCACATAAATTAAAACAAAGAGAGTAATTCAATGATTTTCTCTTAGCAATGATCTGTCAAAAAATTAACTTAAACTTTTATTCCCAATGAACATGCATGCCAAAATATAACTTAAACTTTAAAAAATTATTTTTTAGCATAATATATTTTTTTTAAGTTTCAACCATATTTATGTAATATATTTTGCTATTACGACAACCATAGACTCGATCCCTATCTTGACCCGTGCAGTCGTGACAGATAGCCGTCAGCGTACGTCGTTGCCTTTAATTTTGGAAGAATGTTATGTGTAATGACAAAGGAGGGCTCAACGACGTCAACGGAGTTGATAAATAAGTCCAGTTATGGAGGGTAAATCCGTAACTACACTTCTAGTTTCTAGATGGTCTTCTTTGACTTCTAGTCTAGAATCATAACGCCGTGGACAGGGAATCAACCAATAAGAACTCTCCACGTGGTGTACGCCAGGAGTTTTTTTTTTCTTTTCTGTGGTGGGTGTGTGTTTCGCCTAATAGTAGGCCAATTTAATATAACGGCAATCTCAACAAGAAAATTGGTTTGAAGCCTGAAAATACTTTTATGTCCTTGCCATTTTTTTCCTTCTAACAATCATGTTAAATTTATCATTTTTTCAGATTAAAATTTAGGGGAATATGAAGAAATATTTAGAGCAGCAATTTCTAGAGATGGATTATACGAAAGTGAAATTAAGTAGGTAGATGGATAAAAATTCAATAAGATTCTAAGAGATTATTAGGTTTTATTTTTATTACCAGTTTTCAACTCGAAAACCGCTCTTAGGGCAGGTTCCATGTGGGATTGGATATCGAAGGTTGTCAACAGGAATCTTCTCAAGAGTGGTCAAACATGAAAGAAGGAAAAATATTCCGACAAAGGATGTTTAATATATGTTATATAATTCTAAAATTTAATATTTTACCTATATATATAGTGTAATTTTTTGACGAATGATAATCGATTGACCAACCTTATCGACTTGCTCATATATACAAGTTAAATGTCCTAATACATAATAAAATATGGAATTGTAGTATTATAACTTAATAAAAAAATATACATGTATGTGGAAGTCTTTTTAAAATGCCATTCAAAATAGATGTAAAATAACAAAGATCTTAGATGCATTACGTATGCTTTCTAGAACCACGCTATACGATCGAAAGGATGAAGTCAATTCTTTCATAAAATCCAACTCCAATGACATTCTCAACTTTTAGGAATCTTCTGAAGATTCAAATGCACATAGCATATATTGTGTACTTCAATTCCTACTTTATTCTAGAAGTGGAAATAGGACTTTTGCAAACTTCAAAATACAAAATTCCTACCATGCACATATGTTATATAAATTCACATACATATATTTGCATCATTTTTTGATTTGTCAAATGACTAATGTCACTGATAAATTAAAACATGTAAATCATGTTAAGGCTCAAGTTTCTCAGATGAATTAATTTTGAATTTCAACTTCCTAGTTATATATATTGTTAAATAATATTATGGACTTATTCGAACTCAGAAGTTTTGATTCAGATTATGCATACGTGCTAACAAATTTATTACATAAGTAAAAATACTATATTTCGAACCCACTTAGTTTTATTTTTCGAACTCAGAACTATAAGTTTAAATTTTTTATTCGTCTCTGACCAAAAGCAAAAAAAGATATAAAACCAAGGTTACTTTGGTAAAACAACCAAACCAATTAAACTATTTCTCCAAGAACCAGCCAAATAACTTTCACCAAGATCTTAAACTAATGTTCATTTGCTACAAAAGAGTAGTAGTAGTATTTTTCATAAACATAAAAGATAAAAAAGTGAATAGAAATTATGATTATTACTATGTGATTCTGATTTGGACAATTTTGTTATTTGTTAAAATCAAGAAGAGCCGAAATGAGTCAGTAAGTACAGAGCTACAGTTGAATAAGAGGTTGCCGCGAAATGGGGTTTTGACCTTTTGGGGGTTATTTTCACACGCTAAATTCCTCTTCTCATCCATAAATCACCCCCTCCTTCTTCCAAATTCTACAACTCCCTCTAAATTTTCACATTTTTTTGGGAAAATTCTACTTTTACTCCTTTCTGTTTCTTCTTTTGTGGTTTTCTTGAGGAATTGGACTTTGTTCTTTAGGAAATTAGAACTATCTCGGTGTTTCTTTGTGCCTTTACCTCAAAATTTAAAACCCCAACTGGGTGTTTTTAAGATCTCAGATTTTTCTGAGTTGGTTTTTGGAGTTGTTGAAAGATTCAAAGGGAACCCCACTTGCTGTTTTCTTGATATCTTTGTGTTACCTTTGTCAAAATTAAATTTTGATTGCTTTTTACTAGTGTTTTGGTCAAATTCTTTGACCCTTTTGGGTGGAGATAAGGAGGGTCAAAATTGGAGCTTTGTTCTTATTATTAGTTGCATAAAACTAAGATTTTGAGCCTCAAAAGTTGGGTTTTTGAAGGTATTTTTCATGGGAAATTGTTGTGCGGTACCTAGTACTACTGATATAGATGAGCAGAAAAGGGGAAAAAATAAACCAAATCCATTTTCTACGCATAATCATGGAAATGGTGGGTGCAAATCCTATGTGTTGGAAAATCCAACAGGTCATGATATTGAGACCACATATGAACTAGGACGTGAGCTTGGCAGAGGTGAATTTGGGGTTACATATTTATGTACTGAGAAATCTACAGGTGAATTTTATGCTTGTAAATCAATATCCAAGAAGAAGCTAAGGACTAGAATAGATATTGAGGATGTGAGGAGAGAGGTTGAGATTATGAAGAATTTGCCTCAGCATCCTAATATTGTTACCTTAAAGGATACTTATGAGGATGATATTGCAGTTCATTTAGTGATGGAGTTGTGTGAGGGTGGTGAGCTCTTTGATCGGATTGTCACGAGGGGGCATTATACTGAGAGGGCTGCAGCAGCTGTGACTCGCACTATTGTCGAAGTAATTCAGGTGACAATTCAATATTCTTGGTTTGTTTATGATATACTTTTGCTTCCTTTGCTGTTTAAATGTCAACTTTCTGTTAGTAACTGGTAGAGTTGGAGAACAAAAAAAGAGCTTAGTGAATGTTCGATGACAGTTAATTTTAACTGCTTAGCTTCTAGGTTCGGTCGCAGTTAACTTTAAGAATCTGCTAGCTTATTGAGCACATACTTTAACCAGTGATGCAAAGGTTGTATTGTTTTTGAATTGTTGCTCCGACTGATTATTTTTTCTGGAAAAATTTCATGATTCTCTTTGCTTTCGTAACAGATGTGCCATAAGCATGGTGTCATGCATCGGGATCTCAAACCTGAAAATTTCTTGTTCGGAAACAAGAAGGAAACAGCACCACTGAAGGCAATTGATTTTGGGCTCTCAGTATTCTTTAAGCCTGGTAAAACTCCTAATATTTTTATGTTACTCCTGGATTTGCATAGTTGAGCATTTTATTCACTGTTGCGCTGATTTTACAGGAGAGAGATTTAATGAGATTGTGGGAAGTCCCTATTACATGGCTCCTGAGGTGTTGAAGCGAAACTATGGTCCAGAAGTAGATGTATGGAGTGCTGGAGTCATTCTTTACATCTTGCTATGTGGTGTCCCACCCTTTTGGGCAGGTCGGTTTAGTTACATTGCCAAATGTTTCGTATTTCTCTAAGGCTATATTTCTCTAAGGGAATGGTGCATTCTTTCCTTTTTTTCTTTCCCTGTCGATATTTGATACTTGATATGCTATCACCATCACTAATTTCCTTTTCGGAGGGATTGAAGGGGTGTCACTACTCCTGGGTATTCCTAGCAAGAAGTGTAGAAACAGAGAACTCAGTTATCTGGTATCTTAGGTTCAGACACTATGTGTATTTTACATCCAGTGCCATAGTAACGTAGAAAATCTACTTAACCAGGCTTTTTAACTATCTAAACTTTTTTTCACGCATTCTCCCTCTGACTTGATTTTAGTGGAGGGGAAGTGATAGTTTTAGAGCACTACACTTGAGGAGCCGGCGTTTTAAAAGAGATTTGAATAACTTTATTTGAATGTAAAAGATGCAAAAATGCCTTTTCAATTTTGTGTACTACAGTCCTATTTTGTCACCTTTGTGCCAAGATACCTAGGTATTACTCATTTAGTTAATTGTTACTTGAGTTGCCCTTGTTATCTGATATATCCCAAATTAAATTACTTAGATTAGATGGTTGTCCAAACTAGCTTTCTTCTATATTACATTGTTCTTGAACGAAAAACATATGTTACTTCCCAAGACTATTTGAAAAGTTTTTCTGTACAAATTTGTTGTTGATACAAATCATTTGGTCCTGCGCATAACTTAGATTGAACTTTTGTAATGTATTCCAAAGTAAAAGTTATCAAATGCCATGATAACAAAACAATCAAATGGAAGAGTATTGTTTATGTGCAGTAAGGTGCTTTATCAATTAAGTAACTATTTCCGGGTTTCCAGCGGTCATATGTATGTATTTTTTATCTGTTCCTCATTGCAGAAACTGAACAAGGAGTTGCTCAAGCGATCATTCGATCTGTTGTGGATTTTAGAAGAGATCCTTGGCCAAAGGTCTCTGATAATGCAAAGGACCTTGTGAAGAAGATGCTCAACCCTGACCCTAGCAAGAGGCTTACTGCTCAGGAAGTGCTAGGTAAACTATGCTCTAGAACAAAGCATACCAATTTAGAATTCATTATTCCATTTTTCAAAGTCCGTTGAAGTTGATTTACAACTCATTGCCGAATATATTTTCTTTGCAGATCATCCTTGGATACAAAATGCTAAAAGGGCGCCAAATGTTTCTCTCGGTGAAACAGTGAAAGCAAGGCTCAAGCAATTTTCTATGATGAACAAGCTTAAGAAAAGAGCTTTAAGGGTGCGCGATTCTGCTCCTAGCGAAACAAGATTATTGTTTCTCCGTCATTTTTTTTCTTCACTTCAAATATTTTTCTGAAATCAGGTGGCTAGTCTTGGATTGCATAGCTTGCAAATTTTCTACATTTTGTTTCTAAATTGTGCCTTTTCTACCTCACAGGTTATTGCTGAGCATTTGTCTGTGGAGGAGGTGGCTGGAATAAAGGAGGGATTCAAATTGATGGACATAGGAAACAAAGGGAAGATTGACATGAATGAGTTGAAAGTTGGATTGCAGAAGCTTGGACATCAAGTCCCAGATACTGACGTACAAATTCTAATGGAAGCTGTAAGTGTTAATTTTTTCCAGAATCATTATTCTTTTTGACTTGAAATGTTTGCAGACGCTTAGCTAATATAATCCTGGCAAAATTTAAGTTACATACTTCTTCGATCTTGGTAGCTTTGACGGAATCACCTTTTCTCATGACCCTTGCTAGACATCTGGTCATACATAGTATTAACTAAAAGAACTTATTACTATATTAGAACGACAGCCATTGGCGTAGAAGCTTCCCAACGTATGTGGCGGTGTTTGACTGGGCACGGTGTTTAAGAAAGAAAGGAAAACTTGTGGTCTAGAACAAGCCATATATATTTGTGTGGCTATAATATCATCTCATTAAGGGTAAGATGGGAAATTTAAAGTTTTGTTTCCAAATAAAGATGATATTATTTTTGGGATGGGCTAAAAGGAAAGTATGAACACATAAATTGGGATAGAGACATCTTTTATTTTGCCAAATCAGAAGAAAAACTAAACAATGATACTTCAACAGGGCGATGTTGATAAAGATGGATATCTGGACTATGGGGAGTTTGTGGCAATCTCAGTCCACCTTAGGAAGATGGGCAATGATGAGCACTTGAAGAAGGCATTTGAATTTTTTGATAAGAACCAAACTGGGTATATAGAGATTGACGAGTTAAGGGAGGCATTATCTGACGAGATTGAAACCAACAGTGAAGAAGTTATTAGTGCAATTATGCAAGACGTGGACACGGACAAGGTCAGTTATACTTTTCAGACTCGTCTGACTTCTAAACCTTTTTTGGAGCAGGGAAAAATGACATGAAATCAAAATGCATGGTATTCATATGCTAGCGTTCTATTCTTTTGCAGGACGGACGCATAAGTTTTGATGAGTTTGCTGCAATGATGAAGGCTGGTACAGATTGGAGAAAGGCATCACGACAGTATTCACGAGAACGATATAATAGCCTCAGCTTGAAATTGATGAAAGATGGATCCTTACATGGGAATGATGATAGTAGATAGCTTGAGAAAAGAGTAAAATCCTTGGCTCGGGAGTATTATGAAATTTTAAACGTAAAAAGCTCATCTTTTGGCTTTTCAACATTCTTTTTACACTTTTTAACTTTGATTTTTCCCACCTTTTGTTGTTTGTCTGACCCCCCCCCCCCCCCATGGTAGGGGATCAATGGTCCCCAGTTTTTGCAATTATGTTGGTTTTTTCTTCTTTTGTTTGTTTGGAAGGTTGAAGAAATGTGTATGAAGTATAGGAAGGTGATTATTCTGGTTGTAAATAGTCTGTAATGTACACTTTCAATTATTCAGTCATGAAAAATCAGTTATTTGAGTATATCATTTTCCGTTTAAAATTTCAAGTGGTTTATGTCTTTCTTATTTTTTGTATTATTTCCTGAATTTCCTAAAGAAAATCTGAATATCGTTTCTCATCCCATTATATATTAGAGAAAACTGCCCAGTTTGGCCTTCAAAAATGCTATCAATATTAGCCAAGTCATAAAATGTACCAATATTAGTCCAATTGGCTACTTGTATGTATCTCCCTTAAAACTTTAGTCTAATTGGACCCCTTAATTTCTTAGCAGCTTTTTTCCCCAATTTCTTTCTAGAAACATCACAACTTACTTTCAGCTTGAGAGCAAAGATAGTTCAACATTCTATAGCTTGTCCAGAATCAAGTCTGGACAAGTGTTTATCACAAAAATATTACAAATTTTTACATAAACCAATGCCGGAAAAGAGAGACGGAGAAACTTGCGAGTTAATGATAGAAACCAAAGTGCAAAAAAGTGATAAATGAAAATCATAAATGCGAGTATATTGATACAGTAGCTTAGCAAAAATAATTTGAAAAGTGAAGAAGAAGATGAGCTAAAATTCCATTGAGCTCGCTTAAACTTGAATTTGAAAATTTATGTTTCCAAAATTGAAATTTATTCGAGTGGGTATTGTTGGAATAGATTGGGTATATCTTAAGGAGTTTAATATCAATTTTGAGATAATTTGATAGACTTAAATTTAAAGTAGAAGATGCTATGTATATCCCTAGTGTATCCCATATGTATCAGATGTATATCCTCTGCGTATTCATGTATACGCGCGTGTGAGAAATATATGAGATACATGTGTCACAGAGAATTTTTTAAACTCAGATTTCAACTATGAATTTTGATTATAAACCAGTTCAAATCAGCTCCAATTTTACTCAAATTTTTCATATGGCCTCATTTTGTGTTTTCAAGGAATTCCAGTCATATCCATTGAAAAAAAAAAAAAGTTACCAACTAGGAGTGTTGTATATCATTGGTAACTTTTTCTTGTTATTTTTAGTAATATGACTTAGTGGCAGAAGCTTTAGCCGCTGAATTTGGATGGAAATGGCGCAATTAGTTAGGATTCACTAATTTTGCTCTTGAACTAGATTCGACAATCATCGCTAATATGCTCACTCAGAGAGGAACAAAGAATATGAAGCTCAAGACAAGATTATAAACACTGCATATTGCACTTCAGTACATAGCTACTTCCTCCGCAGTTCGTCATCTTCTTCTTCTGCATGTTTCAACGGAAGGAAAGCGAAGAAGAATAAAGCAGAATATGAACTTAATTACCTACCAAAACACGAATGCCGCAGAGGGTATGAAAATAACAAAACCTGAGATATTTTCATTTTTAATTGGATATTTCCTTTAATTTCTTGATACAAAAGTAAGCCATTTCTATTGGCTTAAAAAAACCCAAAAAATTAACTTAAGGAAATTCTTAGACGGTATAAGAAAGGGCACTCTCCAGAATATGGGCACTGTAAGAACAACTAGAAACTAAGTAATTATAATGAGAAATTAATGTCACATATAAAATAACTAATGCCTTAATACAGACAAAACTATTTTCTTTATGGAAATTAGTATGAAGCTCTGGGACTAGATATTCATCCCTATGATCCAAGTTATATACTCTATAATATAGGGTTTATCCATATAGGGGTAGAATATCACATGGGATTAGCTATCCACCTTTTATATGGAATAGCTAATCCCGTTATTTTAGTATAAAAGTATTCCAAGCTTAACTAATAGATATAATCAAACATGGGATAAATCCAATTCCAAATTCTATCTCGAGATTATTATCCTTATCCCTTGTACTAAACATGAGTATTATCTTCTACTTATATTATTTTCCTTAACACTTTTAATAAGTTTAAACCATCAATATCTAAGCGATTATTATGTTTTAAGGAGCTTTAATGGTTAGGGAAATATTTTTTTTGATTCACATCACATAGTGATATCAAATTTTTATCTTTGAATAGAAAACCAAATCGCTTTAAATTTCAACATATAATTTTAATTTATGAGGTACTAACATAATAAGTTTTCTTTGAAACTCTAAGCATCACCAAATTTTAAGCTGGTCCTAATACACTGTATTTACTTTAATTCCTTGTGCTCAAAAGAATAATTACTGTTTTGTATTTTTTTTAAAATTTAAGTTACTCACGTTTATATGAATCCTTGTAGGAATTAAATTGAGTGTATAGATTAAAAATATCATTCAATTCTTATGGGCATTTTATAATTTAATTTTTAACTTGGAGACTTAATCTAAAAAAAGAAGAAGAAGAAGAAAACCCTCTTAAGTTTTCTATGACTGTAGCTAGAATGGCTTTTCAGTTACAATGAGTAATATAGAGCGAAGTTTCAGTTACTAAACAAAATAAAATGCCTTTTAAAAATAATTTTCATTAGTTCATTTACCAAATAATTGAAAGCAAATCTTTCTACTTTAGGAAAGAAGCACCAATGCATGGCACACACCGCCGTTCAGAGCGTTGGCACTCTTTTTGTACTGAATTGGGAATGTCCAATTCACACTTATATTATTTGTTGAGGTAAGCTTTTATGTCCTTTTCCTCTTTGTATTCATTTTTTTAAATTTTAATAGTGTAAGCCAAATTCTCGTCAGTCGCCACTTCAGGGCGACTTTATTCAAAAGAAATTGGGGATATAATAATTTTTTTTCACAGCAATTGAGGGTAGGTCACGCCTATCAGAACTGGCAGAAGGAATATGACTACCAAACAAACTCAATATTTAGGTTCATTACATTTTTCTAGGGAATTGCTCTTATATTATTTAAAATTGAGCAACTTTTTATTAAACTTTTAATCTAATATTACTTTCACCATTAGGAAAATGTCTCATTTTCGAGCGATCCCTTAAAAAATTCCAACTAAGGACATTTTTAAACCATAGTCAAAGGTTGAGTGATAAATTTGGACTTTTTCTCAAATAATTGGACGTGTAGAGTCCACCTAAACGCTGGAGCTCCATAATTATTGGAACAAGAAAAAATGCTAGTAATAAAATAGAACGGATATATATATATATATATATTTAGACCTTCACCATTTTTTATCTGAAAAGAGCAAAACAAGGAATTCTTTGATGGAAAATGAAAATAGTTTCGACCGATCGGCAATTTCGTCTTTTGCCAAGATATTTTAGGCACAGATCCAAAAAAGTTGCTCCATAAAAATTTCTTTATCAAATCATGCAAGAGACCAGAGAGTAATAAATTATTGATGAGAGGAACGTGGTTGACTATCAAATTTGGGCACCTCTTGACCTATACATAAAGGACACAGCTGTCTCTATCAAATTTCCAACATTCTGTCTATTAATATTTCATAATGGACAAAGTGGAAGTGAATCCCGACGGCTTCTTTAATATTTTGGAATGGTGGAAGAACAAAGAAAAACACTCTCCGATTCTTTCAAGGATGGCCCGAGATATTTTAACTATTTAAGTTTCAACAGTGGCATCAGAGAGCGCTTTCAGTCAAGCAAGACTTCAACTCGGTGATTATAGAGCGTCTATGAGGGAGAACTTGGAAAAATCAGTACTTTTTAGAGATTGGATCCGTTCGGAAAGAAGAAATTTTGGACTTGCTGAATCACAACCAGAGGTAGACGAAGCTTACGAAGAAATGCTAGCTGAACTTGCGGAGGATGATGCTTCGCCTGGAAGCGGTGATGACCAAGCTTCATTTCCGCCACCACCAATGGAAATTCCTCCGGACCTTGAAGGATTTATGAAATTTGTAAGAGATACCATGTAAATTAATATGTAACTTGTATTTTGGCACATCTTGATTAGTTTCTTTTTCTTCTCAATGGTGGTATTAGCACCTTGTTGTGCTCATTCCATAGGAGGGAGGAAGACTAAGAAAGATATTGCCATGATTTTTAATGCTATAATAAAAATATAAAGCATTGATTTGAATATCTCTTTACAATATTTTTGTCTTTTTATATATCTTAAGCTATACATATAGTATAATATAGTATAGTATAGTATAGTATATATATAGTATAGTATAGTATAGTATATAATATACTATATATACAACTTAAGATATATAAGCTATAATCGATATACATATACATATATATATATAAGCTTATATTTATACTATACTATAGTCTATACTATATATACATCTCATAAGATATATAAGCTATATTCGATATGCATATATATATATAAGCTTATATATATACTATACTATACTATATATACATCTTAAGATATACTAAGTATACTAGATATACTAGATATATATATATATAATATAGTATAGTAGATATACATGTATGATCTCATAACTTATGACTCCATTTTCTTTCTAATTTATTTTTAGGAAGAATTCTTACACCAATAAATAGGAGTGTTTCTTCCATGAAGTGGGTGTAAAAAATATTGTAGAGTGCAACTAAGGTGAAAATTGTGAAAAATAAAAGAGAGAGTTTTACTTTGTTGAAGGAAGGTGTTCATCTTGGCGGAACTTTGGACTCAACAACTTATACAGAATTTGTTCGAGTCATACATCGTTATTGGCCTGTTGAATTTTGGAAGGGACGAGTAAAGAGTATTACTGTTGGTAGACCGCTGAAGATTCTATAGCAGTTGGCTTGAATATTTTTAAAGAAAATAAGATATCTGCGCCAATCCGAAAAATATTTTCTTTTAACTCTACTTGTAATTTTGCCAACAATACTTAATAAGAGTATTTGTAGGCATGTAAAATTTATTGAATTCACATTCAATAAATAATTCGGATTATGTTTTAAATATAGTAGTCCAAATAAATTATGGGCTAATATAATTGGATTAATTATTTAAGTCCAATAAATATTGACTAGGCCACAAGTGATGAGTTCACTTCATCAGGCCTTGTCATCTTCCTAGAGGCACACAGTTTAGTGCCACGTGTCAAATGACGTAACATGCCAAGTCAAACAGAAGAGCCAATATGATCGTGCTACGTGTTAAAATGACAAGGTATGCCAAGTCAGACGAAAGAGCCAATAGAATTATTCCACGTCTCAAAATGACAAGTAGAGGTGGTAAAATGGTTAAAAAAAAAAATAATTATCCACCCATATTATCCATTAAAAAATGGGTTGGATAATGAACTTTTTAAAAACGGGTCGAATATGGATAAGAACCATATTACCCACTTAGAAAATGGTTAACCAACACTACTAGAAATCCGGTAAAAACCGACCAACGTTGGTCGGTAATGGCCAAAAATCGACCAAAACACAACCATTTATGTGTGTACGGTATTTTTGTGGTCCGAAAGGCATACCGACCAAAGTTGGTCGGAAATTACCGACCAACTTTGGTCGGTCAATTAAATTCAAATAAAAGAAATATTGCAAAAAAACCCGACCAAAGTTGGTCGGTATTTTAATTGTGTAATAAAAAGATTCACCATCTGGGAATCGAACCGGGGTCTATATTGTGGCAGGATACTATTCTACCACTAGACCATTGGTACATTTTCTTTTAAGACTGTCTTTTATTTGATTTATACTCTTTAATTATATTTTCGCACGAAAATAACCGACCAAAGTTGGTCTTTTTTTTAAATGACCGGCCGAATTAACCGACCAATTTTGGTCGATTTTTTTAATATTAATTTTTATTTATTTTAATTGAAAAACCGACCAAAGTTGGTCGGTTTCTTGAAACATAAATTTCGCGGGACTCAAAAATAGTTTCCCGCATTTTTGCGCCAAAGAAAACCGACCAAAGTTGGTCGGTTTCATAAAAAAAAAATTAAAAAAAAATATTTCGAAAAATCGACCAACTTTGGTCGGTCGACCTTGGTCGGTTTTTGCCGAATTTCTAGTAGTGCAAATGGATAACCAATGAATAACTAATGTGTTTAACTTTTACATTTGTAAAGCCTCAAGTTGGGGGTTCCTCAAGTTTGGAAGACTAGGAATTCTCCCACAAGTGATCATATTCAAGAAGACATGGATAATATGGATCCGTCGGATAACCCATTTTTTATCGGTCTAAAATACGGGTCGGGTCGGATAATTTATCCATTTTTTGAATTACCCGTTTTCGACCTGCTCATATCCGACCCGACCCGCCCGTTTACCATCCCTAATGACAAGGCATGCCAAGTCAAATTAAAAGGCAAATAAAATTGCGCCACATGTGCAAGTGACTTGTTCTGGCCAATCAAATGCGGCCTTGTCATGTTTAATCTGATTGGTTGGAAAGAGTTTGTTCTCATCAATTATAAATATGGGTCTTCATAACTCAGAAAAGGGACTAGAAATCATAACAAGAAGCAAGAGAAAGCTCGTGGATCAAACGCCGTAAATTTCTCTACAAACTTCAAGCTTCAAGCAATCAAGTTCAAGTCCAAGAAATCAAGTTCAAGCTCAAGAATGAAGAACAAATCAAGGTTCAAGGAGTACAAGTTCAAATCAAAATTTGTGCTAGTTGAATTCAAGATCATCGTTTGTGGCAATAAATATAGGTTCAAGATCAAACTCAAAAATCCTTGAATTTATTTACTATTGGAAAGAATAATCAGATGAATCATAGAGATTGTAACACTTATATTGTTTGAAATCAAATATTATGATTGTTGTAATATTTTTTCGATCTCGATTATTTTCTTAAGCCAATTTTATTGTCTACAGTATTAAATTACGAAATTTAGTGTTGCTTTTGGTGTTTGTTTCTAGTTACGCTATTTCCTAATTTGGTATGAACGAGTATTAATTACTCTTAGGCTAATATCCAATAATATGTACTAGTTCTATAAGTGCAAGTCAAAAGATATGCATCATTTAGCTTTCAAATTACTGTTTTCTTAAAACCAAATGAGTATAGATAGCTGTCGCGGTCGCGATAGTTCGAGAACTTTTTTAGATGTGTTTTGTTTTATTCTCCTTGACATTAGGGGTGTACAAATCGAACCGAAAAAATACATCAAATCAAAAAGTCAAATCAAATCAATTAAAAAATTCGACTAGGTTTGGTTTGATCTGGTTTGGTATTGAATAAAAAAATTCGAACCAAACCGACATATAAATATATATTTTTTTATATATACTGTTAAGATTTTATATAAAATTTTCTTTAAAAAATGTCTAGAAATATTTGGGATTCTCTTACGGGATATAATATTTAAGAAAATATGAAGTGTTCCATATTTATTAACCTTAAATAATGTGTTGTATGATCACTTTCTTATCAAGTGTTACTGAAATGCGCCAATCTCTTTGCTCTTCTATATTCATATGTCAAGATCTATTAAATTCTTATATCTTTTTCGAATTTGAAGTGATTATTATTATTTAGGCATCATATTGATTTTTATGTTTAATTACTAAATTCAGTTAACCTTGAAAGTATATATCAACGAAAAATTATTTTCAGACGACTAAAAAAGTAACTATCATGTGTTACTAAGTAAATTCTCTCATAAAAATATTTAATAGATAATATATTTGTCAATTTTTCAAATTTTTACTAAACATATATTTACTTATTAAAATTTAACAAAGTAAAATTGAAATAATATTTAAGTAACAAAAAACTTGAAAAACCCGCCAAAGCCAAACCAGTCTAAACCGATATAGTTGGTTTTATTTGGTTTTGATAAAAATCGGACCAATACTTGACACAGATAATAAAAGACTACTAAAGTCTAAATTACTTATTTTCTTTCACAAAAATTTGTAGAGGCTTATTTGAAGTCTAGATTACTCATAGTCCATTAGTAGTAATTTGAACCATAATTTAACATCTAAATTGCTTATATCCCATAACTAATTTACTATAACTTATTATTTCCAACTTCATAAAGTTTTGGCTAGCAAAGAACCTTCTAGAAATTTTCTCTTTGGATAAATAATTACTTCAAGATATTTTTAAGATTTTGATAATAATAAAGATTTTCTAAAAATAACATATACTTGAGCATGATTTCTTTTAAAGCAAAGCACCTTTTAAAATATTTTCATTGAAAGTTTCTGTTCGAGACATTTTAAAAGAAAAATCCGAACACTAAAGGGAGCAAATTGTTTCTACAAAATTATACTCCCTCTGTTTCAATTTAGATGACACATTTCACTCATCGAAAATCAAATTGACTAAATTTTGAAGCTAAATTAGATTATTCAACTCAATATTTTAAAAGTAAAATTTAGATATTCAAAAACTATACGAAAAGTACAATAAGTTACAATTTCTCTTGTGTAAATATTATAAAAAATATATATATTTTAAGATATTGGTCAAACTATACATAATTGGACTCTCGATAAGTGAAATGTGTTATCTAAATAGAAACATAGGGTACAAACAAGAACAACTATTAGCTTCACTCTCAAACACGTCAAAGTCGACTATCTAAATCTTCAATCGTCATATTTTTTTAATTTAAATTCACTTAAATAGTACATTTGATAATAAAACGTCACCAATAAAACTTTTAAAACTTTCCATCTTTCTCTTATATCATCTCCTATATTGTCAAGTGGGA
Source organism: Nicotiana tomentosiformis (assembly GCF_000390325.3). Taxonomy (NCBI): domain Eukaryota; kingdom Viridiplantae; phylum Streptophyta; class Magnoliopsida; order Solanales; family Solanaceae; genus Nicotiana; species Nicotiana tomentosiformis. The sequence goes on from NC_090814.1 coordinate 12,732,831, forward strand.
CCCTGCTGATTTGGCGTATCAAAAGATCTATGTGAATGACGTGGCCAAGAGGTGCACGGAAGCAATATTCATCGCGTGTATTTACACGTCAAACCTATTAGAGGGATACAGATTTTTGTGGGCCCCGAGGAAATATTGAATCAATAGTAAACTTTGGTAGTTTGTGTTTATCAGCTTGCTTTGTAATAATGGTGTATTAGTATAATTTTATTTTTTGTTTAATTTAGGAAAAAATAATAGAGATGAAGAAGTAATCTTGGTGTTTGTAAACTTTCAATATCTTTTACAGATGAGATTTTATCTTTTTACAGAAATAGGGGTGTAAAAGGAGTCAGGAAACTCAAGTATTGGTGTGGTGGCCGTTGATGCTAGTGATATGATGCTTTATGACTTTGGATCTCCAATTTAGTTGGTTGATAAAGCCAATTATTGTTGAAGCAACGGAAGTTAGAGAGGCATTGCATACACCAGCGAACTCAAGATTTTATACAAGTGAGTTCAATAAAAAATGAATGGCTAGTCATATAAATAGTGTCGGATAAGACAAGTAGGGTTTGAATATTTTTTTTGTTCTTAAATAATTTAAACAAATGTACTTACATGCTTTATCAAAATTTAAGAAAGAAACAACCAAAATTTACTTTGTAAATAGGTTAATTTTTGAACTAGGTAAAACTGTAGAATAATTTTTATTGATTTTAATAAAAAAAATAAAGTTAAATAAAAAAGAAGAAGATAAAAGTAAGAATAATATATTCATAAGGGACTACGCACATAACTCTGGCCCGCTATAGATTACAAAACAAAATTTACAAGCGCCACAGGTGGGATTCGAACACAACACATTCGTTACATTTTGAATTGTGATGACCCAAAATGTCATCTTTAAATTTAAGTATTAATTCTGTGTTCTAAGACCTCAAAAAGAACTATTTGTCACTCCTCGACCTGCGTGAGAAGTCCGTAAAATTTTTCGGAATATTTTTATGTGAAAAATGGATTAAAATGTGAACTAGAGCCTTAAAACTCAATTGAGTTGACTTTGGTCAACATTTTGAGCAAACAGACCTGGATCAGTATTTTGACAGTTTCAGTAGGTCCGTATCGTGATTTGGAACTTGGGCGTATGCCGAGAAATTAGTAATTTAAAGGCTAAAGATTTTCAAGTTTGATCACGGGGTTGACTTTTTGATATCGGAGTCGGAATCCAGTTTCAAAATTTTTTATAGCTCCGTTATATCATTTATGACTTGTGTGCAAAATTTGAGGTCAATCGGACTTGATTCGATAGGTTTCGGCATCGAATGTAGAAGTTGGAAATTTCATAATAGACTAAGGTTTCAAGTGAGTTCGCACAAGACCTAATTTCAAATGAGCATAACTATCATGATACGAAGTTGTGTATGGTGTATTACCTATCAAATGAAAGATCTTTTAGTCTAGTTTCTAACGCTTCAAACTGTTCGTCATTTGGACATTCCTACAAGAAGTTATGACCAAATTACAAAAAGCTGAAAAAATGCGATTCTGCGACCACTATGCGACCATTATGCGATCGCAAAATGGTTATGCGACAGCAAACTGGTCGCAAAATGGTCCAGAACAACCCAGTTCTGGGCACCGATTTGTGCGATCATTTTGCAACCCGCACACCAATTGTGCGGTCCATTGTGCGACCGCATAACTGAGTTCGGAGGGTTAATTTTCCTATTTTCATAACCCGACCCTATTTTGATAAATAGGCTTTGGGGTTTATTTTGGGGCAATTATCTGATAATTTTAGAGAGAAGTGAGAGTGTTCTAGAGAGAGGAAGTAGATAAAGTGTCTTGTTCATCAAATTCTTGTCCAAGCCTTGAAAACCAACAAGAAATTCCTCAAGTTCTTCATCAAAGATGTAAGGTTCTAACCCCTAATCTTCAATTTTGAGTTTGGGTAATGATAGGTGATTAAGAGTATGATTCTTGGGGTAAGTATTCCTTATCCTATATTAATTATACTTCATGATTCCATACTCATTTATATTATTAATCCGTGAATTTAGGGAAGAAAAATCAGATTTTTATAAAATCTTCCAAAAATGAGAATTTAAGATTTGTATGTCCATTTGATATCGGAATTGGATAATTTTTATATGGTTGAACTCGTAGTGGAACGGGTGTTCGTATTTCGTGAGTTTTTTCGGGATTTGAGATATGGGTCCCGCTGTCGAATATTTAAATAAATTTTGGATTTTTATCCGAAAAATTAGTAAATTCATATGGAATTAATTCCTATGATTCGTATTGAGTATATCGAATTGTTTGTGAATAGATTTGAAGCTTTTGGAGATAAATTTAAAAGGAAAAGTTGTGGTCGAGTAATTGATTAGAATTTGCAATGCGAGGTAAGTGTCGTGGTTAACCTTGACTTGAGGGAATAGAACCCTTAAATTATTTATTATGTGAAATGCATGTGAATAACGTATAAGCGAGGTGACGAGTGTCTATACGTCGTCAAATTATTTGTTGCCTACTTACTTGAAAAATTATAAATTATTTTAAATCATGAATTAATTATTATAATAATTATTTCTCTCCTATTCTTTGTCAAATATCAATCCTTGAATTCTTGCATTAATTGTTACATGCTATTTGAATTATGTGTCTTAATTGTTATTTGACATTTAGCATATTAAATATTAAACTGCCTATTTTCTCTCTGATTTTCATAGTAACTTGCTATTTGTCATTGTTTGTTTCATAATTAAATCATAATTATTGTATGCTTGTTGTCTTATAATTTTATATTAATTATTACATTTATTGGGGAAATTTCTTCTATAAGAATTGGTAAATGAATATATTGGAGGAGCGGATTGCACGCCGCAACAGCATTGAATTGGTATATATATATATATATATATATATATATATATATATATATATATATATATATATATATATATATATATATATATATATATTGGAGGATCGGGTTGCATGCCGCAACAGACTTATTAAAAAGTCCATATTGGAGGATCGAGTTGCACGCCGCAACAGACTTATTAAAAAAAGTTCATATTGGGGGATCGGATTGCACGCCGCAATAGACTTATTTAAAAGTCAATATTGGGGGATCGGATTGCACGCTGCAATAGACTTATTTAAAAGTCAATATTGGGGGATCGGATCCCCCGGATTGCACACCGCAATAGACTAATTTAAAAGTTGCACACCGCAATAGACTTATTTAAAAGTCAATATTGGGGGATCGGATTGCACGCCGCAATAGACTTATTTAAAAGTCAATATTGGGGGATCGGATTGCACGCCGCAACAGACTTATTTAAAAGTCTATATATACTTGATTGAAATAAATATATGACAGACTTGATTAAAAGGAATATATTGGGAGAGCGGGTTTCACGCTGCAATAGAATTGAATGTGAATATATTGTGAGAGCGGGTTGCACGCTGCAACAGAATTGATGGAAATGATAATTGGTTATAACTGTTGAATTAGCTTTAATTATTATAAATGAGTTACCTGATTTATTTCTATTATTTGTTGTTATTACTAATATTGTGTACAGGTTAATGTAAGTGAACCGCCTTAGCCTCGTCACTACTTCGTCGAGGTTATGCTCAGCACTTACCAGTATATGGGATCGGTTGTACTGATACTACACTCTGCACTTCTTGTGCAGATTTCGGAGTTGGTCCCAGCGGCGTACCATAGACTTGCTCGGATTTCAGCTACTGAGAGGAGACTTGAGGTATAACTGTACGGCGTTCGCAGTTTTGAAGTCTCCGGTCTACTTTACTTTAGCTGTGTGTTTGTTTTCAGACAGCTTCATTTTATTCAAACCTTTATTTGTATTATTCTAGAAGCTCGTGTACTTGTGATACCAATTCTTGGATGGTATTTAGACACCGTTGTTTTTTATTATGGATTATTCACTATATTTCAGACTTTACTTCCGCATTTGTTTCTTTGTTATTAATAAATTTAAAAATTGTTTTAAAATGAATAATATTATTCTAACGTTGGCTTGCCTAGCAAGTAAAATGTTAGGCTCCATCACGGTCCGAAGGTGAGAATTTTGGGTCGTGACAGTTGGTATCAGAGCACTAGGTTACATAGGTCTCACGAGTCATGAGCAAGCTTAGTAGAGTTTGAAGGATCGGTACGGAGACGTCTGTACTTATCTTCCAGAGGCTACAAAATTTAGAAATAATTCTACTTATTTCATTCCTTATCGGATTTATCTTGAAACATATATCTCATATTCCTTTGTATCCACTCGTGTATGACATTGCGCACTCGGTATCAGTTATGCGTTGACGGTTCGTGATGCCGCAGATGGACTACGAGAGAGCCAGAGATGCTCAACATTGCCTCAACGTGTGGTTCCAACTGAAGTTGCGGACTTATTGAGAGATCAACCAGTGAATCATGTGAGGGGTGCAACGGACCTTGGCATCTGGTTGATTTATACGAGCTGTGAAAGTTATTATTGTGGATCATCGGACGTAGTGAACTATGACTTCGCGCCGAGTTGGGGGAAGTCCACTATCAAAGGATGGATTGCGGGGTCATGTGTTATATCAGTTTTGGCCTGAAATGTATATATGTGGTACTGAAAGGTTCCCCAAATTTTACACATGTTTAAGGCCTGAGATTTTGTAGAGGATAAGGTTGGGACTTGCGGTATGTCCGCCTACTTAATAATCCTATACTTCAGTGCCAAAGGAGTTAGAAAAACAACTTTAAATTTACAGAATGTCTACTCAGCGTGGACGTCATGGTTGCGGATTTTGGGGTGCTTCAGAGGAAGTACAGTGGTTGACGAGATTTTGGACTATGTGGTTCATTCTAAGAATTGTCTGTATGGAGATCTACTTTTGTGATCACTGTATATAAATAGGGGTAAATATTACCCCAAAGAAGAATCGAAGAGTATGTTAAGAAATGGGTCAGCTCAACAGTGTTGAGTCAGCATAACAAAAGAAGAAATTGGCCTTGGGAGAGATAATTCTCCATAGGTGTCCGTGGCAAGTCTATGAAGAGGGCAAATCAGCCAATGCAACACCGCCCACTTGGCTCAGTTCTCAGAACGCTTTTGAAAGAGTTTATTTTTCGGACCCTCCGTAATGCGTGGCATATAGGGTTGCATCAAGTCACCATGACGGTGTCATAATATGCCATCAGGTTCAATAAGTTAGCCCGTCATGTTCCTACTTTGCTTTCTACAGCCAGGGAGCGAGTCCATAGACTCATTAAAAGACTCAATTATGATCGTAAAATTCGTACATGGGAGCTTCAGCATGATACTTCATTTCCACTAGTGGTAGAAATTTCCAAGATATTAGAACATGTTCGGGTGAGGAAAAAGGAAACTAAGGAGACCAAGACGTCTCGAGGTTCTGGGGGATTCAGTGGATTCTACTCTGCGAGTATAAATCATTATGGCGGGGGCTCGGGCAGTCGGCCGACCTGGTTCGCACATCGGATTAATCAAGGTGCTCCAGTAAGTCCTTTTAATGCACCACCAACATGAGTTTCCTGCAATGGTTATTCCAGTTATCTGGCACAAACTCAATATGAGCAGCCAAACCCGCAAAGGGGTTGTTATGAATACGGTGATACTTGGAACATCATGAGAAAATTGTCCCAAATTTGGGAGAGACATATTTTATCAAAGCACTCAGGCTACGTGCCCCATTGCAGTTACTACACCACCCACACGACCAGTTAGGGGTGGAGGACATGTGGGTAGAAGGCGTCCTAGAGGTGGAGACCTAGCCGTTGTTATATTTTTTTTATGGAATGGCAGAGGTCGTTACATCAGATGGTGTCATTATAGGTACGACCTCGATTTAAAATAAAGGAATAATTTTCTTATCGTAATTCGGTTCTGAGTATCAAGACGAGTCCTCCTATTGTGCTCCACTTATGAGTGAGCTTCATAATTCTATAATCTAATTATGTTTTTACTCTTGTTGGGAGGTTCTATGGAGATAACTATGCCTATCATTCCATGTTGGACTCTAATAAGAGCTGTAAGGCTAAAGGTGGCTTTCTGGTACTCATTTCGGTAAGTTTTGATGTAATTTCCGGATAATCAATTACAAATTATGAATTATATGCCCTACCGGTGTGTGGTTCATTATGTGTTGTGATTTCGTTTAACGGAAATTATTTAAAAGGAGAAAATGGAAAGTTTCGTTTGGCACGATGTGCATATTACTTGCGATTCAGAACTGAGGACGAGATCCTCGCATTTTAAAAAATAAATTGATGTGTTTAAACCGGGCTACGAGCTGTGGTGGAAGTTATATACGGACGAGATCCTTGTGATGAAAAATCTTGTGTTTAAATTCTCCCTTGTGAAATTAAATTTGTACTATAGTACTAATAGGGAGTCATGCCTGCTAGGCTTATTAGAAAATTTTTGTATGAAATTCTTTGTGCATACTTGCCAAATATATGTTGTAATATTGAGTTGTAACCTTCGAGGTAGGTGCCCGCCCAGGTGGCGTTAAATGTGACTCGTTAATTCGGGTAAATAATTATGAGGTCGTCATGCCTCGCATCTCGTTATTAGTATTGTGAAGGTTTGAAATGAGATTTTTGTTAACATGAAATTAATTGACGATTCTGTAATTGATTATGAACAACTATTAAGACCAGATTGACCCAGAAGAGTGCCCCATTTAGATGGTCAGACGAGTGTGAGTTGAGCTTTCAGAAGCTCAAGACTGCTTTGACTATAACGCCAGTGTTGGTATTACCCACAGGTTCAGGATCATATATAGTATATTATGATGCATCTCACATTGGGCTTAGTGCAGTATTAATGCAAGATGGCAGAGTGATTGCATATGCATCACGGCAGTTGAAAATCCATGAGAAGAATTATCCGGTTCATGACTTAGAATTGGCAGCCATTGTTTATGCGCTGAAGATTTTGAGGCATTACCTTTACGGTGTCTCGTGTGAGGTATTTACTGATCATCGTAGCCTTCAGTATCTGTTCAAACAAAGAGATTTTAATTTGAGGCAGAGAAGATGGTTGGAGTTGTTGAAAGACTATGATACCACCATTTTGTATCACCCCGGAAAGGCTAATGTGGTGGCTGATGCTTTGAGCAGAAAGGTTGTGAGTATGGGCAGCCTTGCGGATATTCCGGTTAGTGAGAGGCCGTTAACTGCAGATGTTCAGACTTTGGCCAATCAATTCATGAGGTTAGATGTTTCAGAACCTAGTCGGGTTCTAGCCTGCACAGTTGCTCGGTATTTTTCTTTTATATGAGCATATCAGAGAGCGACAGTATGATGATTCTCATTTGCTTGTCCTCAAGGACACAGTGCGGCATGGTGGTGCCAAGCAGGTTGCTGTGGGAGATGATGGAGTTTGCGGATGCAGGGTCGTATATGTGTTCCTAATGTGGATGGGCTTCGTGAATTAATCCTTGAAGAGGCACACAATTCCAGGTATTCTATTCATCCAGGTACTGCCAAAATGTATCAAGATTTGTGGCAATATTATTGGTGGAGGAGAATGAAAAAGGATATAGTTGCATATGTAGCTCGGTGTATGAATTGTCAGCAAGTTAAGTACGAGCATCAGAGACCTGGTGGTTTGCTTCAGAAGTTAGAAATTCCTGAGTGAAAATGGGAGCGTATCACTGTGATTGTATTTAGACACCATTGTTTTTTTATGGATTATTCACTACATTTCAGGCTTTACTTCCATATTTGTTTCTTTGTTATTAATAATTTAAAAATTATTTTAAAATAGATAATATTATTCTAATGTTGGCTTGCCTAGCAAGTGAAATATTAGGCATCATTACGGTCTGAAGGTGGGAATTTCGGGTCATGACATGAACCCTCTTAACCACCTCAACAGACAACACATTTGGTTCCAAGTGGGTTCAAAATTTTATTTCTATACATAGTTTCGCTGTTTCAAATATAATTTACCAATATACACAATTTAATTTCTTAGCAAAGCGGGTTCAACTGAACCCGCATGACACCATGTGGGTCCACCCTTGTTTGCAGATTGCAGTTCTATTTACCCGTAAAATGGTGAAGTTGAATTTATACGTGGTTTCTAGACAAGTGAACTAATTTGATCCTGAAATAATGCAATAATTGAAGAAATGTACAATGCTTAGCCTTATAATGTAGATGAAACAACAGAGATGACAGTTGCGGGAACAAGGTTTCAGGGCACAACAATGATGAGATCAAAAAGAGGAAAAAGTAAGATTGTATTAAGCTTTGTATAGAATGTGGTATAAGTTTTGCGAGAAAATTTGTCTCATTTACAATGATAACTTGGCTCACTATTTATAGCTGTGTCTATAGAAGGAGGTCCTAGGACCGTGCCCTCCTTTAATGTCAATTAGGAGGGTCATCGATGAAGATGTAACAGTGAATATAAATGTCAAATTCTCTATAAAGGGTCGTCGCTCTTAATACTGCAGAATATTCCTTATTAAATTCCACCGGGCGCAGAGCATTTAATACACCTTTATGAACGTTATCCCTTTTGGTGACAAGCGGAATAGCTGTGTTCGGTCTTCGTCCATCCCCATCTAGGTTTCCATGTGTCTTTCCTTTAGATGACCACGTGTCATATCATATTTCACCCTATACAGATAGTCCTCCTGCTTTCCGGTGACATAACCTTATGTTACCGGGAAGTTAGTAGAAACACTCTTTTGGCGGGAATTACTATAACTTCCTCTGAAATCTTTTGACGGTTGATTAGACGCACGTCTCTCCACATTTAATTTCCCAAACACGCGTCATCCAATGATTCAGTACAACTTTTGCCGATTATCGAGGTAATCATGTCCATGAATTTAGCCGCCAAAATTTTACTTATACGCATCATTCTTTTCCTTTGCACTTCATAATTTCTCAAACTTCTGATCTTCATCTTTGTTCTCCATCCTTTCTCTAATTCTCTTCAAACAAAAAACCTTTTCCTTCTTCTTATTCAATGGCTTCTTCCTCCAAGCGTGCCGGTTCTTCAAAGAACAAGAACAAAGCCGAGGACTCTGCTCCTCCAATGGTGGATTTCATTATCCCAAGGAGACTTAGTATCGCAAAGGACTTAGAAGAGAAATTTTCTATTGCTAACCCTCGTACATGGGCTGTTAGTAGGTACCCTTCTTCCATTCGTCCTTCCAGTATTCCTGCTGTGAAAGAAGACTACTGATGCCATGAGTTGGATATCATTGCTCTTGATCTATCAGAGCGAGTGACCCTTCCTAAGGAAGGTTTTACATACTTTTACATGTATCCCTTTACTTTGGGTGTGTTTTCTTTGAGTAGAGAGCTTGATTCTGTGATTTCGGAGTTTTGCCTTTGCTACTAGGTGTGTTTGGCACAGGTAAGTCCTTCAGTGTGGAAGACGGTCACCTGCCTTCGACGATTGTGCCAGAAGACTGGAGAGGAGCTAACCTTAACTCATATGATGAATCTCTAATCTCCAAAAATCTTCCGCAGGGGAATGATAAACCTCTACAAGCGTGGCCACCATGCTTTGCTGTCTATCATGGATGATGACAATGACCGTGGGTGGATGGAACGGTTCATTGTAGTCGCCACCAACGACATCATTTCGGCAACGGCTTCATCCTTTCCGGCCGCTTGGAACCGCACTCGTAATCTCTTTGTTTAGTATTTCTTTTTACTAAATATTTTCTATAGCCGTACTGATCCTCCATCCTTTGTTTGTTTCAGCAACTCGATGGATCCCACCGGTGACGAAAGACTTGGACCGGTGGGTTCAAAAGATCTTGGACGTCACGAAGCCCGAAACTCATTTGTGAAAAGAACTGGCCCTTAAATACGGGTGGAAGGCCAAAAATTATGATAATTTTAACTTACCTTGCTTCCATATTTTCTCTATATAGAGAACTTGGTTGAACACTTCTAACTTGTTCACGAAATTAGGTCTACCTGCGGGATCTGTTGCTATCCCCGAGGAGGACGTCTTGGTTGATCCTGCTGATGCAGCGAGGCTGCTTCAGGAGGCACTAACTCGAAAAGGAATCTCCAAGCCTTTTGGGTGCAAACACTTCTTTACGAAGTCCCCTACCGGAGGATAAACTACCGAAGAGAAGACGTTCCTCCACGACCCGGTAAAAGAATAAGAGGGCAAGGATTGATGCCCCTGAATCATCTCCGGTGGCGATGGTGACTGGTCCTCCTTCCGGGCCGGTCATAGACACCGTAAATATTGATGATGATGAAGAAACTAGTGATGATGGAGCTTCTCTACATAGAAGACAATGATCCTCATCATCTCAACATGATGCTCGGCCTGTTGAGAGAGTTACACCAACCGAGGACGATGACTCAGCACTCTGGGGAGAGTTCGATTTGGTAGATAATGTCAACTCCCGTTTTCAGGCCCCAATTGATGTGCCCGGTACTGCGGGGCTGAGTAACGGGTCCTTGCCGTCTTTGGTTGGCGAGGAACCAACAACCAGCACTGCATTTGATGCAGCTGCTTCTCACTCTTCAACTCCATCAGCTTCATCTCCATTTTCACCAATACCAACAATTGCTATATTACTTTCATCTCCATCCACTCTTCCACCAGCAGTTGCTACATCGCCTCCACCGGCCGTACCTGACCATGAAGAGGGTGTTCCTCTTCCATAGTCCCCAGTTCATGAGAATTTGGGGCAAAATTATGCTGCCCCTTCTGAAGGACCACAAAGGAGGAGGAACGTTACTCTTTCGGTCTCTATCGGATAAAACTTGTTATCCTGGCCGGTGGAGCTTGCTAATTATCTGAAGCCTTTGGCTTCAGAGAAAGACTAGGAAATGATTCAGGCACTCTCAGGAGAGTATTTGTGGAACAACACCAAGCACAATGCCACAACGGTACGTTCCTTTTATTTTTTCTACTTTTGTATGAATGTATTCTAAGTTTTACTTCTTCTTGTTTTGTAGGCCAACTTTCTTGCTTTTGAGGTCCATCAGAGGTTGATTCGTGAGAAGGAGGAACTTACTTCTGAACGGAATCAACTTTTGGTAGAACAGAACCAAACTGTTCTCCGCCTCTCGGAACTAGAAACCAAAGCTACTGAGGTTATTGTTTTGGAGGCTTGTTTGCAGCAAAGCGAGCAAGAAGTGGCAACCCTTAGCCAAGAAATTGGCCCGCTGAGGGTTAGATTTGATGAAGCCAGGCCAAATGGGCCATTCTTCTTGCAACCGAGCGCGAGGCTGCCTCCGCCGAAAGAATGATTAACTTAGAGGCAACCGTGAACTCCAAAATTGAAGAGCTTGCTGTTGTGAGAGAGAAACACGCCCAGCTATAAGAGAAGTACAGAAAAACTATCGAGCATAATAGGCTCTTTATTTCAAATGTTCGCGACCTTTATGTCGGCCTCAAATCTGCTAGGTCTGCCCGGGAAAACCTTTCGGCCGAGGTAACCCAACTCAAAGAAGAACTCAAGTGCCGAGAGGCTTCCCTCATTGTTGAAAAAACTTACGTCATGTACAGCATGAGTAGAAAAACCTTGGAAGACTCCAAAGCTGGTGTCATTGACTTTGATGCCGAAATTGCTAAGGCACACAAGCTTGAGTTAACTGCTAAAAGTGGACTCCCATCGAGGTCTGATGTACTTGGCCCTTCTGGTTCTGGTTCCGAGTTTTCAGGAACTGAAGAAGAATCGGAAGAATATGATGCCGAAGGCCAAACTGATGAAAATGTTGAGCCACCGGTGGACCCACCTACTTCTCCCAGGGATGCAGACACTTCTCTTCCTCCTAGTTCCGGAGGCACTACAGTTTAGCTTTTCTTTTCTTTTTCCCATTTGTACTTTTACCGTTTTGGCACGTTCTTGTAAATAAAGATATATATTTTTCTCAAGTATTGTTTGAGTCTTACTTTCGTTTGAATATCCATGCAAGTCTTTAACCTTTGCATTTGCTTAAGAATTTTGCGCACATTTTTCTCTTCGCGCATTACAGTGTGTATTCTCAGATGCATTTTCCTCAAAACACTTTGGTTCCGAGCATTATCCCTTTTACGTGAGGGTTTCTATAAGTATTTGCACAAGTTTACTTTTTGCGTCCTTTCGTGTATGTCTTCGGGTGCATTTTTCCTCGAAGGCATTTTAATTCGGGCATAAATTCTTCCGAAACAAACCCTTTAACGTGAGGGTTTTCATAAGAGAGGGCCCTCTTATGTTTACGATGCTCTTGAAGAGGACGTCTCCTATTCATTACGGCACTAACATTTGAAGTACTTGTTTAACTTTCAAATGACAAAGTTAGTTCATCGTGCAGACAAGAAACAAGATAAAAATAAAAGAATTTCTTTTCGAATAATTCCTTCTATTTTCAAAAGTACACATGCATTTATTATGCTAACAAATTTCCATTACTTGTGGATATCATTTATTATACTAAAAATAAATTGCCATTACTTGTGGCTATCTTGTTCAACTTGTTTCTACGGGGCTGGCTGCGCAGTCCCCGGTCTCGATGATGCATTTGGATTCCGGATTTTTGTTTCTCGGTTGACATGGCAGTCAATGTTGTCATATCCTCATATAATTCCCCCCAGTGTTCGAATGTGAAGAATGTAAATTGGAACACTGAAAGTCTTGTGTCTTCAAAGATCCCACCAATGAATTACTAGATAATCCTTAACTCGACAACATACCTTACTTCCCCTTAAGAATCCATGCTATCGAGCGAAAGAATATCTGACAATCCTCTAGCGGTTTATGCTCGTGAACGGTCGGGTAACCTCTGTTCGGTAGCAAACTTAACTTCCTAGTGGGAATTTTCTATCGAACCAAAGATTATCTAATCGTCCCCGAGTGGAAGCTTGTTTGTTTGCCTTGGTATCAAAGGTCTTATTGCTGCTATCTTTGTAGTATGCTATCTATCGCTGCCTCGTTAAAAACCTTGCCAGAAAAACCCAATTGGGACAAAAACTGAACGAAGGAAAAAAGAGTGCAGCACATACTTTCCGCTTGAGTAATGTTCATCAGCAATAATATCTTTTGATGTGTGCCACGTTCTAGTTGCTAGGCAACTTATCTCCATTCTGGTTCTCCAACTCGTATGAACCTTTCCCAGTGATAGCTGAAATCCGGTAGGAACCTTCCCACATTGGACCTAGCTTCCCCGCGTTGAGCTCTTGGGTATTTTGGGTTAGTTTCCTCAAAACCAAATCTCCTACTTTGAAATAACGGAGGTTGGCTCTTTGATTATAATATCTCTCCATTCTTTGCTTTTGAGCTACTATTCTTACACACGCCAAGTCCATGCGTTCCTCGAACAGTTCCAAGTTGATTAACATTGCTTTGTTGTTCGATTCTTCATCTACCCAAAAATATCTCAAAATGGGTTCGCCCACTTCTATCGAGATTAGGGCTTCAGTATCGTACACATGGGAAAAAAGAGTTTCTATTGTGATCGATTTGGCTGTTGTTCGGTAGCCCATAGAACTACGGGCAATTCTTCGGGCCATTTGCCTTTTGTTGCTTCCAAGCTTTTCTTGAGGTTTTGAATAATCACTTTGTTTTTTGACTCCACTTAACCGTTTGCTGTCGGATGATAAGGAGAAGATGTGATCCTCTTTATCTTCAAATCTTCGAGGAACTTTGTAACTTTTGCATTGATAAATTGTGGCCCATTGTCGCATGCTATCTCTTTTCGTATCCCGAACCTGCAAATTATAGTTTCCCATAGGAAATCCACCACTTCTCATTCTCCGATCTTCTGATAAGGACCTGCTTCCACCCATTTAGAAAAATAGTCAGTCAAAATTAAAAGAAACCTTACCTTTTCGGGAGCGGGTGGCAGTGGTTCGACGATGTCCATCCCTCATTTCATGAACGATCATGGGGATAGAACCAAATGTATGGGTTCTGCCGATTGGTGTACTAGTGGTGCGTAGCGTTGGCACTTATCACATTTTCGTACGAAGTCTTTGGCGTCTTGTTCCATGTGAGGCCAGTAATATCCTACCTTTACCAACTTTAGCACCAAAGAATCTGCGCCCGAGTGATTGTCGCATATCCCTTCGCGGACTTCTCTCATGACATAATTAGCTTCTGACGCTCCTAGGCACCGAGCCAGCGGGCCTTGGAAGGATTTTCTATACAATTGCCCTCTCTTGAAGCTGTAGCGTGTAGTTTTGGTGCGTAGCGCTCGAGATTCTTTGGGGTCTTCAGGCAATTTCCCGTGCTCGAGATAGTCGATTATTTTATTTCTCCAGTCCCAGACCAGACTAGTTGAATTTACCTCATAGTAACCATCCGTATTCAGGACTGAGTTCATTAGTTGCACTACCGTCCTGGACTCCGATCCTTTTATTTCTGTTGATTATCCTAAGTTTGCTAATGCATCCGCTTCTGTGTTATCTTCCCTCGGGATCTCCCGAAATCGTGCCAAAAGAGTCTGGACCTTTACCACGTATTGTTGCATACGTTCTTCTTTGGAATCAAAGATCCCGTCTGATTTACCACCAGCTACGAGTCACATTTGATTTTGATAACCTCGAAATCAAGTCCCTAGGCCAATTCGAGCCCTGCAATCAAAGCTTCATACTCTACTTAATTGTTAGTTAAAGGGATCGTTCTGATCGCCTGCCTTAAGGTTTCCCTCGAAGGCGTGATTAAGACTATTCCGAGTGTGGACCCTTTTACGTTGGAGGCTCAGTTCGTAAATAAGGTCCAAACTCCTGATGTTGATTCCAACACCATTACTGCCTCCTTGGTTGCCAGAGGCAGTAGTGCCAGACTGAAATCTACCACAAAATCAGCTAAGACTTGTGACTTAATTACAGTCCTTGGTTTATATTCTATGTCGAACTCACTCATTTTGACTGCCCATTTGGCCAATCTGCCCAAGAGCTCGGGTTTATGGAGGATGTTCCGCAAAGGGAAAGTAGTCACCACAGCTATCAGGTGGCATTAGAAGTAAGGCCTCAACTTTCGAGCGACGACTACGAGAGCTAAGGCCAGTTTTTCCAAATTTGGGTAGCGAGTTTCTGCTCCCGTTAAAATTTTGCTAATGTAATAAATGGAAAATTGCGTACCTTCGTCCTCCCGGACTAAAACTGCACTTACCGCAACTTCTGAAATCGTGAGGTAGACTAGCAATGTTTCACCTTCTTTTGATTTTGAGAGCAATGGAGGGCTTGATAAGTACTTCTTCAGGTCCCTCAGAGTCTGCTGGCACTCCGGTGTCCATTTGAAATTATTTTTCTTTTTGAGCAGTGTGAAGAAACGATAACATTTTTTCGACGACCGGGAAATGAACCTGCTTAAAGGTGCTAATCTTTCTGTGATCTTTTGGACTTCTTTTACGTTCGACAGTTGATCTGGGATATCCTCTATGGCCTTGATTTTGTCGGGGTTTACCTCAATTCTTCTTTGTGAGACCAGAAATCCCAGAAACTTACTAGAAATGACCCTGAACGCTCACTTCTCGGGATTAAGTTTCATGTTATGATCCTTCAGGATGTCGAATGTTTCTTGCAAAAGCTTAATGTGGTCACCTGCACTTAAAGAGCATATTGTCTATATAAACTTTCATAGTCTTTCCTATTTGTTTTTCAAACATCTTATTTATGAACCGTTGATAAGTGGCTTGGGCATTTTTCAACCCGAAGGGCATCTCATTGTAATAATATGTACCGAAATTCGTTATAAACGAAGTCTTTCCCTGATCTTCCAGGTTCATCTTGATTTGGTTGTACCCGAAATAAGCATCGAGGAAACTCATTAACTCGTGCTAGGCTGTGGCATCAATCATTTGATCGATATTTGGAAGGGGAACGAGTCTTTCGGGCACGCCTTATTAAGGTCTTCATAGTCTACATACATGCAAAATTTATTTATTTTTCTTCGGAACTACTACTACATTGGCTAGTCAGTCCAGATATCTTACCTCTCGGATCGAACCGATATTAAGTAAGCGAGTTACCTATTCTTTGACGAACTTATTCCTGGCTTCGACAATAGTGCGTTTCTTTTGTCTTACTGGAGGTACGTTGGGATCCAAACTCAACTTGTGCATGGCTACTTCCGTCGGGATACCTATCATATCCTCGTGCGACCATGCAAAACAATTGGCATTAAATTTAAGGAATTTAATAAAACCAGACCAGAGCTTCGGGTGCAGTCCTGTCCCCAAATAGAATTTTCTTTCTAGGAATTTTTCGAACAATGCAACTTGCTCCAGCTCCTTCGCCGTGGACTTCGTTGTGTGTGTCTCTTCTGGAACTTGGAAATATCTCGGCACTTGATATTGTTCTGATAACTCTGTTCCCGGGCTAACTTCTTCTAGCTCGGGAATAAGTGTCGGTTCCTAGAATTGCTATGTCATGTGCTCCTTTCCTTTGCTACTGGAAACCGAAATTGCGTTCATTTCTTTTGCTGCCGGTTGATCACCTCTTATCTGCTTGATTTCTTCGGGCGTTGGAAACTTCAGCAATTGGTGATATGTTGAGGGTAAAACATTCATCTCGTGTAACCATGGCCTTCCCAGGATGATATTGTATCCCATGTCACCATCTACTACTTCGAAGAGAGTTGTTTTCATTACTCCTTCAGCGTTCGTGAACAGTAAAATCTCTCCCCGGGTCATCATGCTCGCAAGGTTAAATCCAACAAGGAACTTTGTTGCCGGAATAATGCTTCCAGTGAGTTTAGCTTGCTCCAATACTCTCCATTGTATGATATTGGCTGAACTTTCTGGATTCACAAGAACACGCTTAATCTTAAAATCTAACACATTTAAAGAAATTACCAGTGCATCGTTCTGTGGTAATAGCAATCCGTCTGCGTCCTCCTCCGTGAAAGTGATATCGTCTTCCCGGAGTCTTTTACTATGAGTTATTGATACTTTCGTCGTCTTCGCTGCCAAAAAGGTGACTCCGTTAATCTCATTCCTTCCGAAGATCATATTGATCGTTTGGCGTGGGAGTTCTTCTCCTGCTTTTGAAGGTTCCATATTGTCTCTGTTATGACCATAGTTGTTCTTAGCTCGGTCACTCAAGAATTCTCTGAGGTGACCGTTCTTCAATAGCGTCTCCACCTCTTCCCGGAGTGTCGGCAGTCCCCTATTCGGTGGTCGTTCATCCCATAGTATTCACACCATAAGTTGAGATCCCTCTGGTGGGAATCGGATCTCATAGGTTTCGGGAATCGTGCTTCTTTAATATTTCTCATGGCTGAAACCAACTCCACTATACTGACGTTGAAGTTATATTCCGATAACTTAGGGTAAGAAGGATCCCGAGACCCCTATGTCTCTTTATCCTGAAGTGATCTATTATTTCAACCACGATCGGTCCCTCTGTCAATAGTGAACTTGTTTGCTGCCCGAAAGTTTCTGCCACGGCCTTCGGTCTGCTCGTAAGGCAAAAGCCCGGCCCCTCGAAGTCTGTTTGTCCGCGTCGTAGTCATCCTTTGAGTTTTCTCTGCTCTTCTCCCGTCCCTTGGCCGATGATGTAGAACCGACCTGGTTATCTTCGATCCTTATCTTTGACTCGTACCGGTTGTGGACATCTACCCAAGTTGTTGCTTGAAACTAAAACAAGCTCCCCATCAGCTTCCGGGAAGCGTCTGAACTTCTCGAATTCAATCCTTTGGTGAATGCTTCAGCTACCCATTCATCCGGGACAACCAGGAGCAACATTCTTTCTTTTTGGAATCGAGTAACGAACTCTCGTAATAATTCGGATTCTAACTGTGCGATCCTGAATATGTCGGCCTTCCGGGCTTGTATATTTCTGGCCCCGGCATGAGCCTTGATGAAAGAATCCGCGAGCATTTTAAAGGAATCTATAGAATGCTCGGGTAATAGTAAATACCACATTATAGCTCCCCTCGTGAGAGTTTCCAAAAATTTATTTAGCAACATAGATTCAATTTCGCGAGGAGCTAAATCATTTCCTTTTACCGTCGTGGTGTAGGTGTAATATGCTCCTGTGGGTCTGAAGTCCCGTCATACTTTGGCATTTCAGGCATTTTGAATCGCTTTGGGATTAGTTCTGGTGCCGCACTCGGCTTGTACGATAATTGAGTATACTTTTTCGAGTCCGGACCTTTCAATACTAGTGGTGCGCCTGGGATCTGGTCCATGCGGGCATTTACTTCCCTCATAAACCGTAAAAGTTCATTCTTGAACGGGTCGTTCTCTTTTTTGAGACCAGATCCGTTCCCCCAGCCCCGTTGGAGCCAACTTCACCCCTGGGAGTGTTGTTATCGGCTCTCTGCGTTGTTTGATTTGCGGGAACGCCGGGAGGAATTGAATCTCATCTGTTTACATTATTGGAAGCCCCCGATAGCGCCTGCTTCAGATCCGTCATAACCTTTTCCCGCCGCTTGAGATGGCCTAGAATGATCGTTTGTTGCTCTTGCAAGACCCTCACCGCATCCATGACATGCTTCTCATCAGCATCATCGAGAGTTGTCTCCCGAACCTGTCGAGGATTCTGCCTGTCATGCACCGACGTGGCGTCATTTTTTTCATTGCGGGTGTTAGTGATTGAATCCTCGAAATGAGGCTGATCTCCTCGAATTTCAGGGTTGTACATGTTGTTAACAGTGTTATCTACCATTTTTCATGATTTTTTCTAAGACAAAATAATCAAATCACGTTAGTAAAAAAGGCAAGGATCAATTTAATTGCACGACTGTCTAGATCCCACGGTGGGCGCCAAACTGTTTATCCGTAAAACGGTACAGTTGAATTTATACGTGGTTTCTAAACAAGTGAACTAATTTGATCCTGAAATAATACAATAATTGAAGAAATATACAATACTTAGCCTTAAAATGTAGATGAAACAACAGAGATGACAGTTCCGGGAATAAGATTTCCGGGCACAGCAATGATGAGATCAAAAAGAGGAAAAGTAAGATTGTATTAAGCTTTGTATAGAATGTGGTATAAGTTTTGCCAGAAAATTCTTCTCATTTACAATGATAATTGGGCTCACTATTTATAGTTGTGTCTAAGGAAGGAGGTCCTAGGATCGTGCCCTCCTTTAATGTCAATTATAAGGGTCATTGATGAAGATGTAACGGTGAATGTAAATGCCAAATTCTCTGTAACGGGTCGTCGCTCTTAATGTTGTAGAATATTCCTTATTAAATGTCACCGGGCACAGAGTATTTAATACACCTTTATGAACGTTATCTCTTTCGGTGACAAGCGGAATGACTATGTTCGGTCTTAGGCCATCCCCATCTAGGGTTCCATGTGTCTTTCCTTTAGATAACCATGTGTCATATCATATTTTACCCTATACAAGTTCGTAAAGGACGGAAGAAGATTCATATTCTATCAGATACGAATGAATTAATACTGATATTCCAGGGATTGAATTCTTCACCTTGGTCCATACAAAACGTATATGAAAATATTAGTCACATTTGGAACAACCAAGAGGTAGTTTGTTTCTCCTTTATTAGAAGGAACATGAATAGGTGTAGTCGCCTTCTAGCTAATTATTCAAAGAGTACATGATGTATCTTAAAATAAGCAATTTCTCACATGGTTTCTGATAAAAAAAAAAACAGAAACTGTCAATTTCTTTTATGAGTAACTAAATACTTTCTTAAATTCAAATGATACTACTTGGTCTAAATACTCTTGTTTCCGTTGCTGATTCTCTCTCTTTTTCTTCCTTTTTCCCTTTTTTTGTTTATAGCGCAAATTTTGTTTTGTTTGGTAAGTATTTTATAATTTAAAGTGTTAATTATTTAACACTTTAAATTGCTAATATTACAGGGACTGATTTCAGCATTTTGGTCTGCACAGAATATATTTGAAGATATTGGTCTCTTAGAAATAATTTAGATATAGTTTGTTTCTCCTTTATTAGAAGGAAAAAGTATAGGTGTAGTCACCTTCTAGTTAGTTTTTCAAAGACTAAAGTACATGATGTATTTTAAGAAACACAGTTTTCCACATGATTTGTACACAAAAATAGTGACTCTTTTGCTTTGCTAATACATGAATAAAAAACAACTTGTTTTAATGGAAACACAAAACTTTCAATTTCTTTTACGAGTAATGATATACTTTCTCAAATTCAAAGGATATACTATTTGGTCTGAGTATTCTGGGTTCGGATTTGCTCCAGTGATTTTAAGTCCAGTAATATCCAATTCCCCCTTAGATTCTTGCTATCTGTCTAGTAGAAAACTAATGGCTTGGATTCACTTTGGGTACTAAAAAGAATTAAAGGCAGAATATTTTTTAATTTTAATATTAACTCTAGTTAAGCTAAAATTTAATTTCAAGCACTTTACAGCTGTCAACTATGAATAGAAATCTACTAATACTACACCAAAATCCTTTTATTTAATTTTTAAAGATAAAATAGATCTTATTACGAAATAAAAAGTAAAGAAAGAAACTTAATTTGTTTCTTGAACTTCTATTCAATTATACACAATAACGTGTTCTCTTATAAATTTTAAAAATTATTGACGTCTTTTAGTACTTATTGCAATAACTAGCTTATTTGTTTTTAAATTAACTTTATTTGGTAAGGAGATAATATATTATCTAACTCGAACGAATGAGTGGGCCTTTTATATACGAAAATTTTATATTCCTATGCACTATTTGAAATCTTATTACCCTCCCTACTCCAGTTTCAATTTAATTACATCATATATACAAATTTATCAATTATATACAATTTAGGAATTAAATGAATATCCCTTTATATTAGGAATCAATTATTTTACATCCTTATTTTCTCTCCCTCCTGCGCTCTTTCTCTCATGCTCTTTCTCTCGCTCTGCGTCTCTCTCTATCTCTCAATCCCTAATTCTAATAATGTGGAGTAAAAGAAAAGATAACAACAATTCTACCATTGAGAGCCATTAAAAAGTTTTGAATCTTTGAATTCGAATTTGGGTTTTCAAAAACCATTATTTGCTTGAATTGGGTGTTGTTGTAAATAATTGGGAATTCTCTCTATGTCTCTCTCTATCTCTCAATCCCTAATTCCAGTAATGTAAAAGAGAGCAGCAATTCCACCATTGACAGCCATTAAAAGGCTGTGAAGCTTTGAATTTGAATTTGGATTTTCAAAAATCATTATTTGTTTGGATTGGGTATTGTTGTGAACAATTGAAAATATTGTTTGGAGTTTATATCTCAATTTTGAGGGTGTTTTGATAAAGATTAGACTTGATTTTGGCTGAATTTTAGATTGAAACTCGAAGAATAAGAAGAGATGGCATACATTATACTTACGAAATTGTAGTAAAATTGTAGAAAAATTGTATTATGTTGTTTATATATATTTTTTATTTAAATATTGTATGAAAGTTGAACAATATTATATAAAAATTATATTTAAGTTATATGATATTGTAGTTGTATATAACTGGGTAGAAATAATGTATAAAAATTGTAGATAAGTTGTATAATATATAATTAGTTGTATGAAATTTATTTTTACTATGTATAAATCAGATACAAAATATACAAAAGACATATTGTATAAAATTTGTATAAAAATTGTATTTAAGTGGTATGATATTGCAGTTGTATATAATTGGGTAAAAATAATGTATAAAAATTGTAGATAAGTTGTAGATAAGTTGTATAATATATAATTAGTTGTATGAAATTTATTTTTACTATCTATAAATCAGATACAAAATATACAAAGACATATTGTATAAAATTTGTATAAAAATTATATTTAAGTTGTATGATATTGTAGTTGTATATAACTGGGTAGAAATAATGTATGAAAATTGTAGATAAGTTGTATACTGAATACATTTTTACTTGACCTACCTTCCTTTAATGATTGACACATACTTGACTGAATACATTTCAGACATACATATCTATTTTTTTTTTCACTTAGACCAATCTTTACAACACAAGAAATAAAATAAAACATATTTTTCGCTTGAAGTGCAGAGGAGTAAGTCCACCTTCTCTAGTTTGTCAGTGACATTTGCCGAACTTAGGAGGATGAGATGCTATGCTATGCGTTTCCTTTGCTTCAAATCCCGTGAAATTTCCACACTAAATCCAATCCATTCTCTTGTTTAGATTAATTCAAAAATTAAAACTTTTATCTAACAAGGAAACCATTTTGAAGCTCTCTTAGACTACTCTAAAGAACCTCATTTTCCTCTCAACACCTACAAATTCACTTTTCCTGCTCTCCTAAAAGCTTGCGCCTTTCTTCCAAATTTACAAACTGGGAAAACAATCCATGGCAAAATGACAGGGCGGAGAAAAATAGCTTCCATAATTACCGTATATTAAGGCGGAAGAAAAATAAGGAAAGAGAAGAGGAGAAAAAAAAGGAAAATGGTGTAACTAAATCCCTTGATTGAAGGTAAAAATAATGAATTTGGGAGCCTTTTAAGGTGGATTGTATATATTTTATAACTAAAATGTGTTTAGGTTGGGTAAATACCAAAACATGAACATTTTTCGTAATAAGATTTCAAATAGTGTATAGGAATGAAAAAATCCCTTTATATAAACTTAGGCTTATTCAATTGGGGTATTATCAATTTTAGCCTGCGCAAAAAATTATTTACATCTGATAGCCGAAAAAGTATATAAAACTTATATAATTTTTGTATATAACATACATAATGTATATATATACAAAAAATATATAAATTTTATATATTTTTTCGGCTATTATTTTTATAACGGCCATACGGTGTCATTTTTCCTATTCAATTATTATTTTCCAAGCACTATTTGCTTTTTAGCCGTGGTTGAAAATTTACTGCATTGTTGCAGTTAGCTTAACTAGAGTAAATAAAAAAATTGCCTTTAATTCTTTTTAGTACCCAAAGTGAATCGAAGCCATTAGTTTTTATACTAGACAGATGGCAAGAACCAAAAGGAGAATTGAATATTACTGGATTTAAAATCACCGGAGCAAATCCCGACCCGAGTATTCTTATTTTCGTTGCTGATTCTCTCTCTTTTGTTTCTTTTCCTTTTCAATTTTGTTTTGTTTGGTAGGTGTTTCAAAATTTAAAGTGTTGATTATTTAATGACAATTTATGAAATAAAATAATTTTGCCTCAATTAATAATTGATCTCTATCTAGTCATTACCAAATTGGTTCATTTATGTCCTTTTTTCGACTAACGGACAGAATATTGTATAATGTTTTATATCTAATTAGTTTTTATTTTTTTAACTCATATGATATCTCACGTGCAGCGGCGGAGCGACATGCACCCAAGGGGTGTCAACCGACATCCCTTCATCGGAAATTACACTGTTTAGCTCGGTAATTTTTTTAAAATATGTATATATACTGCATAATGACATCCCTTAATTTGTTGGTGAATTTATTTCTTTATATTTTGACTCTCCTTAATGAAAATCATGGCTCCGCCACTACTCACATGTCTTAATTAAATACCCCCCTCATCCCCATTTTTATTCCCCGTATTATTTACTTTTATACCCGACCCCAACTCCCTATTTTAATTTGCTTTTATTTCTTTTTGAAAAATTACCACTTGGTACTTAAACCTTTTGCCGAATTGCCGAATTGGCATACAAATTTGTTAGATATTTATTCTTTCATACATAATTTTGGATGCTTTTGTCTTTTTGGTATATGCAAAAACCTACTATTCACTATTCAGTATAATAATTTCAAGTAATACAAAAGAGAACTTTCACCTTTGTGGTTATCTAAATATTGCCGAGAAAAGAAGAAGCGAGGAAAAGTATCTATGAAACAACTTAACGTATAGATATATAGCAATATAGTGGAGTTTCCTAAATTCACTTTCTTTGGGGACCCAACGTCCTGATATTTACCTCACGTAACCAAAAAGCGTATGTAGCAATTCATCATTAAACTAACTCAATATTTTATAAATGAAGTTTGTATTATATGAATAAATTATTAAAATTTTAACAAACATTAAATTCTTAAACCATAATTTCAAAAGTATAGTTGGTTCAACAATAAAAGCCAAAAGATTGAATAATTCCTCAAATTAAATTTAAAATTCTGAATTGTAATTAACTATTCTACACACTAGTAATATTGTATATTTCATGGCTTTAAAACACATCATTGGGGCTATGGCTACTTCTTTATATATCAACATATACTCTGCACTGTTTTTGCTAATGTAATTTTTGTCTAAATATTGTTAGTGGATAGGGGTGTCAAACGGGCGGGTTCGGCGGATATAGGTGGATCAAAAATGGGTATAATAGTTAATCCGATTCATATTTAATACAAATAGAAAATAAATTAACCGGTGAAAATTTGGATATCCATATTATCCATGACTTCTTATGATCATTTTTGGGAGAATTCCTAGTCTCCCAAACTTGAGAAACCCCAAATTTAAATCTTTGCAATTGTAAAAGTTAAACTCGTTGGTTCTTCATCTTTTAAGTGGATAACATGGATCTTATCCATATTTAATCCATTTTTAAAAAGTTCATTATTCACCCAATTTTTTATTGGATAATATGGATCGGATAACTGTTGCACTATATCATTTACAGATTGGAGTATAATAGCATATTAATTAACTATGGTTGATATAAACTCTTATGTAAAAGCCATATTTCATGCACTATAAATTTAGTGCATGATTGCGACTCTGTATAGTATTGGTGAAGTACTATCAATTGACAACTACAAAAACAGTTTTTGCAAAGCCTTTCACAGAAGTTAACCAAGCACAAATTTCAGTAGAAATTGTTTTTTCTAAGTGTTTGAAAATTTTCTTTTCTCTTGGACAAATGCTATCTTTAAGCATAAATAGAATTTGGCTTAATACAGAAAATGTGTAATATATGGGATGTCCGTAAAATATGTGTTAAGAATGGTGCAAGTTGGAGATAAAATATGTAATAAGCCTTAAAATTTTGGTATCTTTATATGAGACGATTTGAATTTATTATTTAAAATTGAAAATCCAAAAATCCCCCCTCTCTTGCCACCGAATACCAATATAGTAGCAAATGAGCAACTTGTATACATTGCTCCTAGTCACATAAAAGTTTTCTTCAAACCTCAGTGTATACGGGTGAAACCGAGCCCTTTGGACGTCTTGATTCCCGATGAAGTAAACGGAGCAGAGATGTGACTGTAAGAAATCGGAATCGGGACAATGAGCCCCTCGAGTCGGGGTTTGGGCAAAACACATGCTCTCGGAAGAATCGGGGCCACATCCCCTGGGTCCGATTCGAACCCCAAAACTTTGGAGAGCATTACCAGATAATCGAGCATGACAAACAAAGGGCCGTGATATCCGTGCCCAGCCGGATGTTACGGCGTGAATCTCGGCACGTATCAGCAGAAAATCAATGATTAGTAAAATGAAAGATTTTTACCTCTTTTGAAATTGTACTTAGGGTAAAACTCCCCTACTATATAAAGGAGAGTCTAACTATTCATTAGGAATCATTGTAACACGCATATCAAGATAATATACTCTTATTTTCTCTGTTGTTCAAAGTTCTTATTTTTGTTCATCAGTTCTTCATCATCGGGAGCCCGGGATCGAAGGCAGGCATTTCATTAAAGTCATTACTGAATCCGAGATCACCCCCTTAATTGGTTTGAAAATTTATTACGTCCTTTATCTGTTTAATCTAACGTAATTTATCATTTGTATTGAATTAACCCGCGTATCCTTAAAACTATATATAAATTTAATTATTATCTATTTTTGAAGGTAAATATTTTGGCGCCCACCGTGGGGCTAAGGATAATAGTGGCAATTTGATACAAATTTTCATAACACATTCTATTTTACACTTGTTCTTTAAGCTCCTAATTTCAGGTCAAATTAAAAATGTCAAATTCCCAATCTGCCCATTTGAACGTTAATGTTGAATCTGGCTACCTTGGCGAGAACAATAATATGGTGCCCAGCAATGAGGTGCCCCCTGCTGACCCCAGCGGAGTTCCAGCCGCAGACCTAATCGATGCTAACTTACATGTGGATATCGAAGCAAACTTGCCAACCGACCCTGAAAACAGCATTCGCGGGGGAGCCCGATCGATAGCCCGGATTACACATGACGTAGAAGGCAATGAGATCAACTTGCAGGAGATCTTCGAAATGTTACAGGCTCAACATGCAGCGATAACCTAGTTGTAGAACCAGAGTCGCTCCCCTAGCAGAGTTGAGCCTGAACCGTCCCGAAAAAACACTCGCAAAAATGAACCATTCACAGGAAGGCTGAACACAGGACAAACCCAGAGATAATAAAGATGCTCGAGGACTGACAAAACGGGTGGAATCGGGAGAAAAGAAAATCGAAGGGAACGAAAAAAAAGTTGAGACCAATAACTCCAGGGTCGATCAAATCCCAAGAGCACCACCGATACTGAAAGGTCTGGATTCCAAGAAGTTTATCCAAAAGCCTTTCCATTTGAGTGCAGCTCCGAAGACGATCCTGAAGAAGTTTCATATGCCCGAAATTCCGAAGTATAATGGAACGACTGATCCAAACGAACATGTGACCTCCTACACGTGCGCCGTCAAGGGGAATGACTTGTAAGATGATGAAATTGAATCCGTTCTATTGAAAAAATTCACAGACACCTTGTCAAAAGGAGCTATGATATGGTATCACAACTTACCCCCTAATTCTATTGACTCGTTTGCTATGCTTGTAGATGCCTTTGTAAAAGCACACGGCGGGGCCATCAAGGTCGAGGCCAGAAAGTCAGACCTTTTCAAGGTGAAGCAAAGAGATAACAAGATTTTCAGGGATTTCGTGTCGAGGTTTCAAATGGAACAGATGGATCTGCCCCCGGTCGCGGGCGATTGGGCCGTTCAGGCATTCACCCAAGGATTCAACCCCCAAAGCTCATTAGCTTCATAGCAGTTGAAGAAATATTTGATAGAATACCTGGCAGTAACTTGGGCTGACGTCCATAACATGTACCAGTCAAAAATCATGGTCGAAGACAATCAGCTCGGGGGTCCTTCAGGATCCGTTTATCCCCTCAGTACTGGTGACAGATCCAAAAGAGCCGTCAATCATGAACCAAGATCGAACAGAGATCGGTATCAACCATATAATGGAGATCGAATGAGTAATGGGTCCGGACGCAAGCCTACAAGGAGTTAAAGAAGAAGCGATCGTGGTCATAATAATCAGGGACTCATGAGCAAAAACGATTTTGATAGACCCATCGGGTCCAAAGAGGCACCAAGGTTATCGGAGTACAACTTCAAGTCGACGTTGTCGGCATCGTATCAGCCATCGGATGAATCAATGATACTAAGTGGCCTCGACCGTTGCAATTCGATCCTGCCCAAAGGGACCCCAACCTAATGTGTAAATATCATGGCACTCACGACCACAAAATCAAAGACTACTGACACCTGAGAGAAGAAGTATCCCGGTTATTCAATAAGAGACACCCCCAAGAGTTTCTGAGTGATCGAGCTAAAAATCACTTCAAGAATATGGACTCCAACAAGCATATCGAGCAAGAGGAACCATAACACGTCATTAACATGATCATTGGAGGAGTTGGCATTCCCCAAGGGCCTATGTTAAAGTGCACTAAAGTGTCCATTACAAGGGAAAACAGACTCGAGATTACATACCGGAAGGAACCGTATCTTTCAACGATGACAATGCTGAAGGCATCGTACATCCACACAATGATGCACTGGTAATATCTCTACTCATAAATAAATCGCGAGTTAAGCGTGTATTGATTGATCCAGGTAGCTCGGCCAATATCATCAGATCGAGGGTCGTGGAATAGCTGGGTCTACAAGACCAAATAGTGCCCGCAATTCGAGTTTTAAACGGATATAACATGGCATGCGAGACCACTAAAGGGGAGATAACCCTGCCGGTAAATACCGCCAAAACTGTTTAGGAAACAAAGTTCTACGTGATCGAAGGAGATATGAGACACAATGCTCTATTCGGGAGGCCATGGATTCACAACATGAGGGCAGTACCCTCGACGCTACATCAGGTGTTGAAATTCCCCACACCGGGAAGAATCAAAACAGTTTAAGGGGAGCAACCGATCGCAAAAGAAATGTCCGCGGTTGATGAGGTGGTCCCAATAATCGCACTCTCGACGCCAAAGAACCTGAGTTCGATCACCAAGGAAGAAACCAATAGTAATCACCGGCCTCGACCGATTCAGAAAGGTAGGAGACGGGCGAGGACGATGATTACGGAGTCCCTAGGTCTTTCATAGCCCCTGACGATTTTGATGCCAGACTGATCGAGCACCTGCTCGATCAGAAGGTATACATGGGCACGAGTCTAACTCCAGAGCTGAGGAAACAACTCATTGAATTTCTTATAGCTAACATAGATTGTTTCGCTTGGTCCCATCTTGGCATGACAGGGATCCCGCCGGAAATAACTACCCATAATCTGAGCTTGGATCCGAAGTTCCACCCGGTTAAACAGAAGATGGGGCCTCAGTCCGAAGTCAAGCATGCTTTCATCAAAGATGAGGTATCCAAACTCCTTAAAATAGGTTCCATTCGGGAAGTTAAGTACCCGAATTGGTTAGCAAACGTAGTGGTAGTTCCTAAAAAGGGAGATAAATTAAGAATGTGTGTAGACTACAAAGACTTGAACAAGGCATGACCTAAGGACTCTTTTCCTTAGCCTAACATCGATCGCATCATCGATGAGGCGACCGGCCATAAGATACTCAGCTTTCTCGGTGCCTATTACGGGTACAACTAGATCTGGATGGACCCGGGCGGCCAAGAAAAGACTTCCTTCATCACTAAACACAACACCTATTGTTATAACGTAATGCCATTCAGACTAAAAAATGATGGTGCCACTTACCAACGCGTAGTAAATCAGATGTTCGAATAGAAAATAGGAAAATCAATGGAGTTTTACATTGACGACATTTTTGTTAAGTCCCTGCGAGCAGAGGACCATTTGGAATATTTGCAGGAAACCTTCAACATACTAAAGAAATACAATAGAAAGTTGAACCCAGAGAAATGTGCATTAGATTTGGGTCTGGGAAATTCCTTGGATTCATGGTGTCCGACCAGGGGATCGATATCAACCCCGACAAGATCAAGGCCATAGAAGATATTACTGTGGTGGAAAATGTCAAGGTGTCCAAAGGCTAACCGGGCGCATAGCCGCCCTGGGTCGGTTCATTTTAAGGTCCTCCGATAAGAGCCATCGGTTCTTCTCGTTATTAAAGAAGAAGAATAACTTCTCGTGGATCCCAGAGTTCTAGTAAGCTTTGGAAGAACTCAAAAGGTACCTGTACTTAGCGGTATACGAGATAATGGTAAGTGGAGTCCTAAGCTGGGAGGAAGAAGGTACGCAATTTCCTATATATTATGTTAGCAGGACTCTAGGCGAGGCTGAAATGAGGTATCCTCACATGGAGAAATTGGCGCTCGCTTTGCTAAGCGCATGTGCCTCAAGGAAGTTAAGGCCCTATTTTCAATGTCATCCCATATGTGTCATGACTACTTACCCATTAAGGAATATAATGCACAAACCCGAGCTCTTAGGATAATTTTCCAAATGGGCCGTGGAAATTAGCGGGTACGATATTGAATATCGACCCCGAACCACCATCAAATCTAAAATTTTGGCAGACTTCGTGGCTAATTTCACGTCGAACTTAATACCCAAAGTCAAAAATGAATTGTTGCTAACCTCGAGGACCTCCTTGGGGATCTGGACCCTTTTTACAGATGGTGCCTCGAACGCAAAGGTATCCGGACTCAGCATCGCGTTGAAGCTGCCCTACGGGTAACATAGTTAGATAATCTATTAGAACTATGAAATTGACTAACAATGAGGCTGAGTATGAGGCCATGATTGTAGGTCTCGAATTGGGTAAAAGCCCGGGGCCAAAGTGATCGAAGCTAAATGTGATTCCCTCCTTGTGGTGAATCAAGTCAATGGGACATTCGAAGTAAAAGAGGAACAAATGCGAATATACTTGGATAAACTACAAGTAACGCTACATAGATTCAAGTAATGGACCCTACAACACGTGCCCTGGGATCAAAATAGAAAAGTTGATGCTCTGGATAACTTAGGGTCATCGGTTGATGACGATGAATTCAGCTCGGGAACGGTCGTATAGCTCATGATCTCGGTAGTGGAAGAAGGCCACTTCAAGATAAACTCGACAAACTTAACCTGAGACTGGAGATATAAGTATAGAGATTACCTGAAGACCGTGAATATACCCTCGAATCCTAAAGAATCGAGAGCACTGTGCACGAAGGCAGCCAAGTTCAACCTGTCCGAAGATAACACCCTATTCAGAAGAACATTCAATGGTCTACTCACCATATGTCTGGGACCGGGAGACACCAAATATGTTTTGAGGGAAGTTCACGAAGGTACCTGCGAGAATCATTCGGGGGACGAATCGTTGGTTCGTAAGATAATCCGAGTCGGCTATTGTTGGATTGTAAAGGAATTCATACGAAAATGCGACGGTTGTCAGAGGCACGCACCAATGATTCATCAACCCGGGGAGATGCTACATTCGGTCTTATCACCATGACCATTCATGAAATGGAGAATGTATATCGTCGGTCCCCTGCTATAGGTACCCGGTAAGGCTCAGTTTATATTATTTATGACTGACTATTTTTCTAAATGGGTTGAAGCTCAGGAATTTGAGAAAGTCAGAGAAAAAGAAGTTATTGATTTTATTTGGGATCACATAATATGTCAGTTCGAGATGCCGGCCGAGATCGTATGTGACAATGGGAAGCAATTCATCGGCAGCAAGGTAAGCAAATGTTTCGAGGATCATAAGATCAAAAGGATCTTGTCAGCACCCTATCTCTCTAGTAGGAACGGGCAGGCATAGTCTACAAACAAGACCATACTCCAAAACATTAAGAAAAGGTTGACCGATGCCAAAGGAAAAAGGAAGGAAATTTTACCCGAAGTCCTTTGGGCATACCGTACGACCTCAAAATCTAGTACCAAGGCCATCCTGTTTTCGTTGGTCTACGGAGTCGAAGCACTAATACCGGTCGAGGTAGGAAATCTGAGTTTCAGGTTCTGATATGTGACCAAAGAGTTGAACGGTGAGGCTATTAGCATGAGCCTGGAACTATTGGATGAGAGGCACGAGGTCGCCCTCGTACGGTTGGCCGCCAAGAAATAGCGGATTGAAAGGTATTACAACCGGAGAGCCAACCCCTGACACTTTAATATCGGGGACTTGGTTTTAAGAAAGGTGACACTTAACACCCGGAACCCGAACGAAGGGAAGTTGGGACCGAATTGGGAAGGTCCATATCAAATTATCGAGATTACCGGTAAAGGTTCGTAGAAACTCGAAGCAGGGAATGGTGAGCAGTTACCGAACAACTAGAACATGACCCACTTAAAATGATACTACTGCTAAGGTACGACCCCATTCATTCTTTTTTGTTTTATATATATTGCGAATTGGACTAACACTTACACGCATTAGCCAAAGGATAATGTAGTTGATAGTCCTGAAAGCACGCGTTGCATTCTTTTTTCCTTGAACCAATTTTGCCCCAAATGGGTTTTCCGGCAAGATTTTTAACGACGCAATAGTAGATCGTGCTAACTTAGAATCGAAGACCAATTTTTGAATCAGAGTCGATGGTTACATCAACAATATCCGAGCCCTCTCGACGATCGACCTCGAATACTAGGGGCCATCATCCTCGAGTCATGATTTTTAGCAAGGAAAGAAACTCTGTGCTCGATCAGTCTAGACTCGGTAGTTAGGATTCATTGTAAGGGATAAATGGTCGAATGAACCATGCACGCGTAGGTCATACCGACCGCAATACGAGCTTTTATACAATCTTATACGTTACGCACAGAAATGAAAGAAAGTTTCTACCTTGCTCACAAAAAGTTTTTGCTTCTTAAAAGTATTGAGCCTAAGTTCTACTACTGCCCAAGAATTATTGAGCCCAAGGGACACCCCTATCCGAGCCCAAAGGGATACCCCCACTCGAGGACTGCCACCTTAATAAGTTTAGACGGCTCGGGTTATCGAAACTCGAGGGCACCAGACCTAATAGGCAGTGCCCAAATCTAAAAGGCTACGGCCACCCTAAAAGAGGCTTGGAGACGTCCAAAGCCCATAATCAGAACATAAGGCCTTCAAAATTTCGAACTGGTTCAAAGGTTACCCTCGGCAAAATTATAGTCTAAAAATATTTAAACAAGCATTTTGGGGAAAGCCTCTGGTCATTCCGAGCCCCCACATGTTTCAAACAAAACTTGCATCGAGAATAAGTCTTGTTCGGACCTCCGAAAAACAACTTATTACTACGTTTTATTCCATACTAAAGCATTTTAAATCATTACAAATATAAAAAGCATGCTAAAGGTAATAGACTTGAAAATTTCCAAAAGGGAAAAAACCTTATATATACATTCAGAATGTCTTTACAAAGGCCGATGAAAATAGCCTCAACAAAATAAACGTACAAACTGCAAAAACAAAGACAAACATTCCTAAGGCACATACGGCTGATCTCCATCAGAACTCATCTCATCACTTGAGCCGCCGGGGTCTTCTCCATCTTCGGGTTCGTCGGAGCCCTCAGAGCCTTCTTCACCCTCGGGTTCAACAAGCTTCTTGGCCTCGACCTCGAGCCTTTTCGCCCATTCGATCTCGGCCGACAGGTCAAAACCTCGGGCATGGATCTCTTCGAGGATCTCCCTTCAAGACAACCGCTGCACGTACTCAATAGTGACTTTTAGGCGGGCCTCAGCTGCCTCAACATCAGCCCTATATTGGGCCACCATCACTGGTTATTTTCGAGATGGACCTCGTTATTTCAAGCTCATTGCCAAGGGCATCCCGTTCAGCAATAGCCGAGACCAGTTGAGCTTAAAGGTCCTCATTTTATCAAACCCGTGCATCGGCTATCTCTTTATCCACTTGGAGTTGAACGTCTACCGATGCCAGCTACTCCCGGGCGGTCTCCTTCTCTGAATCCAGCCGATTTATTTTTCCCTTCTAAACATTGGCCATGGCCTGGACCTCGTTCATTTTAACCAAGTTGTCATTGCTAACTTTGGTCGTTAGTCGCCATGGCTAAGTCGTCATTGCTAACTTTGAAAACCTTTACCTGTTCCACCAAGTTGGCATGCTCCTTCCGAGCCGCATCTACCTTAGCCCGGAGACTCTTGACGCCACCTTCGTGTTGCTCGCTGAGAAGCTTATACATGTCTCTCTTCTCGGCGAGCTCCCTAGCCTCAGCCTCGAGCTGGTTAGCCTCATCCAGGTACCGAAGAAAACTTTCATGATGGAGTACCGAGGCCTGAAAAAGATAAAGGAAAGAAGACATGAGAAATATCAGGAACTAAGTCAAAGGATGAAAGACCGTAATGATACCTTACCCGATTAAATGCCTGTTGTGCCTCGTTGAACAGGCACGGTACGTCCACCTTATTCATTTTTTCCTGGTCTTCTTCGGTTACCAGGTATCGAAGGTGGTTCGCTACTCCCACAGGAGCGGAAAGAACCCAGACGTCCTTCGGAATAGTTATGACTATCGACCTCTTACGGCCGGGATCTACGCTCGGGGAAAGTAATTGGTTGACAAACTTCGGGATTGAATTCAGCCCGTCGACTTCTGAAGACGACCCCTTTCTCGGCACCTCCAGGTCTCCCAGCCCGGAAAAATCCTCCAAAATGGATGAGTCCACACCGTAAAAAAAGGAACTAAGGGGATCGTCCGCGCTATGAGTCCCTTCATTAGACCTCTCCTTTCCCGCTCGGGCCTCCTCGATCATGGATTCGGTATAGGAAGGTGACCCTGAAATCTCTATTATATCGGGTGCCTCTGTCGGGGCGTGGCAGGAATTCCGGGAAGTCTCGGGCCCCGGTCTCCTCATCGACCCCCTGGGCCTGAAGGGGATCAGCCTCATAGATATCCTCTTCAACGGTTGCTCGTTCCTCGGGGGATGTCGGCCCGTGGGCCACAAAAAGATCATCTTCTTCGGGCTCATCCCTGAGCCAATAAAGCGAATCTGAGTCGGGCGCTCGAGAGCTAGAACTTTCCTTTGGTTTATGGGCCAATCTTTTCTTTGGCTTCTTCTTCTCTGAGCTCGGGGTGCCTGGAGCCTTCCTTTTCTTCCTTTATCCTGCTATAGCCCCGAGCTGCCCCAAAGTGAAGGGGTCAGTGGATGAATCCTCGTTCCCTACTAAAGGCCTAAGCTCAATGGTCTTAGGAAAGCATGCAGAAGGAAAAGTGAAGAAAAAGGGTAAGTATGATGCGAATGAGAGAGCGAGATGTTACCTATTACAAAAGGGTCTTACCGTGAGAACGGGGCTCCCAACGGCCCCTCGAGAGTTTGCGCCATGAGCACTCAGAATAAGGCATCTGTGAACAAATGCACTCGATCCACTTCTTGAGCCGAGGGATCGCGTTTGGGATTCGAGCGACGGCTGCACCACCTCAAATACCAGTAAGAAAAGAGGAGATGAAGGTAATATGGCATTCAAAGGGAAACTATACTTACGAGATGCGTTCCACTTCTCGGGGAATGACATGAGTTTGGGGGGAACCAAGTATTCGGTATTCAACCGAACGAAACATCCCTACCAGCCCCGATCCCGATTCTCATTGATGCTCGAGAATGGGGCTTTGTGGCCTGGCGTGTGAGCTTTATTAGCCCCCCTCGGAAGATTCAGGGACTGTATAGGTGGAGAAGGTGATCGATGGTGAACCAACGAGATTTGGTCTTGTTCACGAAATAACGAAGGAGGATCACGATCCTCCATAGTGACGGGTGGATTTGACCGAGGCATACTTCGTACATCTTGCATAAAGCCAAGATAATCGAGTCTACTGGGCCCAATGTGAAGGTAAAAGCGTAAACACTTATATAACCCTCCACGTGGGTAGTGATGGCGTCCGCAGGCCCAGGAACTACTACGTCCTTACCCGCCCGGTTGCAGTCCTCTCGGACCGCGGGGAAGACGTCTTCGGTAATGGAGCATATATATCTTGATACTCTCTCACACCGGACCTGCACCGACAAGGGCTTCTCAACCTTAAAGTCATCAGCAACCGAACAACCCCCGTGAATGAATATTTTCAAGGGAGGCTCGGCATTCGATTCATCGGTACCTGCGTCAGGAGCAGACCTCTCGAGGACGACCACATTAGGAGTAGTCTCATCGATTTCAGCAGTCGGTTATGAAGAAGAAGTAGCGACTTTTTGGGGAGCAAATTTGGAAGTTTTAGCCATTGTTATCTGGAAAAAGCTTGAAAAATATGAAGAGAGGTTGAAAGATGAAAGGTCGAGTGCGCTGGGTAGAAAATAAGTAAAAACTTGCAACTTACTGAGAAGTTTTAAAGAATGGGGGTGAAAATATTAGAGTATGAAGAAGGGTAGTGATATCTTGAAAACTCGAAGGCAGAAGCTTGGTCAAAAGATAAAAAATGAACGAAGGAGGAAAGTATTTATAGAAGTTACGCACTGTTTTGCATTCAGGGATGGCCAACCGATAGATGACGCATGTTTGAAATCATAATTACACGACTGACGGGACGTTTCAGATTCTTTTTCATTTCTGTCACGCTGTATTGAAGAAGGAATCGAAGTGCATATGTCATTTCTCATCGTTTCCGTAAACTTACTCTCCGAGAAACGAGGTGACTATCTGTATACGGGTGAAACCGAGCCCTTTAGATGCCTCGGTTCCCGATAAAGTAAACAGAGCAGAGATGTGACTGTAAGAAATCGGAATCGGGGTAAGGAGCCCCTCGAGTCGGCGTCCGGGTAAAACACATGCCATCGGAAGAATCAGAGCCACATCCCCCGGGTCCGATTCGAACCCTAAAACTTCGGAGAGCATTACCAGATAATCGAGCATGAAAAATAAAGGAATGTGATATCCGTGCCTAGCCGGATGTTATGGCGTGAATCTCAGCATGTATCGACAAAAAACCAGTGATTAGTAAAACAAAAGATTTTTACCTCTTTTGGAATTGTACTTAGTGTAAAACTCCCCTACTATATAAATGGGAGTCTAACTATTCATGAGGGATTATTGTAACACGTATATCAAGGCAATATACTCTTATTTTCTCTGTTATTCAAAGTTTTTACTTTTGTTCATCAGTTCTTCATCATCGTGAGCCTGGGATCGAAGGCAGGCGTTTCATTAAAGTCGTTAATGAGTCTAGGATCACTCCCCTTAATTGGTTTGACAATTTATTACGTCCTTTATCTATTTAATCTAACGCAACTTATCATTTGTATTGAATTAACCAGCATATCCTTAAAACCACATATAAATTTAATTGTTATCCATTTTTTTTTAGGGTAAACACTCAGCAACACCTATTCAAACTAGGCGGCAGTAAAAATAATTGGAATATAAATATAAACAACGGAAGATTAGCCATGATTATTTGCATGTAATATAGATAATATATAATTATAAACTTTAGTCAAATATAAAATAGATACTTTATCTCTTGAAATGTGACAATAACCAAATGAGCCTTCAAGCACGAGCAAATATCTTCCACGATCATCCTCCAGTTACACGGTCTTCTGTTGTGTTACTAGAATAATACCCGAAATTTACAAAACTCATGTGGGAAAAGTTTTCTTAGGAAAAAATGTGTGAAAACATCTAGACTCCTTGATGGAATAAGACCTTATATATAGCCACAAGTTTTAGGGTTTAAAACTATTTCTTAAAACTGCTTAGCCTTTCTTTTTTACCAAGAAATCAGATTTCATTTAATTTCTAATTATTCAGGCACAACAAGGATCATATGATTTAATCAACGAGGCTTTGTATTATGAAATTAATTCAGAATATCTGAATTAATCCTACCATAATAAATTACGGATTATTTACTAATTATTCATAACTGCACTTCTTAGTTTAATTTTAAAATTAATTCATTAAATCTTACTTAATTCCACATGTTAAGATTAAAATATTAATCGATTAAATTAAATTAAAATATTAATAATTTAATTTATTAATTATTTCCTTTAGAACGTCGCTTAATTTATTTCATGTGACAGATATAAAATTCACGTGCATGATTTACACATGAAAACTTATAAGCTTTCATAAAGGTGTATCATCAATCTCTAGACATAAACATAAATTTTATCAACTAACTATTACTTCACCAATGTATATTGTTAACATCCAATTTATCAGGCATATTAACTCACAAAAAGTTTTACATTTAATAAATTAAAATAACAAATGATATACATAATTATTAATAATTATATCAAAATTAAGATTATAAGTATACTTAATGGACTAGTGAATTTATTTTATTAAATATACAATACTTATTTTTACTTGATCCGTTTAATACATATAAAATGTACTAGCACAAGAAATCAGAATTATACCATTCACATAATCAAGATAAACTATATTCAATCTTGTGCTACAATCATATCGATGACTTGTCCAATTCCATCTCAAATTGTGAACATAAATTTTATAACTTATAAGAATCGGTGATTTAATCTTTCATGTATAAACTAAGCTCGATACACTAAATCATCTATAAACAAAGGACAAAGACGGATTACATGATCTATTTAAATTTTTGTTAAAATTAATTAAAGAATTATTTTGTGAAAAGTATTATAAATAGATAATCAACAATATATATCCCAACAAAACAAGAAGCCACTTTACCTTGCCCCTTATGTATCATCAAACTGAAAAAGCAAAAAACAAAAAAGAAAGATTAAAAATCAGAAATAGAGGAAACTAAGAGTGTGTTTGGTATGATTAAAATTTCTTTCTGAAAAATATTTTTTATTTTTTCATGTTTGGTTGACAGAGATTTAGAAAATATTTTCCTCACTAAGACTTCTCTACGAGAAAGAGAACAAATATTTTCAAAACTCTTCCCCCACCCCACCACCACCCGGCCACTTCCCCAACCCCCTACCCCTACCCACCCTACCTCACCACCACCCCCTCCCCTATCACCCTTACCCTCTCACCACCGTTACCCAAACCCTTAGACTCCGACGTATCACCCTTCCCTGATTAACTTATATATTTTTTATTTTTCAACCGAACACCAAAAAATAAATAAAAATCACTTATTTTTAAAAAAAATATATTTTTCTATGTACCAAACACACCCTAAAATAAGACAAAAATAAAAAGAGGAAAAGGACAACACATTAAAGAAATAAAATATCGAAAATATCAATGTCTCGAGTCTACGTGTCATCTGGGGAATAGTTGGTTCTGGAAAAATCGTTCGACTTTTAGCATTGCCGAGGACTATATAAATACCAGAAATGGAATCAATCATTCAAACTCCACTCTAATAATTGATTGACAAGTTTAACAAGCAAAGCAATCATCTCTGATTGTAGTTATCGTCTTTTACCCTCTCAAAGTAAGATTGCATTTCCTTTTGGAGTGCGCTTCTTCTGAGTAGTAAATAACACTTCCATTTTTGCACATAAATGTGAGTTTTCTCTAAGTTCTACAAGCTCCTTTTTAGTTGTATTCGTAATTTTGTTTTTTGAGCTAAGAACGTGGAATATTGAATTGTGTCCGTTAAGATTTAAATTTCGTGGATTCAACTTTTAATATTGAATTCATTATATTTTTAAAGTTAATGAGTTCATATGGACCGTTTGTTAGCAAATTTATTGAATAAATATATGTTGCACGTCGATTTCATATGAACTCGGTACCGGTACCTTAAGCGTGGATCCCCTGGTGTCAGCTGTTTCATCTAAAAAGAAAGTTTAAAAGATTTATTTTTTAATTTTTTGGAATTGTTTGGAGTAATATTTAAAAGCTTGATTACAGGTGTTTTTGCTGCATCTTGTAATGTGTATTGTTATGCTTATACGTGCTTGATGAGAAAGCCGTCTGGTTAATTTTGAACGAAAAAACGGTGAAAATTTTGTTGTTGAGACTTGAGAGGAAGTTCTTTTTTTGGAAAATGGTTGTACGTTCAGCTTCTATGAGTTACCTCATGTGTATCAATCGTTAATTCATGCTTTGTTTTTGGGGAAGAATTTGAGAGGTACCAGAGGTGATTTTTGATCGTGCGTCCAATTGTTCATCTTCCTTAGAAATTGCCACCTCCTATTTAGCTGAATTTTCAAGCTTTTTCCAGGGACTTTATTGAGTTTTGACAAGTATGTCCTTGGATTTGCTTTGAATTTACCAACTTTTCTGATTAATATATAAATGGCAGTTCATTTCATACGACCAGGTGGAGTGATACAAGATTTGAAGTTTGGTTGAAAACTCGCTTTAAAAATTTGAATCAAGATAGAGCATTGTTCCTCTCCTAGCAAACGGCTAGTGTTGTCAGTCGCGAAGAGCTTATCTGGTTCTGATAATGTTAATATTATTACTTTTGAGCTAACAGAATGCTTTTGTTGCTGTTTTCTCTGCAGTTTCTTGTCTAATAGCAAGAAGATGACAGTGACACCTAAGATCTCGATCAATGATGGAAACCTTGTTGTCCATGGAAAGACCATACTGAGGGGAGTGCCTGACAACATTATCTTGACTCCTGGATCGGGTGTTGGGCTTGTTACTGATGCATTTATTGGAGCCACAGCTTCGCAGAGCAAATGCTTGCATGTGTTCCCTGTTGGGGTTTTAGAGTAAGCAATTTAATTGTTCTCCTACTTTATCTGTAATTACTCACTGTGGACTTTTAGATATTTTCTTTTACGAAGCTTACATTTCAAGGTTCTGCTTGCTCATTTAATGGCTTCTTTAATTTCTGGAAAGGGAAGACTCAGAATTTTTCAGAATGAGACAATCTTTCTTTGAACTCTGTTGTCCATAGGACCACTGCTAATCAATTTATTAGAGAGTATAAGTATGCACAAAAGACTTGGTAAGGTTCATCATCTTTTGTTTGAGCAAGATAATTTGGTAAAAAGAAGAAAAAATATAGTTTTCGCCTTCTCTCAATATTATGCTATAACCATTGTAAACCAATTTAATAAATTTTAACATAATTTGGATGTATGGATTTTGACTTGGTGGATAATAGGCTAATTGTGCTACTAATTCTACTCCTTTATTATTTGTCCAAATTGATTGGTGGGATGTAAGTGTCCATATAGTGATGAAGTCCATCGTTAGTGGTGAAAATTTACTTCACATTGTTAAATTTCTTACTTCATGCTTAGTGGATGAAAGTTACTTTGATCAATTCCATGCAGAAGAGCTACGTGTTTATCATATTTCAGAAGATCTCAGAGAATTGGGTTGCAGAAGAGTGAAGACACGAATATGTACATCTAGAAAATGCTACTCATTTTACAAAAATCAGTTCTTTGCTATCTATTGCTACAGGGATACTCGGTTCATGTGTTTATTCCGTTTCAAGCTGTGGTGGATGACTCAGAGAATGGGGACAAGTGGAAATGATATTCCTTTGGAGACCCAATTCATGCTTGTGGAGAGCAAAGACACCACCGAGGGTGAGCGTGAAGATGCCCCAACTATCTACACTGTCTTCCTACCTCTACTTGAGGGACAGTTCCGTGCTGTTCTTCAAGGCAACGAGAAGAACGAAATGGAGATTTGCCTTGAGAGTGGTGAGTTTCCTTCTAGTCATTGGAAAATCCTTCAGTACCACAATGTGATTTCTCGTTTTAAGCAAATTTTCTTCACCCATAATGAACAGTGCTGTAGAAAAAAAATCCTTCAGGATAAGCTTGCAAGTCCTATACCCCATTTCCACAAAACGAGGCTATCATAACTTTTAGGGTTGGACCTACTCTATAAACGTCAATGCTGACCGAGTTACAGATAATCGGTAGATCATCAAAGTAGTAGTATATGAGAAAACCAATATGACCTTTGTCTTTTGGTTTGATTTATTTTTGCAGGAGATAATGCTGTTGAAACCAACCAAGGTCTTTATCTTGTCTACATGAATGCTGGGACCAATCCCTTTGAAGTCATTAACCAGGCTGTGAAGTAAGCTCTAAGTTCCTGAGATCTTTCTGATCTAAATCACTAAATAGTATAGTGTATCTGCAGTGTGGAGGAATTGTTGAATAATGTAATTGATAATCAACTAGCAAGAATGTAACTGCAATTCATTTGTAAATCCATTTCTAGATTGTATAATAATGTGTTTTGCTCCTCTCTCTTTTTCAACAGATCTGTTGAGCAACACTTGCAAACTTTCCATCACAGAGAGAAGAAGAAGGTAAAGGTTGCTTTCTTAGTTTTTTAATGGTGAAATCTTGGTTGGACCATCATCTGAAGAGGACCTGTTAATATCTTTTGTTGGTCTCATGCAGTTGCCATCAAGTATTGATTGGTTCGGGTGGTGCACCTGGGATGCCTTTTATACTGATGTCACAGCAGAGGGGGTTGAGGATGGCCTTAGAAGGTAAAACTTGTTTAACTCTTTATTTGGCTGCTTCTTAGTTTTTGTTTGTAAATGTCTTTTGGGTAACAAATTTATGTAAAGCTTTTTACGTCAGCTTATCTGAGGGTGGTGTTCGTCCACGTTTCTTGATCATTGACGATGGCTGGCAACAGATTGGTAATGAAGCACCCAAGGACGCTAGTTGTGTAGTTCAAGAAGGAGCACAGTAAGATTTCTTGCTATGCATAATCATTATTTTACTGTTATTTGCACATCTAGTAAATAAAATTTCATTGATGATAGCATTCTGGTGCAACAACTATTTGCAAGAAATAGACTCTTCTTACATATGTACCTGCGATGTTCGTTTTGTAGGTTTGCAAACAGGCTAACAGGAATTAAAGAAAACAAGAAGTTCCAAACGAAAGGCCTGAAGCATGTAGTGGAGGAAGCCAAGAAACAGCACAATGTCAAGTAAGTTTGCAACTTTTGATCCTTGTATTTTATAGAATGTCCAAGAATTGCGCGCACATGCACTCACCCTTTTGCTTTGTAATTGAATTACTTAATGTTCTGTTGAGTCAAAGTACATTTCAGCACTCAAATCTTTTCCTCCTTTGCCTCATAGGATCTGTCTCATAGTGATACTTGTTAACAATGTGCTTACTATGCAGGTATGTGTATGTATGGCATGCCCTAGCTGGTTACTGGGGTGGGGTACAACCTGCTGGTCCTGGGCTCGAGCACTATGAAACTGCTTTGGCATACCCTGTTCAGTCCCCTGGAGTGATGGGAAACCAACCTGACATTGTTATGGACAGTCTTGCCATTCATGGCCTGGGTTTGGTGCACCCAAAAAAGGTCTTCAACTTCTATAATGAACTACATGCCTATCTGGCGTCCTGTGGGGTTGATGGAGTCAAGGTCGATGTCCAGAACATCATTGAAACACTTGGTGCTGGTCATGGTGGCAGAGTTTCCTTAACAAGAAGCTATGTTCAGGCCCTAGAAGCATCCATTGCTCGAAATTTTCCTGATAATGGATGCATTGCCTGCATGAATCATAATACTGATGGGCTCTACAGTTCCAAGCAAACTGCTCTAGTTAGAGCTTCTGATGATTATTATCCTCGTGACCCAGCTTCTCACACCATCCATATATCCTGTGTTTGCTACAACTCGCTGTTCTTGGGAGAATTCATGCAACCAGATTGGGACATGTTCCATGTTAGTATCTCGTATTTACTTTACCTTCATTTATATATCGTTTATGTTTGACGATTTCATATGATGATCAATTAAAGTTAGTTAATAATGAATGCATTAGATGTAAAATTAGGTAAATTAATAACTGAGATGTTCGTTGCAGAGTCTTCACCCTACTGCTGAATACCATGCTGCAGCTCGAGCAGTTGGAGGATCACCAATTTATGTCAGGTAATAAGTTGTCCTCCTGTATACTCTTCTTCCTTATTGCTTATTTTAACTTGAATGTTGGAACTGTTGTCTAACCTGGTGTCTTTTTCTATTATTCAGTGATAAACCCGGAAATCACAACTTTGAGCTTCTAAAAAAGCTTGTCCTTCCTGATGGATCAGTGCTTCGCGCTCAATTGCCTGGTCGACCAACTCGTGATTGCCTATTTGTTGATCCAGCTAGAGACGGGACAAGGTCGATTCTATTTTGCAACTGATGTATCTATAGAATCTCTAGGCTATAATGTGATCATTCTTGTAAATGAGCACTGAAACTTAACCTTTGTGTTTTATGTTGGACAGCTTGCTTAAAATATGGAACGTGAACAAATGCACTGGTGTGGTGGGTGTATTTAACTGCCAAGGTGCTGGCTGGTGCAAGGTCATAAAGAAGACACGTATCCACAATGCATCTCCTGGAACACTTACAAGTTCTGTCCAAGCCACTGATGTCGACACCATTGCTCAGCTCGCTGGCCCTGGTTGGAATGGGGATTCTGTCGTCTATTCTTTTAGATCAGGTAAAGTAATTCCTTATCGTAGTTTTTCCCTAAACCACCAAAAAAAAAGGTGGCTCTGATCTTGCAGACGTATGACCGTGATGTTGGATTACGATTTAACTGTCTCATAATTTAAACTACAGGGGAAGAAGTTCGCCTACCGAAAGGTGCTTCGCTGCCTGTGACACTTAAAGTTCTTGAATATGAAGTATTCCACTTTTCTCCAGTCAAGGTAACCAATTAACATGCTGACCTTTTGTTCTTAACTTAGCTTCTTGAACATATTTTACTAAATTATGAACAAAGAGAAGACTTATAAACATTGTTTTGGTGTAGGAAATTGTAACAAACATCTCTTTTGCTCCAATTGGGTTGCTAGATATGATCAACAGTGGTGGTGCCATTGATCGGTACGAAGTGCATCTAGCTTCTGAGAAGAAACCCGAGCACCTTGATGGCGAAAGCCAGTCTCCGACTGCAACAGTATTACTGATTGTCAGGGGATGTGGCCGCTTTGGCGTTTACATTTCACAGCGACCCCAGAAATGCTCGGTAGATGGTGCAAACACCGGCTTTGACTACAACAGTGAATCAGGATTGCTGACTCTGAATATCCCAGTTCCACTAGAAGAGGAGATGTATAGATGGAATGTGGAAATCCAAGTCTGAAATATTTATCAAGGAGAAGTGCTGAAAGCTTTTGTATTGTGGAGGAAGACTGATATGAGGATTTAGATCAAGTCTTATTGAGTATCAAGTGGGTCTCCTCAGGGAAGAGTCAAGTGTCTCTGTAATAAAGCTGTAACAGAGCTGTCTGTATTATGTTGAATATGAATCCAATGTTTTCGCTCTCAGTGTATATAGTCCTTGACCTATCATTTCCTAATGAAATAAATCTTTTGCCATTGTCCTTCAAAGGTTATTCGAGATTCTCTCTCATCTCACATGTCCATATTGTGTGTGTTGTCAACTGAATAATGTTTACCAAAAGTCTCTGCAAGAGAAACCTGACACTGCCCTAACTGGTTGAATTGCCAAAAATATGGGCTGCTGTAGTTGTAAAACATTAACTTTCAAATTATGGAACATATGGGTTGCATTACATTAACCTAAAAAAATATGTATACTTTATAACTTTTATAGCCATTTATATTACATTGATCGCGTAAATATTTATTACACTGTCAGTAGGTATACATTAAATTCAATTAATATATGCATGCGCCCGCTAAACTATACTAGCCGCTCTCTCCTTTTGTATTTTCATAAACGAACTGAGAACATCATTACTTCTCAATAGACAAATAACAGCATCATATTATTACAGCAGAACATTAATTAGCACAGTTTGAACTTAATCAAGAATGAATATATTAATAGCTAAGAAACATTGCAATGGAAATGTAAAAAAAAAAAAAAAACTGATAAAATTAGAACATATAATCTGGACAAAGAATATTGTAAGAAACT
The DNA here is from genome assembly GCF_000390325.3 of Nicotiana tomentosiformis. Lineage (NCBI taxonomy): Eukaryota > Viridiplantae > Streptophyta > Magnoliopsida > Solanales > Solanaceae > Nicotiana > Nicotiana tomentosiformis. Next base: position 12,777,649 of record NC_090814.1, read on the forward strand.
TCAGTTGTGTCAATCTCGAACTCCTAACTCCACAAAGCAGTAGGCCCAATATAAAAATCTTCAGTGAAAAGAGGGCATTCATCCTCCAAATATTGTGGAATGTCAGGAACCAAAGGGGGATTAAGTTCAAGTATTGCTGCAGCATAGGCATCCAATTCTTTATGGTAAGAATCAATATCATTATTGGGACAAACAGAGGCAGTTTCTTGATCCTTCTGCACTTGCACAAACAAATTATCAAAGAAGGCCAATTCTTCTTCAGTTAACGACTCAAACGATTCATTGAATGGTGGCAATGCAGTATATGTGGTTGCTATAGCTGCTTCTTCAGTAGAGATTAGAGGCAATTGGCTTAATGTAGCAGCACTTGTTTCTTCTGTGAGTAAACCAACTAAGCTGATGTACTCGTCGTTCCCATTCAAAAGATTAATGCTCAACTCAGAATCTTGGTTTTCTTGAAACTGGAACTGATCAACTGGGGAAGGAGCCCAAGAAATTATAGAAGCCTTTTCTTGATCTTGTGATAAACAAGAACTTGGGACATAATTAAGATGATTCAAATGACCTAGCATTAGCGGCTCATCGGACATGACATTGGCAACAGAATTCTCCCCACTAATGGCCAAAGGGACATTCTGAGAACTTGCACACAAATTAACAGTCTTCGTAATGCGACATAGAACATAGTCCTCATAACAAATTTGACGACGTTGTCTTAAAACTTTCACTATGGTGTCGTTAAGACTATATTCTTTCATACTCCAAACAATTCTTGAATCCGAACAATGATCATTGATATCCTCAAAACGAAAACTTTTCTTGAAACCAATGACTGAACCTTTCTTATCGAAAACAGGTTTACTCTTGTCGAGTACTTTCCATGAGCCGCCACCTCCTACAATTGACCTTCTGAAGTTCTTACAACGGGCTGATGTTTTCTTTAACTGCGTAAAGACATAATCATTAGTCGTCGTATCCAAGTGTTGGAATAATTGAGAAGGCTTATCGTTACCATACAATTCAACAAGTGGAATAGGATGACATCTCATAGGAATGCCACAAACGAACTTCAAAAGATGGCTCATTACATGTTCATCATTGTACGGCTCCATTCTGCATTCGCTTTTCATCATCTTCTGTTTAAACGAAAAGAAGTTTTAATGCAAAAATTAAAGAACTGAAGAAGTAGTAATGCGAAGTTAGATACTAAAAGAGAGCGTATGAGGATTGTGGAAAGAGAGCAAGACAATACGTTGTTATATAGAGAGAGCGCGTAGAAATAATTAGGAAACAAAGAAATCAAAGAAACCTTAGAAGTATTTCCTACTTCTATAAGGAAACAAATTAGGGAACTCATTGACCGAAGGTATTTCGGAATAGTTTATAGTTTTGTCCCTGCGACATTAGGATTATATTATACAACAATTACTCGATCGCTATTCAAAAAATACAATATGGTACATTAAATATGGAAAACTCTCTATCTGTGAAAAAATTGCGAAAAAATGTATTGAAAAATTGTATTGAAATTCACAGTAAATATAGTGATAAATTACTTTGCGTCATCATTTTTTACACTAGCAGTGAACTGTCATGCAACATATATTTTTACACTAGCAGTGAATTATAACCTCTGATAGCAGGTCTATTACTCTTTTATCAGATTTCTAATTAATGTTTATTAAAATCTTTATATTTAGTTACTTAATAAGTTATGTGATTGAATAAGTATTTTTATGCCATCAATGAATAGGGCTTAAATTCAATGTATTGCCACTACTTAACCCTCCATTTATATGACACTATTTCAATTACATAACCTTTATTTGATGCTACTGCTAACATAATATATAAGTTAAATTAACATCTTAATCAAGATTTGGTAAATTATCTTCCCTATATAAAAATATTAGGAAATTCTCCACCTTAAATTTTCTAAGAATAAAGGTTTAATTTATTAAATCGAACGTACGTACTTATTTATTTTTTCATAAGTGAAATATTTAAGAATGACACACTTCTCTTCAGTTATCTCATATATTCTGCCTTAATGCACATCTGATAAAAAAGAAGAAGAGAAGTTATGTGATAGACAGTTGTATTATCTCAAAATATAGTCATATTTTTTTGCTTTTAAAATATTTTGCTGGGTGGAATATTTGTTCTTTTTATTTTCCTGTGTATTTTTGGAAAAAAAATGATAAGGTTATAACAATAATGAAGAAAAAGCTTTATGTCAGTTTTATCTATTCTAAGGCTAAAGACCAAACTACAAGGAAAACAAAAACAGGAAAAACTTTGAAATTAAATATTTTCCATATACTGAAATCTCATTGTGTGGACAATGCTATTAATTTCATGTATTTTCTTATGATGAATTTCAAGTCCAAACTTTAATTTCGGAGTTGTAATAAAAATATTAAAAGTATTTCCTAATTCGAATTGGAAGACGGAGTTGTAAAAGCAAATAAGGAAAACTTAAAAGTATTTCCTAATTAGAATAGGGAATTAACGGAGTAGTAAGAACAAATTAGGAAAACTCCTTGACATAAGTACTGGGTATTCAAAATACAATGTGGTATATTAAATAGACGTTTAGACATAAAAATGTGAGATTTTAAAAAATGTAGTTTTGAAGTTAAGTTGAAACAAAAAAAAATTTTGAAATTGTGTTTGGACATACATTTTACTTAAAAAAATATTGCAGTTTTATTTGAGAAAAACTCCTAGACATAAGGTCTTATTACATTAGTATTAGGAAAACTCCTGGAAATTATTTGGAGTTGTAAAAACAAATTGTAATGCGAAAAGAACGGAAGATGTACTAATGCGAAGTTAGACTTTTGAAAGAGAGCAAGACAATACCGTGTTATATATAGAGAAAGCATAGAAATATTTAGAAATCAAGAAACCTTCAAAGTATTTCCTACTTCTGTAAGGAAACAAATTAAGAAACTTATGGACCCAAGTCCGAAGGTATTTCGGAAATTAAATCCCCCCCCCCCCCCCCCCCCCCCCCAAAACACCCACCCCGACAACAACTATATTATAGACTATAGTTTATAATTCTGTTCGTTATAATTCTGTTCGTGTAACATTGGAATTATACTGTACAACAATTACTTGATCGGTGTTTAAAATACAATATGATACACTAATACGGGAAAAGGGAAACTCTCAATCTGTGAAAAATTTACGAAAACTGTTTTAAAAAAGATTATTGAAATTCACAGTAAACACTATCAATAAATTGTAATCAATAAATTGTAACCTGTCATAGCAAGTCAATACTATTTTACCAAATTTTTAATTAATGCTTACCAAAAAAATTACATGTAATTATTTAATAAGTGATATGATTGAGTAAATATTTTTCGCGACTTAAATCCATATTTTAGTCATGTGTATTACCACTCTACACTCCATTTATATGACACATAATTCGATTGCATAACATTTCGAAATATCTAGCATTATTCTATTTTTATACAACTTTCACATCATTCAAATACTTTGATTCTTTAAATTATTTAATTTAAATCATATATATGACGTTTTTCTATCAATTTAATTTTCTAACCATTATTTCAATATTTATCTTATGCTATTGCTAGCATAATATATAAGTCAAATTAACATCTTAGTCATGAGCTGGTAAATTATCTTCCCTATACAAAAATATTAGGAAATTCTCCACGTTAAATTCTCTGATTACAAAGTTTCAAATTAACATACTTATTTTATTTTTCATAAGCGGAATATTTAAGAACGCCACATTCTTCTTCGGTTAATCTCATAGTCTCTGCCTTTGCGACTTCCGATAATTAAAAAACAAAAACAGAAGTTATGTGATAGGCGGTTATATTATCTCAAATAGTCAGAATTTTTTGCGTTTAAATTTTTTCCTGGGTGGAATATTGTTCTTTTATTTGCCTGTGTATTTCTTGAAATAAAATGACAGGTTATAAGAAAAATGAACATTATGTCAGTTTTAAATTTTCTAAGACTAAAGACCAAAATAGAAGGAAAACCAAAAGCAGAAAAATCTTTGAAGTTAAATATTTTCCATATACTGAAATCTCATTGTGGGGACTGGGGACAATGCTATTTTGTTTAGGAGAAAATTCGGGATATATATATATATATATATATATATATATATCATTGTTTACCCAGAAATTCGAGTAACAATTAAACTTATTTAGTGGTTTTAAGGATGCGTGATTTAGTCCAAAACCAATTGATAAACAAAGAATTGAATAGATAATCTGAATAATAAAATAAATCAAATCAGTGTTCTAGCAGAGCTTTCGACCTCGATTCGAGATAGTCTCGAGGTTGGATAAGGAGAACAGTAAAGAACAAAAAAATAAACAATGATGGACAGTAGTAGATACTAAGTGAAATAGAGAGCAACATTTTTGTATATCTTTATTAGTGTATCAATGCCCTCACAAATGAATAGGGTCCCTCTTTATATAGTAGAGGAATCCTAAATAAGGTACAATTCTAATCACGAAAACAATTCTCATGATTGACGTCAATAACCGCTTGATTTGATCTGTTCCGAGATTTCCGCCGAGATCTTCGGGTGGTTGCTAATATCTCGCCATTCCGTTATGATGCCTTACTCGAAATCGGTCATGCTCAGTCTCGATCTTCAGCGAGCACTTCGATCTTCGTGCTCCGTACGATGCCTAGCCCGGACCCTTTCACATTTGAAGCACCGTCTGTAAAAAGGGTCCATACCCCCGATGACGTACCCGATTTTAACAAGAGTTCCTTTTCAACTTCGAGTACGAGGGTTGGCGTGAAATCGGCCATGAAGTCCGCTAAAATTTGGGACTTGATGGCCATCCGGGGTTGATATTCGATGTCGTACCCACTGAGTTCGACGACCCATTTGGCCAATCGGCCTGACAGTTCGGGTTTGTGCAAAATATTACGAAGTGTGTAAGTGGTTAATATGCATACGGGGTAACATTGGAAGTATGGTCTTAACTTTCTAGAGGCGCTTATCAGTGAAAGTGCCAAATTTTTCTAAGTGTGGATATCTAGTTTCTGCTTCTCCTAAGGTTCGACTTACATAATAAACGGAAAAATGCGTACCTTGCTCTTCCCGAACTAGGACACCACTTACCGCGATTTCTGATACTGCCAAGTACAAGTAAAGTTTCTCATCTGCCTTTGGAGTGTGAAGCAGTGATGGGCTCGATAGGTATCACTTCAACTCTTCCAAAGCCTGTTGTCATTCCGGGGTCTAGGCAAAATCGCTCTTCTTTTTGAGTAAAGAGAAAAATCTATGGCTTCTATCCGATGACCTAGAAACGAATCAACCTAAGGAAGTTATCCATCCAGTTAGCCTCTGTACGGCTTTTACACTATCCACGATGGCGATGTCTTCGATGGCCTTGATTTTATTGGGGTTGATCTCGATCCTCCGATTTGATACCATGAAGCCAAGGAACTTGCCCGAACCAACCCCGAAAGCACATTTCTCGGGGTTGAGCTTCATGTTGTATTTTCTTAAAATCTTGAACGTTTTCTGCAAATGAGCCAAATGGTCCTCTGCGCGCAGGGACTTAACTAGCATATCATCAATATAAACCTCCATTGATTTACCTATTTGTTCTTCGAACATTTTATTCACTAGGCGTTGGTAAGTAGCTCCTGCATTTTTTAGCCCGAAGGGCATTATATTATAACAATATGTTCCATACTTGGTGATAAATGAAGTCTTTTCTTGGTCTTCCGGGTTCATTTGGATTTGATTATACCCGGAATAGGCATCGAGAAAAGTAAGGATCTCGTGACCGGCTGTGGCATCGATCATGAGATCGATGTTAGGCAGTGGAAAAGAATCTTCGGAGCACGCCTTGTTTTAATCCTTATAATCTACACACATTCTAAGTTTGTCCCCCTTTTTTAGCGACCACAACTACATTGGCTAACCATTCGGGATATTTCACCTCCCGAATGGATCCTATTTTGAGAAGTCCTTTATGAATGCGTGCTTTACTTCAGACTGGGGTCTTCTCTTTTGCTTTACCGGTTTGAATCTAGGGTCCAGGCTTAGCCGATGTGTTGTTACCTCCGGTGGAATCCCTGTTATATCTAAATGGGACCAAGCAAAACAATCTATGTTATCAACAAGAAATTGGATAAGTTTTTTTCTGAGTTCGGGGGTTAATCCCGTTTCCAGGTATACCTTTCGCTCGGGAAAGTACTCGATCAATATAACTTGTTCCAGCTCTTCGACCATTGATTTGGCGACATGAGTATCTTCGGAAACAACAAAAGTTCGAGGGCTCAGAAAATCCTCCTCTTCTTCTTTTATCTCCCGCTTCCCTGATTCGGTCGAGGCTGGTGGCTATGATTGCTATTTGACTTTCTGTTTATCTTTGATGCTCGACCTTTCCGAGGTTGATAGTGCCGATATCGGGGTCACCTCATCAACCGCAAATATTTCCTTTGCAGCATGCTGCTCCCCGTATACTGTTTTTACACCGTCCGTCGTCGGTAATTTCATCATTTGGTGGAGAGTCGAAGGGACTGCCCTCATATTGTGGATCCAAGGCCTTCCGAGCAGGGCATTGTACCTCATGTTGCCCTCAATTACGTGGAACTTGGTATCTTGAATGGTTCCAGCCATGTTCACCAGTAGGATAATCTCCCTTTAGTTGTTTCACTGGCCATATTGAAGCCGTTTAAGACTCGAGCTGTGGGTACAATTTGACTTTGTAGGCTGAGCTGCTCCACGACCCTCGATCGGATGATATTTGCCGAGCTACCTGGATCAAATAAAACACGCTTAACTTGAACTGTCACGACCCAAAAACTAACCCCTGTCGTGATGACGCCTATCGTGAAACTAGGCAAGCCAACTCATTTCCAAAACAACCGATATTTTTATTTTAAAGAAAATTTCAAGGTTATTTAACATAAACCTTTATTTAAAGAGTTCAAATCAAAGAAAAACAGAAGTGCGGAAAAGAAAATCCCGACATCGGGGTGTCACTAGTCATGAGCATTTACTACAATCTGTCTAACAATATCAAGGCTAACTCAGGCCGGAAAATAGCTAAATACAACTAGAGGAAGATAAGAGGGAGAAGAGCAGGGGCTGCGATCGCCAAACAGCTACCTTGCTATCTCCAAAAAAATTTGCAACCAGAACACTCATATCAGGAAATCTCAGTAAAATACCACATGCTCTTAAAAATTAGGATTTGAATCAAACATCTCGTTTAAACCCAGTTCCAATAAAAATCATTTTAAAGACATTTTTCCAATAGTTTTTCAAACAAAGGCTCAATGCAAAGGTGAGCAAAAATGATGAAATCATAAACAGCCACTCGGGCAAACCTCACAGTCACTCGTGCCACTCGGGCATACCTCACAATCACTCTTGCCACTCGGGCATACCTTACAATTACTCTTGCCACTCGGGTATACCTCACTATCACTCATGCCTCCCAGTCACTCAGCACTCGGCACTCGCACTCAATAGGTACCTGTGCTCACTGGGGGTGTGTACAGACTCCGGAGGGGCTCCTTCAGCCCAAGCACTATAATCTACTCGGACAACTCACGTGCAATAATAATAAAGTATGCTGTAGGTGGGCAGCCCCGATCCACACTCATCCTCATAAATCAGGCCCTCGGCCTCACTCAGTCATAAACCTCTCAAGCCACTCGGGCATTTCAGTAAAATAGGGCATTCGACCCAAAATATTTATATGCATCAAAATAGAGTCATAAAACAGAGTTATGCGGTAAACAAGTATAAACATGACTGAGTATAGATTTTCAATCGAAAATAATGAGAGGATGGTAAGAAACAGCCCCTAAGGGTCCAAACAGCATTGGCACAAGGCCCAAACATGGCATTCAGCCCAATTTACAGAAATTCTTTCTAAAATATATAAGTATCATATGGTTTCAACAAAGTATGCAACTTTACAGTTATTACGGGACGGACCAAGTCGCAAATCCCCAACAGTGCACGCTCACACGCCCGTCACCTAGCATGTGCGCCACTTCAAAATAGTAGAATGATACGAAATCCGGGGTTTCATACCCTCAGGACCATATTTACAATCGTTACTTACCTCAAACCGGTCAAATCTCTACCCCGCAATGCTCTTGCCTCTGGACTCGGCCTCTAAATGCTCCAAATCTATTCACAATCGGTATAATACCATCAATATACGCTAATGGAATGAATTCCACAAGAAAAGCTTCAAAATTAGACCAAAACCCGAAATTGGCTCAAAATTTACTTGTGGGGCCCACGTCTCGGAACTCAACAAAAGTTACAAAATCCGAAAGCCTATTCAACCACGAGTCTACCCATACCAATTTTATCAAAATCCGACCTCAACTCGACCCTCAAATCAACAAATCTTATTTCCAAATATTTAAGTTCCAATCTCCGATTTACACCTCAAGATCATATAATATAGTCGGATTATTCGATGATAATTCAATTTATAATTCTGCCCAGACATCCTCGGTTCTGCCTCGATCTTGGCCCTCGATTATGTCTTCGACCCAGCCTTCGATCGTGACCCTCAACCCTGGGCTCGATCATGCCTTCGATCGTGGCCCTCGACTCTGGGCTCGATCGTGGCCCTCGACCCTGAGCTCGATCTGGGCTTCGGTCGTGGCCCTCGACCCTGAGCTCGATCTGGGATTCGGTCATGGCCCTCGACCCTGAGCTCGATCTGGGCTTCGGTCGTGGCCCTCGACCCTGAGCTCGATCTGGGCTTCGATCGTGGCCCTTGAGCTCGATCTGGGCTTCGGTCGTGGCCCTCGACTCTGAGCTCGATCTGGGCTTACATCTGGGCAGAAGCAATTTCCAACAGAAGGAAATTGCAGCAGCTGTTCTAGTTCAATTTTTGATCCGTTAACCATCCGAAACTCACCCGAGGCCCTCGGGACCTCAACCAAATATACCGACAAGTCCTAAAACATCATACGAACTTAGTTGAATCCTCAATTCACCTCAAACAACGCTAAAACCATGAATTACACCCCAATTCAAGCCTAATGAACTTTGAAATTTCTAATTTCTACAAACAACTTCGGAACCTATCAAATCACGTCCGATTGACCTCAACTTTTGCACACAAGTCCTAAATGACATAACAGAGGTATTCCAATTTTCAGAATCGGATTTCGACCCCGATATCAAAAAGTCAACCCCCCGGTCAAACTTCTCAAAAATAAAACTTTCGGCATTTCAAGCTTAATTCCTCTACGGACTTCCAAAAAATATTCCGGACACGCACCTAATCCCAAAATCACCATACGAAGCTATTGGAATCATCAAAATTCAAATCCGAGGTCGTTTACACATAGGTCCATATCCGGTCTACTTTTCTAACTTAAAATTTTCAATTATGAGACTAAGTGTCTCATTTCACTCCGAGTTCCTTCCGGACTCGAACCAACTAACCCGATATAACATAATATAGCTGAATAACACAAAAAGAAGTAGGAATGGGGAGAACGAGGTTATAACTCTCAAAGCGACGAACCGGGTCGTTATATCCTCCCCCTCTTAAACATACGTTCGTCCTCGAACGTGCCAGAGTTGTTCCAAAAGCCATCAAATCATTGTGTAGCTTTCACATGCACATACCCGGGGTGATCCCACGTTACCCTATCCCATACAGGTCTGATAGCACAGCATGACTGAAATTTCTCAATTCAACCTAACCCACAAGCCTTCGAATCAAATTTCCAATATCCAAAATTTCCTATAAGATGAGAAGTTTGCATCTACATACCGTATAAGTCTGAACAATCTATATCAAAAGTTGTAACCATAACTCAAATACTCAAATTCAAATACCGCATAGCTCGAATGCTCGAAGCAATGATTTCAAATCACAGTATCAACTCAAATCAATCCAGTGCCAGTAATAAACCTCATATCAACCAAACCCTCGTTCTAAAACCTTCGTACAATGCCGATGATGAAAGAAGCATACCGAATTCATAACCATTCATTAGACTATCAGGCCCTGGAGCTCTCGTTCCTTCTATAAGAACTATAGCCAATTTCAAAGCCGACTTCCGATATTATCCTCCTAATTATACCACGATCAAATCTGATAGCATCCATTCTAGGCCCAATGACCCCGTCTCTTCCAACACGACCACTCTAGTGACATGACACATCAATACAATTTTAAAGCCACAACCCGTGCAATCCGTGCACCAGATAGCAACATTCCAAATGTACCCAATCGTAATAATGACCCAAATAGGAGAACCGTTCCGCAAGCTCGACGAGTACCACCCCGATGCAATGTTAAGAACCCATCACACACCGCAGATCCATAACATAATCTTACACAAGGGATCATATTTCCACATAACTCTGCTGCAATATGCGATCCTATCCAAATACTGGTCCATATGAAACACCTCAAGTTACCCTGCTAAAAATCAATAACCATGCGCAATTTGACATCAAGTACCCAACGTGCATTACCATAACCACAGAGAAGCAAACGACACCATGCCACATAAAACCCAAAAGAACACGACCAATACGTCATTAACTAAGCAATATCCAATACTATTCTCACTCAAATTCCGCTATAAGGCCACAATAGAACCGCACCATATGTGCATATAACCATGAATCCCAACTCCTCGTAGCATAGAAGAGTAACTCACCGATCATTTCAGAGCACGAATAAGCTTCACATCAACCGAATGGCACATCCTTCAACAATAGCAGTATGGAGCCAATCAATCCGGCTCGGTGTAGAATACACATCCTAATTGGGCCTACCAATGGGCCCCGAATCAACTATGTTCAGCCACCAATAGATAAACAACCTCCGAAAGTCCACAATGACGGAATCATAACACCTTCTATCATCTGGCTAGCTCCGGCCACAACTTCACAGTCCACCACCATGAAACAATCTGCTCATGAGAACTCCCAATCTTCAATTCCATAGAACACATAAATCACCCTATTTGATTCCACCTCCACCGCCCGAATGTCTAACACCTCTCTCATACACAATCCTCCCACGAGAAATACTTTGAAACTTCTTCCGTGCCACCTAGCAAAAATTTGAATATCAACAATCGATCAACCAGAAGAGTGCCGCAATAGCAGCGAAGTACCTATAAATCAAAACACACTGCCCTTTCTGAAATGTACACTCTCATCAAGCTATACCAGATAGTAATATCATTTACCTAGTCATCGGAAACCGTTCATGCCACTTAAGAATTTATGTCCTTCCCTTCAAAATTGAATTGTGACCTGGTACATGTAAATCCTATTCCCGCTCAACACACCACATCTATTATGCCATCATGTGACAAGCATAAGAATTCCATTATCAACTCTAAGTCACTAGCAATTACACACCTTATTAGTCAGAAACCTCTTTCTTGCTTCTTTCTAGGAGAAAATCATAACACACAACACGCTCCATACATCGGTAGAAATTATCCGGTTTAAACCATGGTAGAACCCATCATGAACACTTTGAAATCCATTTGCACATAATCAAGCTATCTGAACCGAATTCCTCTAACTTCACCAAGCCATACGGGTTGCCAGATCCGGGAGCACTGCCACGAAGCACCTGTAGATACTAGACACGTCATAAGTACACAAATAACTGATCATACCCATTACTGTGCTACCCCAACCTACTTCCAAACTGTCCTATTTCCCCAAGGTCCTTTCCAAATTGCCTTCAAATTGCTATTTTATTTCCTTATTAGAACACTACTATCCTTAACTAAAACTTGCCCCGCGAACTCTAGCATAGAATCACACCGCCCTAAGGCTTATAAGCTGTTGAATTCCCTTTTTATGTATTCCAAAGGTTCAGCAACCAAAAATGTTTACTCCGAAGAGACTTTAGGTGAATCTAAAACTGTTTCCTTCACCTTCTTGATACTGAAATGCATAATTCACAATGATATAAGATGCCACGAGTCTCGACACTGTTCAATGCAACTCCTAGTTTTCTAACCATATTTATAAATCTTGAATCCATTGTAACCATTCTCGAATTAACCGACCAAATGGACCGAAATGACCTATGCCCCATTAGCACACCAACACCCAAGGGAATAAAGAGTAACCCACACTCCTACGCAACCGAGCAAATTCCCGCTCCATGTACACTACATTCTCTGTGAATAACCACTCAATTATTTTATGGTCCTCCTATAACCATAGAGTATAATACAACTTGTGTCCAGAAATTCCTTTACCCGAGTCATCCTCGACCTCGACCTCTGCAAGTCATAACTGCTTTACCGGTATACCCCGAACCGAAACTAATACGACCCATAACCGTGCAATCAACTCGTCGATAGCAGACTCCCCCACTTATCCTTAAACTACAATTATATAAAATTAGAACCTGTAAGGATTTCTCCTTCTCAATTACCAAGGTCTCGCACCGTTAACCGGCCAGATTTCTCGAAGTCTTTTATTAAGCCTTTCATGAACACTCTGAATCTCCAGCCAAAATTACACAGGCGACCTCCTTCCGGGTAGCTAGTAATATTTCTCACAAAAGCTTCATCAACATCACGTCACCGCTAGCTGCACATAGGAGATAACCCACATGTGGAATTCCTTGCCGACATCTCCCAATGACACTGCACTGAGTGTAACATCCACGAAATTCTTAAATTCCCCTGAGTTCATGCTCGTCCACCATTTATATAAGTCTACACTTTCCCTATTGACATCAACTGTACGTCAACAATACCTTCCGAACTCAAGTCATATTGCACCTGACACAATAATCAGATCTTCACGCCTCTATTCATTTCAAACACACTCCTTTCTGCCATATTCAATTTAGAGTATGCAGAGTATACATGCTGATTCACATATTAACACAATTCCAAACCATTCTACACTTTCTCAAGGCGCACGACTACCCTACTAGTGAATTCATATGCTAATCTGCCACTCTTACTTCGGTTAAACCATCTCCTTTAAGAAACTTCTCAACCTCTACTTCTCCTACTTGACCTGCTAGTACTTTAACCCCCGCAAACACTTCCTGCCATGTCTTCCCTCATACTTTGCTACCCAACTGCTGCATCAAATCGAAATGTATTTCTGTCGCACCTGAACCAATAAAAATGTTACCGACTCTAAGTCCCTTCAAAGATTATCTTTCCCGAGCCATCAACATCAAAATACCCATTCGCAACCACCATTACTACATAACCACTTACTCTTCTTGTGTTCAAACTCATTGGCAGACATGAGAATTTAATTTGCCCCAAAATTTAACAACGTGAAAAATTCTTCAAAACATTCACACTCGAGACGGTACGTCGCATCGAAACGAAAATCCAAGCACCCAATGGCCTTCCTTTACATTCAAAGAAAACACTTCTCGTCACATTCACATAGTCTTAACACTTCTAGCAGTTACGTCATACTCAACACAAAACCATTCCACTGCTCATCGAGCCACAATTCAACTCGTAGGGATATTATCGGACATATGAGTCCAAATGTATAGGTTACAACTGAAGCTACCGAGCCTAAGCTGCGGTCTAACCATGGCCTCAAGTCCTCCAGACTGGCCCACCACCATAACACAGAATACACATCTCAACCTTGTTCATAGAATCACAAGCCGACGATGCACAACTGATACCGAGCGCTTATGTGCGCATACGAGATGCGTGGAAGGAATTCAAAGAGTTATGTCTCAAGTTGAATCATTTTCGCACGATAGAATACAAGAAAGTGAAATTTTCCTAAGAGTTCTGCAGCCTCTCGAAGATAAGTACAGACGTCTCTGTACCGATTTGCAAGACTCTACGAAACCCGCTCATGACTCGTGAGACCTATGTAACCTAGGCTCTGATACCAATCTGTCACGACCCAAAAACTAACCCCTATTGTGATGGCGCCTATCGTGGAACTAGGCAAGCCGACTCATTTCCAAAACAAACCGATATTTTTATTTTAAAGAAAATTTCAAGGTTATTTAACATAAACCTTCATTTAAAGAGTTCAAATCAAAGAAAAACAGAAGTGCGGAAAAGAAAAGCCCGACATCGGGGTGTCACTAGTCATGAGCATATACTACAATCTATCTAACAATATCAAGGCTAACTCAGCCCGAAAAATAGCTAAATACAACTAGAGGAAGATAAGAGGGAGAAGAGCAGGGGCTGCGATCGCCAAACAACTATCTTGCTATCTCCAAGAAAATCTACAACCAGAACACTCAATAACCGCTACCGTGTCCAGCTACACCTGGATCTGCACACAAGGTGCAGGGAGTAACGTGAGTACGCCAACTCAGTAAGTAACAACAATAAATAAAGACTGAGCAGTAATGACGAGGAATAAAGCATATAACGTTCATATCAAGAAATCTAAGTAAAATACCACATGCTCTTCAAAATCAGGATTTGAATCAAACATCTCGTTTAAACCCAGTTCCAATAAAAATCATTTTAAAGACATTTTTCCTATAGTTTTTCAAACAAAGGCTCAATGCAAAGGTGAGCAAAAATGATAAAATCATAAACAGCCACTCGGGCAAACCTCACAGTCACTCGTGCCACTCGGGCATACCTCACAATCACTCTTGCCACTCGGGCATACCTCACAATCACTCTTGCCACTCGGGCATACCTCACAATCACTCATGCCTCCTAGTCACTCAGTACTCGGCACTCGGAACTCGCACTCAGTAGGTACCTGCGCTCACTGGGGGTGTGTACAGACTCCGGAGGGGCTCCTTCAGCCCAAGCGCTATAATCTGTACGGACAACTCACGTGCGATAATAATAAAGTATGCTGCAGGCAGGCAACCCCGATCCACACTCATCCTCACAAATCAAGCCCTCGGACTCACTCAGTCATAAACCTCTCAAGCCACTTGGGCATTTCAGTAAAACAGGGCATTCGGCCCAAAACATTTATATGCATCAAAATAGAGTCATAAAATAGAGTTATGCGGTAAACAAGTATAAACATGACTGAGTATAGATTTTTCAATCGAAAACAATGAGAGGATGGTAAGAAACAACCCCTAAGGGTCCAAACAGCATTGGCGCAAGGCCCAAACATGGCATTCAGCCCAATTTACAAAAATTCATTCTAAAACATATAAGTATCATATGGTTTCAACAAAGTATGCAACTTTACAGTTGTTACGGGATGGACCAAGTCATAAATACCCAACAGTGCACGCTCACACGCCCGTCACCTAGCATGTGCGTCACTACAAAATAGTAGAATGATACGAAATCCGGGGTTTCATACCCTTAGGACCATATTTACAATCGTTACTTACCTCAAACCGGTCAAATTTCTATCCCGCAATGCTCTTGCCTCTGGAATCGGCCTCCAAATGCTCCAAATCTATTCACAATCGGTATAATACCATCAATATATGCTAATGGAATGAATTTCATAAGAAAAGCTTCAAAATTAGACCAAAACCCGAAATTGGCTCAAAAATTGCCTGTGGGGCCCACGTCTCGGAACTTGACAAAAGTTATAAAATCCGAAAGCCCATTCAACCACGAGTCTACTCATATCAATTTTATCAAAATCCGACCTCAACTCGACCCTCAAATCTACAAATCTTATTTCCAAATTTTTAAGTTCCAATCTCCGATTTACACCTCAAGATCATATAATCTAGTCAGATTATTCGATGATAATTCAATATTATGGAGTAGAAATGATCACAAGGGACTTACCTCAAGTTTTTCTTGAAAATATATCAAAAATCGCCTCTCCTCAGGCTCCAATTTGTCAAAAATGGCAAATGGGACGAAGTCCCCGTTTTTATAATTCTGCCCAGACATCCTCGGTTCTGCCTCGATCTTGGCCCTCGATTATGTCTTCGACCCGGCCTTTGACCGTGACCCTCGACCCTGGGCTCGATCATGCCTTTGATCGTGGCCCTTGACTCTGGGCTCGATCATGCCTTCGATCGTGGCCCTCGACTCTGGGCTCGATCGTGGCCCTCGACCCTGAGCCGATCTGGGCTTCGGTCATGGCCCTTGACCCTAAGCTCGATCTGGGCTTCGGTCGTGGCCCTTGACCCTGAGCTTGATCTGGGCTTCGGTCGTGGCCCTCGACCCTGAGCTCGATCTGGGCTTACATCTGGGCAGAAGCAATTTCCAACAGAAGGAAATTGCAACAGCTGTTCTAGTTCAATTTTTGATCCGTTAACCATCCGAAACTCACCCGAGGCCCTGGGGACCTCAACCAAATATACCAACAAGTCCTAAAACATCATACAAACTTAGTCGAATCCTCAATTCACCTCAAACAACACTAAAACCATGAATTACACCCCAATTCAAGACTAATGAACTTTGAAAATTTTAATTTCTACAAACAATTCCGGAACCTATCAAATCACGTCCGATTGACCTCAAATTTTGCACACAAGTCCTAAATGACATAACATAGATATTTCAATTTTCAGAATTGGATTCCGACCCCGATATCAAAAATTCAACTCCCCCGGTCAAACTTCTCAAAAAATAAATCTTTCGGCATTTCAAGCCTAATTCCTCTACGGACTTCCAAACAATATTTCGGACACGCACCGAAACCCAAAATCACCATACGAAGCTATTGGAATCATCAAAATTCAAATCCGAGGTCGTTTACACATAGGTCCATATCCGGTCCACTTTTCTAACTTAAAATTTTCAATTATGAGACTAATTGTCTCATTTCACTCCGAGTTCCTTCTGGACTCGAACCAACTAACCCGATATAGCATAATATAGCTGAATAACACAAAAAGAAGTAGGAATGGGGAAAACGAGGTTATAACTCTCGAAACGACTGACCGGGTCGTTACACTTTAATGGTTCCAGCCACGTTCACCGGTAGGATAATCTCCCTTTAGTTGTTTCACTGGCCATATTGAAGCCGTTTAAGACTCGAGCTGCGGGGACAATTTGACTTCGTAGGCTGAGCTGCTCCACAACCCTCGATCGGATGATATTTGCCGAGCTACCTGGATCCAATAAAGCACGCTTAACTTGAACTTTATTTAACAAGATAGAAATTATCAGAGCATCATTGTGGGGTTGATAAATGCCTTCTATTTCTTCGTTGTTGAATGATAAAGTGCCTTCAGGCACATAATCTCGGGTTCATTTTTTCCTAGTGATTGATACCTTAGTGCGTTTGAATATGGGTTCCTGTGGGATGTCGACCCCACCGACGATTATATGAATGACATGTTGGGGTTCCTCCTGTTCATTTTTCCTGTTGGCATCCCTTTCTCTGAAATGATTCTTGGCTCGATCGCTGAGGAACTCCCGAAGGTGACCCTCATTGAATAGACAGGCTACCTTCTCCCTTAATTGCCTGCAATCCTCGGTCTTGTGACCATGCGTGCCATGATACTTGCACATAAAATTTGGGTTTCTTTGGGAAGGACAAATTTGTATGGGTTTGGGCCACCTAGTATCTCTGATCCTTCCGATTGCCAAAACAATGCCCGATGCATAGATGCTAAAGTTATATTCCGATAATCGATGTGCCTCTTTGGGATCGGCATATTTATCGAAACCACTTTTGCTCATAAGTCCTTGAGAATTCTGTCCTCGATTACTTCTTCGATCGTTCCGGGCGGAACTGCATCTCGAACCATTGTTCCTTCGATCTGCGGTATATGGTTAATATCAGTCCTTGTTCGACCTTGGCTCCCTATCGATACCCCTCTGGTTTTTAACTGTCGACCTGTTTGGATATACTGAACCGGAAGGGGCTCCTAATTGGTCGTCCTCGACCCTGATCTTCGACTGATATCGATTGTGTACATCTGCCCAAGTTATAGCTGGATACTCGATCAAATTTTATTTCAACTACCGTGATGCTATCGAACTCCGTTCGTGCAACCCTTGGGTGAAAGCTTGAACGGCCCAATCATCTGTGACCGGTGAAAACTCCATGCGTTCCATTTGAAATCGGGACACGAACTCCCTTAGCATTTCATTATCCCTTTGCCTTTCCTTGAAAAGATTTGATTTCCTCGTTGCGACCTTTATGGCTCCGGCATATGCCTTTACGAAAGAATCTGCTAACATGGCAAATGAATCGATGGAATTTGGTGGCAGGTTTTGATACCAAATCATTGCTCCCTTCGAAAGGGTCTTGTGATGACCCAAAATGTCATCTTTAAATTTAATAATTAATTATGTGATCTAAGAACTATTTACCATTACTCGACTTGCGTGTGCAATCCGTAAAAAATTTTCGGAAAGTTTTCAGGTGAAAAATGGATTAAAATGTGAATTAGATGTTTAAAACACAATTGAATTGACTTTGGTCAACATTTTGAGCAAACGGACTCGGATCAGTATTTTGACAGTTTTAGTAGGTCCGTATCGTGAATTGGGACTTGGGCGTATGCCCGGAACAAAATTCCGAGGTCCCTAGCCCGAGATATGGAATTTTGATGAAAACTTTAAAGTTTAAGTTCAAATAGTGATCGGATGTCGAATTATGTGCAAATGATCCCGGAATAGAATTTTGATGATTCCAACAGCTCCGTATGGTGATTTTGGACTTAGGAGCATGATCGGAATTTTATTTGGAAGTCCGTAGTGAAATTAGGCTTGAAATGGCTAAAATAGAAATTTAAAGTTTGAAAGTTTGACCGGGGAGTTGACTTTTTAATATCGGAGTCGGAATCCAGTTCTGAAACTTTTTACAGCTCTGTTATGTCATTGATGACTTGGGTGTAAAATTTGAGGTCAATCGGACTTGATTTGATAGGTTTCGACATCGAATGTAGAAGTTGAAAATTCTAAGTTTCATTAAGTTTGAATTGGAGCATGATTCGTGATTTTAGCGTTGTTTGATGTGATTTGAGGTTTCAAATATGTTTGAATGATGTTTTATGACTTGTTGGTATTTTGGGTTGAGGTCCCGAGGGCCTCGGGTGAGTTTCAGATGGTTAACAGATCAAAAGTGGGACTTAGCTGCTGCAAAAGCTGCTGCAATTTTTTTGCTGGAAATGCTATCAAAATCGGGCTGCCGGTCAAAATCGAGCTCCCTGACAAAATCGAGCTCCCTCACAAAATCGAGCTCCCTGACAAATCGAGCTCCCTGACAATCGAGCTCCCTGACAAAATCGAGGTCCTTGACAATCGAGGTCCCTGACAATATCGAGGTCCCTGATCTAACTGGACAGATCGAGCTCCCAAGATCGAACTGGACAGATCGAGCTCCAAAGATCGAACTAGATAAATCTGTAAGTTATAAAATCAGTGGCATTCAACATTTGCCATTTTTGACAAACTTGAGCTTGAACAGAGGCGACTTTTGACAGATTTTCAAGGTAAGACATTTGGGGTAAGTGATTCCAACTCGGATTTGGTCTATATACACAAATATATCATTGTTTTCACCATTTAATTAGTGTTTTGAGATTGAAATTTGGAAAATTTTAGAAATCTCATATAAATGAATTTTTGAGATTTCGGTGTCGATCCGGAGTCTGATTGGAGTGAAACTGGTATGGTTGGACACGTAATTAAATGGGTTGTCGGATTTTATAAGTTTTGCCGGATTCCGAGATGTGGACCTCACGGGCAAATTTTGAGCTAATTTCGAATTTTATTGAAAAATATAGTATTTTCTTATGAAATTGATTCCTATAATTTTTGTTGACTGTATCGAATTGCTTATGACTAGATACGAGTCGATCTGAGTTGAAAAATCGAGGAAAAAGCATAATACTTGGTTAAATTTGGAGCAAGTCGAGGTAAGTGACTTGTCTAACCTTGTGTGGGGGAAATTTTCCTAGGATTGGTATTAATTGTAATGTGATGAAAGTCGTGTACACGAGGTGACGAGTGTGCATACGGACTAAATGTGAAGGATTATGTGTTCAAATTATGAAGATCACTGTTACATATTAATTAAATTATTAAATCTTGTTATATTCTCCATTAATGATTTGATTTGTATACCTTAAAGTTGCTTGACATTTTCCTGCTAATTGTTTTACCTGTTTGATTGAAACTTGGTTTCTTTTATATTGTGCATTATTTGAAGGTTGATTTTCTTTAAATTAAGTATTATTAATATGAAATATTATTTTCCTGAATTATTTTATTCCTGATTATTTTCGCAATATTTTTGGTACTCATTGTGATGGAGCCGTGAGCTCTTTATTATGGAAAAATATTATTTTTGGATTATTTTGGCATGAGCCGTGAGCTCTTTATTATTGAAAAATATTGTTGTTGATTTATTTTTGGAAAATTGAAATATTGGGCATTTGAGGTGCAAATTGTGATATATTGTGATATTGATACGCATGCGGTGATATAAGGTCTGGGGATTGAAACGCATGCGGTGAGATAAGGGTGGCTTGATACGCGTGGCTAGTAGGGGTGACTACTAGAAGTCATGCGATATGATAAGGGAGACTAAAACGCGGGATGCTATTTTGGGAAAAATATTTTTTTAAAATAATTTGTGAAGGCTCCCGCGGTGATATAAGGAAATGAGATATTGTGAATTTATTTATGATTTGGGACTACGAGGTGATACCTCGGTAGTGCCCTTGTTGATATTGATTTATGGTCATAGTTGCCTTCGATTAATTGTTATGATTTTCATAAAGCTGATAGGAAATTCTGTTTTGATTCCAAGAGATATTATTTGCAATTAATTAGTGTCATTAAATGTGACATACTATTTGATTCATTTCCGCAGTCATTTTTATCTTATTAAATTGTTTAAATATTTTTCCATGTCATTATCTATTCTCCAGTAGGGCCTGACCTGACCTCGTCACTACTCTATTGATGTTAGGCTTGGCACTTACTGGGTACCGCTGTGGTGTACTCATACTACACTTCTGCACATCTTTTTGTGTAGATCCAGGTACATCTTACCAATTTAGACGTCAGTGAAGTTACCTGCGCACGAAGACTTCGAGGTATATCTGCCAGCGTCCGCAGACTCCGGAGTCCCCTTCTGTTGCTTCCTTATTTTTCTTTAGACCTTGATACATAGAAATATTGAGAATAAATTTTAGAAGCTTGTGACTTATTTCTACCGGGTTTTAGGAGTTGTAATTATTTGAATTGTAGTTTATTTATTTCAGATATTTATGATTATTCCGCAATGATAGGCTTACCTAGTCTTAGAGACTAGGTGCCATCACGACCTCCTACGGAGGGAATTTGGGGTCGTGACAAGTTGGTATCAGAGCACTAGATTCATAGGTGTTATGAGTCACAAGCAGGTTTAGTAGAGTCTTGCGGATCGGTACGGAGACGTCTGTACTTATCTTCGAGAGGCTATGGAACTGTTAGGAATTATTCACTTCTTTGATTCCTTATTGTGCGCCTTTGTTGATTTCAAGGTTCTTAACAATTGTCTTTCTGTTCTCTCACAGATGGTGAGGACACGCACAACTGGATGTGATGATCAGACACCCGCGCCCCCTGTTGGAGCCGCAAGAGGCCGGGGTCGGGGCAGAGGCCGAGGAAGACCACGTGGTGCAGCCAGAGCATCTGCACGAACTGCTGCACCAGAGCCACCAGTAGCTCCAGTTGGAGAGTAGGCACCTGAGATGCCCGTTACTACTCCTGCACTTCAGGAGACTCTTGCCCAGTTTTTGAGCATGTTTGGCACGTTAGCTCAGGCAGGATTAATTCCACTTGCTCCTGCCACATCTCAGGCTGGGGGAGGAGCGCAGACTCCCGCCGCCCATACTCCAGAGCCACGTGCCCAAGTTGACCATGCCCTAGAGGTTATACCAATGCAGCCAGTTGTCCCACTTCGGCCTGAGATTAGGACAGCAGTTTCAGAGGGAGAGCAGCTCAGGCTCGAGAAGTATAAGAAGTACCACCCTCCCACTTTCAACGGTCTAGCTTCAGAGGATGCTCAGGGTTTTCTGGAGGAATGTCACCGTATCCTTCATACTATTGTGGATTCCAGTGGAGTTTCTTTCACGGCATTCCAGTTTAGAGGAGTAGCCTACCAGTGGTGGCGGGCATATGAGTTGGATAGTCCGGCTGAGGCAGCTTCACTTACTTGGACTCAATTTTCAGATATGTTATTGAGGGAGTATGTTCCTCAGAGTCTTAGGGATGCTTGGCGCGCAGAGTTTGAGCAGCTGCGCCAGGGTTCTATGACCGTGTCAGAATATGCGGTCCGATTCAGTGATTTGGCTAGGCATGCACCAGCCTTAGTTGCTACTGTTCGAGAGCGGGTTCGTAGGTTTATTGAGGGTCTTCAGCCTAGTATCAGATATTGTATGGCGCGAGAGCTAGAGATGGACATCACATACCAACAGGTGGTGTCAATTTCTAGAAGATTGGAAGGTATGCAGACTCGTGGCCCTCGACCTTGAGCTCGATCTGGGCTTCGGTCGTGGCCCTCGACCCTGAGCTTGATCTGGGCTTACATCTGGGCATAAGCAATTTCCAACAGAAGGAAATTGCAACAGCTGTTCTAGTTCAATTTTTGATCCGTTAACCATCTGAAACTCACCCGAGGCCCTCGGAACCTCAACCAAATATACCAACAAGTCCTAAAACATCATACGAACTTAGTCGAATCCTCAATTCACCTCAAACAACGCTAAAACCATGAATTACACCCCAATTCAAGACTAATGAACTTTGAAATTTTTAATTTCTACAAACAACTCCGGAACCTACCAAATCACGTCCGATTGACCTCAAATTTTGCAAACAAGTCCTAAATGACATAACATAGATATTCCAATTTTCAGAATCGGATTCCGACCTCGATATCAAAAATTCAACCCCCCGGTCAAACTTCTCAAAAATAAAGCTTTCGGCATTTCAAGCCTAATTCCTCTACGGACTTCCAAAAAATATTCCGGACATGCACTGAAACCCAAAATCACCATACAGAGCTATTGGAATCATCAAAATTCAAATCCGAGGTCGTTTACACATAGGTCCATATCCGGTCCACTTTTCTAACTTAAAATTTTCAATTATGAGACTAATTGTCTCATTTCACTCCGAGTTCCTTCTGGACTCGAACCAACTAACACGATATAGCATAATATAGCTGAATAACACAAAAAGAAGTAAGAATGGGGAAAACGGGGTTATAACTCTCGAAACGACCGACCGGGTCGTTACACTTGAAAGGTTCCAGCCACGTTCACCGGTAGGATAATCTCCCTTTAGTTGTTTCACTGGACATATTGAAGCCGTTTAAGACTCGAGCTGCGGGGACAATTTGACTTTGTAGGCTGAGCTGCTCCACGACCCTCGATCGGATGATATTTGCCGAGCTACCTGGATCCAATAAAGCACGCTTAACTTGAACTTTATTTAACAAGATAGAAATTATCAGAGCATCGTTGTGGGGTTGATAAATGCCTTCTGTTTCTTCGTTGTTGAATGATTAAGTGCCTTCGGGCACATAATCTCGGGTTCATTTTTTCCTAGTGATTGATACCTTAGTGCGTTTGAATATGGGTTCCTGTGGGATGTCGACCCTACCGACGATCATATGAATGACATGTTGGGGTTCTTCCTGTTCATTTTTCCTGTTGGCATCCCTTTCTCTGAAATGATTCTTGGCTCGATCGCTGAGGAACTCCCGAAGGTGACCCTCATTGAATAGACGGGCTACCTTCTCCCTTAATTGCCTGCAATCCTCTGTCTTGTGACCATGCGTGCCATGATACTTGCACATAAAATTTGGGTTTCTTTGGGAAGGACCAATTTGTATGGGTTTGGGCCACCTAGTATCTCTGATCCTTCCAATTGCCGAAATAATGCCCGATGCATAGATGCTAAAGTTATATTCCGATAATCGATGTGCCTCTTTGGGATCGGCATACTTGTCGAAACCACTTTTGCTCATAAGTCCCCGAGAATTCTGTCCTCGATCACTTCTTCGATCGTTCCGGGCGGAACTGCATACCGAACCATTGTTCCTTCGATCTTCGGTATATGGTTAATATCGATCCTTGTTCGACCTTGGCTCCCTGTCGATGCCCCTCTTGTTTTTAACTATCAACCTATTTGGATATACTGAACCGGAAGGGGCTCCTAATTGGTCGTCCTCGACCCTGATCTTCGACTGATATCGATTGTGTACATCTGCCCAAGTTATAGCTGGATACTCAATCAAATTTTATTTCAACTTTCGTGATGCTATCGAACTCCGTTCGTTCAACCCTTGGGTGAAAGCTTGAACGGCCCAATCATCTATGACCGATGGCAACTCCATGCGTTCCATTTGAAATCGGGACACGTACTCCCTTAGCATTTCATTATCCCTTTGTCTTTCTTTGAAAAGGTCTGATTTCCTCATTGCGACCTTTATGGCTCCGGCATGTGCCTTTACGAAAGAATCTCCTAACATGGCAAATGAATCGAGGAATTTGGTGGCAGGTTGTGATACCAAATCATTGCTCCCTTCGAAAGGGTCTTGTGATGACCCAAAATGTCATCTTTAAATTTAATGATTAATTATGTGATCTAAGAACTATTTACCATTACTCGACTTGCGTGTGCAATCCGTAAAAATTTTCCGGAAAGTTTTTAGGTAAAAAATGGATTAAAATGTGAATTAGATGTTTAAAACACAATTGAATTGACTTTGGTCAATATTTTGAGCAAACGGACTCGGATCAGTATTTTGACAGTTTTGGTAGGTCCGTATCGTGAATTGGGACTTGGACGTATGCCCAGAATCAAATTCCGAGGTCCCTAGCCCGAGATATGGAATTTTGATGAAAAATTTAAAGTTTGATTTCAAATAGTGATCGGATGTCGAATTATGAGCAAATGATCCCGGAATAGAATTTTGATGATTCCAACAGCTCCGTATGGTGATTTTGGACTTAGGAGCGTGATCGGAATTTTATTTGAAAGTCCATAGTGAAATTAGGCTTGAAATGGCTAAAATAGGAATTTAAAGTTTGAAAGTTTGACCGGGGAGTTGACTTTTTGATATCGGGGTCGGAATCCAGTTCTGAAACTTTTTACAGCTCTGTTATGTCATTGATGACTTGGGTGCAAAATTTGAGGTCAATCGGACTTGATTTGATAAGCTTCGACATTGAATGTAGAAGTTGGAAATTCTAAGTTTCATTAAGCTTGAATTGGAGCATGATTCGTGATTTTAGCGTTGTTTGATGTGATTTGAGGTTTCAAATAAGTTTGAATGATGTTTTAGGACTTGTTGGTATTTTGGGTTGAGGTCCCGAGGGCCTCGGGTGAGTTTCGGATGGTTAACGGATCAAAAATGGGACTTAGCTGCTACAAAAGCTGCTGCAATTTTTTTGCTGGAAATGCTATCAAAATCGGGCTGCCTGTCAAAATCGAGCTCCCTGACAAAATCAAGCTCCCTGAAAAAATCGAGCTCCCTGACAAAATCGAGCTCCCTGACAAATCGAGGTCCCTGACAAAATCGAGGTCCCTGACAATCGAGGTCCCTGACAAAATCGAGGTCCCTGAAAAAATCGAGGTCCCTGATCTAACTGGACAGATCGAGCTCCCAAGATCGAACTGGACAGATCGAGCTCCCAAGATCGAACTAGACAGATCTGTAAGTTATTAAAACAGTGGCATTCAACATTTGCCATTTTTGACAAACTTGAGCTTGAACAGAGGCGACTTTTGATAGATTTTCAAGGAAAGACATTTGGGGTAAGTAATTCCAACTTGGATTTGGTCTATATACACAAATATATCATTGTTTTCTCCATTTAATTAGTGTTTTGAGATTGAAATTTGGAAAATTTTAGAAATCTCATAGAAATGAATTTTTGAGATTTCGGTGTCGATCTGGAGTCCGATTGGAGTGAAACTGGTATGGTTGGACTCGTAATTAAATGGGTTGTCGGATTTTATAAGTTTCACCGGATTCCGAGATGTGGACCCCACGGGCAAATTTTGAGCTAATTTCGAATTTTATTGAAAAATATAGTATTTTCTTATGAAATTGATTCCTATAATTTTTGTTGACTGTATCGAATTACTTATGACTAGATACGAGTCGATCTGAGTCAAAAAATCAAGGAAAAAGCATAATACTTGGTTAAATTGGAGCAAGTCGAGGTAAGTGACTTGTCTAACCTTGTGTGGGAGAAATTTCCCTAGGATTGGTATTAATTGTAATGTGATGAAAGTCGTGTACACGAGGTGACGAGTGTGTACACGGACTAAATGTGAAGGATTATGTGTTCAAATTATGAAGATCACTGTTACATATTAATTAAATTATTAAATCTTGTTATACTCTCCATTAATGATTTGATTTGTATACCTTAAAGTTGCTTGACATTTTCCTGCTAATTGTTTTACCTGTTTGATTGAAACTTGATTTCTTTTATATGGTGCATTATTTGAAGGTTGATTTTCTTTAAATTAAGTATTATTAATATGAAATATTATTTTCCTGAATTATTTTATTCCTGATTATTTTCGCAATATTTTTGGTACTCTTTGTGATGGAGCCGTGAGCTCTTTATTATTGAAAAATATTGTTGTTGATTTATTTTTGGAAAATTAAAATATTGGGCATTTGAGATGCAAATTGTGATATATTGTGATATTGATGCGCATGCGGTGATATAAGGTCTAGGGATTGAAACGCATGCGGTGAGATAAGGGTGGCTTGATACGCGTGGCTAGTAGGGGTGACTACTAGAAGTCATGCGGTATGATAAGGGAGGCTAAAACGCGGGATGCTATTTTGGAAAAAATATTTTTTTAAAATAATTTGTGAAGGCTCCCGCGGTGATATAAGGAAATGAGATATTGTGAATTTATTTATGATTTGGGACTACGAGGTGGTACCTCGGTAGTGCCCTTGTTGATATTGATTTATGGTCATAGTTGCCTTCGATTAATTGTTATGATTTTCATAAAGCTGATAGGAAATTCTGTTTTGATTCCACGAGATATTATTTGCAATTAATTAGTGTCATTAAATGTGACATACTATTTGATTCATTTCCGCATTCATTTTTATCTTATTAAATTGTTTAAATATTTTTCCATGTCATTATCTATTCTCCAGTAGGGCCTGACCTGACCTCGTCACTACTCTATTGAGGTTTGGCTTGGCACTTACTGGGTACCGTTGTGGTGTACTCATACTACGTTTCTGCACATCTTTTTGTGTAGATCCAGGTACATCTTACCAATTTAGACGTCAGTGAAGTTACCTGCGCACGAAGACTTCGAGGTATATCTGCCAGCGTCCGCAGACTCCGGAGTCCCCTTCTATCATTTTAGGTTGCTTCCTTATTTTTCTTTAGACCTTGATACATAGAAATATTGAGAATAAATTTTAGAAGCTTGTGACTTATTTCTACCGGGTTTTAGGAGTTGTCATTATTTGAATTGTAGTTTATTTATTTCAGATATTTATGATTATTCCGCATTGATAGGTTTACCTAGTCTTAGAGACTAGGTGCCATCACGACCTCCTACGGAGGGAATTTGGGGTCGTGACAAGTTGGTATCAGAGCACTAGGTTCATAGGTGTTATGAGTCACAAGCAGGTTTAGTAGAGTCTTGCGGATCGGTACGGAGACGTCTGTACTTATCTTCGAGAGGCTATGGAACTGTTAGGATTTATTCACTTCTTTGATTCCTTATTGTGCGCCTTTGTTGATTTCAAGGTTCTTAACAATTGTCTTTCTGTTCTCTCACAGATGGTGAGGACACGCACAACTGGATCTGATGATCAGACACCCGCGCCCCCTGTTGGAGCCGCAAGAGGCCGGGGTCGGGGCAAAGGCCGAGGAAGACCACGTGGTGTAGCTAGAGCATCTGCACGAACTGCTGCACCAGAGCCACCAGTAGCTCTAGTTGGAGAGTAGGCACCTGAGACGCCCGTTACTACTCCTGCACTTCAGGAGACTCTTGCCCAGTTTTTGAGCATGTTTGGCACTTTAGCTCAGGCAGGATTAATTCCACTTGCTCCTGCCACATCTCAGGCTGGGGGAGGAGTGCAGACTCCCGCCGCCCATACTCCAGAGCCACGTGCCCAAGTTGACCATGCCCCAGAGGTTATACCAGTGCAGCCAGTTGTCCCAGTTCGGCCTGATATTAGGACAGCAGTTTCAGAGGGAGAGCAGCTCAGGCTCGAGAGGTATAAGAAGTACCACCCTCCCACTTTCAGCGGTCTAGCTTCAGAGGATGCTCAGGGTTTTCTGGAGGAATGTCACCGTATCCTTCATACTATTATGGATTCCAGTGGAGTTTCTTTCATGGCATTCCAGTTTAGAGGAGTAGCCTACCAGTGGTGGCGGGCATATGAGTTGGATAGTCCGGCTGAGGCAGCTTCACTTACTTGGACCCAATTTTCAGATATGTTGTTGAGGGAGTATGTTCCTCAGAGTCTTAGGGATGCTTGGCACGCAGAGTTTGAGAAGCTGCGCCAGGGTTCTATGACCGTGTCAGAATATGCAGTCCGATTCAGTGATTTGGCTAGGCATGCACCAGCCTTAGCTGCTACTGTTCGAGAGCGGGTTCGTAGGTTTATGAGGGTCTTCACCCTAGTATCAGATATTGTATGGCGCGAGAGCTAGAGATAGACATCACATACCAACAGGTGGTGTCAATTTCTAGAAGATTGGAAGGTATGCGGACTCGTGGCCCTCGACCCTGAGCTCGATCTGGGCTTACATCTGGGCAGAAGCAATTTCCAACAGAAGGAAATTACAGCAGCTATTCTAGTTCAATTTTTGATCTGTTAACCATCTGAAACTCACCCGAGGCCCTCGGGACCTCAACCAAATATACCAACAAATCCTAAAATATCATACGAACTTAGTCGAATCCTCAATTCACCTCAAACAACGCTAAAACCATGAATTACACCCCAATCCAAGCCTAATGAACTTTGAAATTTTTAATTTCTACAAACAACTCCGGAACCTACCAAATCACGTCCGATTGACCTCAAATTTTGCAAACAAGTCCTAAATGACATAACATAGATATTCCAATTTTCAGAATCGGATTCCGACCTCGATATCAAAAATTCAACCCCCCCGGTCAAACTTCTCAAAAAATAAAACTTTCGGCATTTCAAGCCTAATTCCTCTACGGACTTTCAAAAAATATTCCGGACACGCACCGAAACCCAAAATTATCATACGGAGCTATTGGAATCATCAAAATTCAAATCCGAGGTCGTTTACACATAGGTCCATATCCGGTCCACTTTTCTAACTTATAATTTTTAATTATGAGACTAATTGTCTCATTTCACTCCGAGTTCCTTCTGGACTCGAACCAACTAACCCGATATAGCATAATATAGCTGAATAACACAAAAAGAAGTAGGAATGTGGAAAATGGGGTTATAACTCTCGAAACGACCTACCGGGTCGTTACACTTGAATGGTTCCAGCCACGTTCACCGGTAGGATAATCTCCCTTTAGTTTTTTCACTGGACATATTGAAGCCGTTTAAGACTCGAGCTGAGGGGACAATTTGACTTTGTAGGCTGAGCTGCTCCACGACCCTCGATCGGATGATATTTGCCGAGCTACCTGGATCCAATAAAGCACGCTTAACTTGAATTTATTTAACAAGATAGAAATTATCAGAGCATCGTTGTGGGGTTGATAAATGCCTTCTGTTTCTTCGTTGTTGAATGATTAAGTGCCTTCGGGCACATAATCTCGGGTTCATTTTTTCCTAGTGATTGATACCTTAGTGCGTTTGAATATGGGTTCCTGTGGGATGTCGACCCCACCGACGATCATATGAATGACATGTTGGGGTTCTTGGGCTACCTTCTCCCTTAATTGCCTGCAATCCTCGGTCTTGTGACCATGCATGCCATGATACTTGCACATAAAATTTGGGTTTCTTTGGGAAGGACCAATTTGTATGGGTTTGGGCCACCTAGTATCTCTGATCCTTGCGATTGCCGAAACAATGCCCGATGCATAGATGCTAAAGTTATATTCCGATAATCGATGTGCCTCTTTGGGATCGGCATACTTGTCGAAACCACTTTTGCTCATAAGTCCCCGAGAATTCTGTCCTCGATCACTTCTTCGATCGTTCCGGACGGAACTGCATCCCGAACCGTTGTTCCTTCGATCTTCGGTATATGGTTAATATCGGTCCTTGTTCGACCTTGGCTCCCTGTCGATGCCCCTCTTGTTTTTAACTATCAACCTATTTGGATATACTGAACCGGAATGAGCTCCTAATTGGTCGTCCTCGACCCTGATCTTCGACTGATATCGATTGTGTACATCTGCCCAAGTTATAGCTGGATACTCAATCAAATTTTATTTCAACTTTCGTGATGCTATCGAACTCCGTTCGTTCAACCCTTGGGTGAAAGCTTGAACGGCCCAATCATCTATGACCGGTGGCAACTCCATGCGTTCCATTTGAAATCGGGACACGAACTCCCTTAGCATTTCATTATCCCTTTGTCTTTCTTTGAAAAGGTCTGATTTCCTCGTTGCGACCTTTATGGCTCCGGCATGTGCCTTTACGAAAGAATCTCCTAACATGGCAAATGAATCGAGGAATTTGGTGGCAGGTTGTGATACCAAATCATTGCTCCCTTCGAAAGGGTCTTGTGATGACCCAAAATGTCATCTTTAAATTTAATGATTAATTATGTGATCTAAGAACTATTTACCATTACTCGACTTGTGTGTGCAATCCGTAAAAATTTTCCGGAAAGTTTTTAGGTAAAAAATGGATTAAAATGTGAATTAGATATTTAAAACACAATTGAATTGACTTTGGTCAATATTTTGAGCAAACGGACTCGGATCAGTATTTTGACAGTTTTGGTAGGTCCGTATCATGAATTGAGACTTGGACGTATGCCCAGAATCAAATTCCGAGGTCCCTAGCCCGAGATATGGAATTTTGATGAAAAATTTAAAGTTTGAGTTCAAATAGTGATCGGATGTCGAATTATGTGCAAATGATCCCAGAATAGAATTTTGATGATTCCAACAGCTCCGTATGGTGATTTTGGACTTAGGAGCGTGATCGGAATTTTATTTGAAAGTCCATAGTGAAATTAGGCTTGAAATGGCTAAAATAGGAATTTAAAGTTTGAAAGTTTGACCGGGGAGTTGACTTTTTGATATCGGGGTCGGAATCCAGTTCTGAAACTTTTTACAGCTCTGTTATGTCATTGATGACTTGGGTGCAAAATTTGAGGTCAATTGGACTTGATTTGATAAGTTTCGACATCGAATGTAGAAGTTGTTAATTCTAAGTTTCATTAAGCTTGAATTGGAGCATGATTCGTGATTTTAGCGTTGTTTGATGTGATTTGAGGTTTCAAATAAGTTTGAATGATGTTTTAGGACTCGTTGGTATTTTGGGTTGAGGTCCCGAGGGCCTCGGGTAAGTTTCGGATGGTTAACGGATCAAAAGTGGGACTTAGCTGCTGCAAAAGCTGCTGCAATTTTTTTTGCTGGAAATGCTGTCAAAATCGGGCTGCCTATCAAAATCGAGCTCCCTGACAAAATCAAGCTCCCTGAAAAAATCGAGCTCCCTGACAAATCGAGCTCCCTGACAATCGAGGTCCCTGACAAAATCGAGGTCCCTGAAAAAATCGAGGTCCCTGATCTAACTGGACAGATCGAGCTCCCAAGATCGAACTGGACAGATCGAGCTCCCAAGATCGAACTAGACAGATCTGTAAGTTATAAAAACAGTGGCATTCAACATTTGCCATTTTTGACAAACTTGAGCTTGAACAGAGGCGACTTTTGACAGATTTTCAAGGAAAGACATTTGGGGTAAGTGATTCCAACTTGGATTTGGTCTATATACACAAATATATCATTGTTTTCACCATTTAATTAGTGTTTTGAGATTGAAATTTGGATAATTTTAGAAATCTCATAGAAATGAATTTTTGAGATTTCGGTGTCGATCTGGAGTCCGATTGGAGTGAAACTGGTATGGTTGGACTCGTAATTAAATGGGTTGTCGGATTTTATAAGTTTCACCGGATTCCGAGATGTGGGCCCCACGGGCAAATTTTGAGCTAATTTCGAATTTTATTGAAAAATATTGTATTTTCTTATGAAATTGATTCCTATAATTTTTGTTGACTGTATCGAATTACTTATGACTAGATACGAGTCGATCTAAGTAAAAAAATCAAGGAAAAAGCATAATACTTGGTTAAATTGGAGCAAGTCGAGGTAAGTGACTTGTCTAACCTTGTGTGGGAGAAATTTTCCTAGGATTGGTATTAATTGTAATGTGATGAAAGTCATATACACGAGGTGACGAGTGTGTACACGGACTAAATGTGAAGGATTATGTGTTCAAATTATGAAGATCACTGTTACATATTAATTAAATTATTAAATCTTGTTAGACTCTCCATTAATGATTTGATTTGTATACCTTAAAGTTGCTTGACATTTTTCTGCTAATTGTTTTACCTGTTTGATTGAAACTTGATTTCTGGTACTCTTTGTGATGGAGCCGTGAGCTCTTTATTGTGGAAAAATATTATTTTTGGATTATTTTGGCATGAGCCATGAGCTCTTTATTATTGAAAAATATTGTTGTTGATTTATTTTTGGAAAATTGAAATATTGGGCATTTGAGATGCAAATTGTGATATTGATACGCATGCGGTAATATAAGGTCTGGGGATTGAAACGCATGCGGTGAGATAACGGTGGCTTGATACGCGTGGCTAATAGGGGTGACTACTAGAAGTCATGCGGTATGATAAGGGAGGCTAAAACGCGGGATGCTATTTCGGGAAAAATATTTTTTTTAAATAATTTGTGAAGGCTCCCGCGGTGATATAAGAAAATGAGATATTGTGAATTTATTTATGATTTGGGACTACGAGGTGGTACCTCGGTAGTGCCCTTGTTGATATTGATTTATGGTCATAGTTGCCTTCGATTAATTGTTGTGATTTTCATAAAGCTGAAAGGAAATTCTGTTTTGATTCCACGAGATATTATTTGCAATTAATTAGTGTCATTAAATGTGACATACTATTTGATTCATTTCCGCAGTCATTTTTATCTTATTAAATTGTTTAAATATTTTTCCATGTCATTATCTATTCTCCAGTAGGGCCTGACCTGACCTCGTCACTACTCTATTGATGTTAGGCTTGGCACTTACTGGGTACCGCTGTGGTGTACTCATACTACGCTTCTGCACATCTTTTTGTGCAGATCCAGGTACATCTTACCAATTTAGACGTCAGTGAAGTTACCTGCACACGAAGACTTCGAGGTATATCTGCCAGCGTTCGCAGACTCCGGAGTCCCCTTCTATCATTTTATGTTGCTTCCTTATTTTTCTTTAGACCTTGATACATAGAAATATTGAGAATAAATTTTAGAAGCTTGTGACTTATTTCTACCGGATTTTGGGAGTTGTAATTATTTGAATTGTAGTTTATTTATTTCAGATTTTTACGATTATTTCGCATTGATAGGCTTACCTAGTCTTAGAGACTAGGTGCCATCACGATGGGGTCGTGACAAGTTGGTATTAGAGCACTAGGTTCATAGGTGTTATGAGTCACAAGCAGGTTTAGTAGAGTCTTGCGGATCGGTACGGAGACGTCTGTACTTATCTTCGAAAGGCTATGGAACTGTTAGGAATTATTCACTTCTTTGATTCCTTCGAAAGGCTATGGTTCTTAACAATTTCTTTCTGTTCTCTCATAGATGGTGAGGACACGCACAATTGGATCTGATGATCAGACACCCGCGCCCCCTTATTGGAGCCGCAAGAGGCCGGGGTCGGGGCAGAGGCCGAGGAAGACCACGTTGTGCAGCCAGAGCATCTGCACGAACTGCTGCACCAGAGCCACCAGTAGCTCTAGTTGGAGAGTAGGCACCTGAGACGCCCGTTACTACTCCTGCACTTTAGGAGACTCTTGCCCAGATTTTGAGCATGTTTGGCACTTTAGCTCAGGCAGGATTAATTCCACTTGCTCCTGCCACATCTCAGGCTGGGGGAGGAGCGCAGACTCCCGCCGCCCATACTCCAGAGCCACGTGCCCAAGTTGACCATGCCCCAGAGGTTATACCAGTGCAGCCAGTTGTCCCAGTTCGGCCTGAGATTAGGACAGCAGTTTCAGAGGGAGAGCAGCTTAGGCTCGAGAGGTATAAGAAGTACCACCCTCCCACTTTCAGCGGTCTAGCTTCAGAGGATGCTCAGGGTTTTCTGGAGGAATGTCACCGTATCCTTCATACTATTGTGGATTCCAGTGGAGTTTCTTTCACGGCATTCCAGTTTAGAGGAGCAGCCTACCAGTGGTGGCGGGCATATGAGTTGGATAGTCCGGCTGAGGCAGCTTCACTTACTTGGACTCAATTTTCAGATATGTTGTTGAGGGAGTATGTTCCTCAGAGTCTTAGGGATGCTTGGCGCGCAGAGTTTGAGCAGCTGTGCCAGGGTTCTATGACCGTGTCAGAATATGCGGTCCGATTCAGTGATTTGGCTAGGCATGCACCAGTCTTAGTTGCTACTGTTCGAGAGCGGGTTCGTAGGTTTATTGAGGGTCTTCACCCTAGTATCAGATACTGTATGGCGCGAGAGCTAGAGATGGACATCACATACCAACAGGTGGTGTCAATTTCTAGAAGATTGGAAGGTATGCGGACTCGGGAGAGGGAAGAGAGGGAAGCTAAGAGTTCCCGAGATTCTGGCACATATAATAATTCTCGTGCCCCAGTTGTAGCCCGACATGGTAGAGGTTATGTGGGCCGTCCTATTCATTCAGCACTTTCTGCTTCCAGTGGTATTCCGACTACTCCCAGACCTCAGGTTCCATATTATGCACCACCGGTGTCTTTTGTACCTCCTGTACGGGGTGCTTTCCGTGGACAGTCTAGTAGATCAGGCCCAAGCTAGTCCCAGTAGCCACGTCCTCCGAGGGCTTGTTTTGAGTATGGTGACACTCGCCATATTATGAGAGATTGCCCAGATTTAGGAGGGGTGCACCTCCACAGATTTCTCAGGCCCCACCTATTCCACAAGGTCCTCCGGCTTCTCAGGCCATGATTTCTGCACCAGTTGCCACTCCACCTACACAGCCAGCTAGAGGTGGAGGTCGGGCAGGTAGAGGTCGCCCTAGAGGGGGAGGCCAGGCCAGATATTATGCCCTTCCTGCTAGGACAGATGTTGTTGCATTCGATTCTGTTATCACAGGTATTATTTTGATCTGTCATAGAGATGCGTCAGTCTTATTTGATCCAGGCTCCACTTATTCTTATGTGTCATCTTATTTTGCCCCATATTTGGGCGTATCACGTGATTCCTTGAGTTCTTCTATTTATGTATCTACACCCGTGGGTGAATCTATTATTGTGGATCATGTGTATCGGTCGTGTTTAATTATTATCAATGGTTTTGAGACCAGAGCTGCTTTATTATTGCTCAGTATGGTGGATTTCGATATTATTTTGGGCATGGACTGGTTGTCACCCTATCACGCTATTCTTGATTGTTACGCCAAGACGGTGACGTTGGCTATGCTAGGTCTACCGCGGCTAAAGTGGAGAGGTACCTCAGATCATGTTCCTAGCAGGGTTGTTTCATTTCTTAAAGCTCAACGAATAGTTGAGAGGGGGTGTGATGTGTATCTGGCCTATGTAAGAGATTTTAGTATTCATACTCCTAATGTGGAGTCAGTTCCTGTAGTAATGGATTTTCCTGATGTATTTCCAGCGGATCTTCCGGGTATGCCGCCCGACAGGGATGTTGACTTTGGCATTGATTTGTTACCGGGCACTCAGCCCATTTCTATTCCACCATATCGTATGGCCCCAGCAGAGTTGAAAGAATTAAAAGAATAGTTATAGGAGTTGCTTGATAAGGGTTTCATTTGGCCTAGTGTATCGCCTTGGGGTGCTCCTGTCTTATTTGTAAAGAAGAAGGATGGTTCTATGCGGATGTGTATTGATTACCGCCAGTTGAACAAGATTACTGTGAAGAACAGGTATCCATTGCCACGTATTGATGACCTATTTGATCAGCTTCAGGGTGCCAGGGTATTCTTAAAAATTGACTTGCGTTCAGGCTATCATCAGTTGAAGATTCGAGATCCAGATATCCCGAAGACTGCTTTCATGACTCGGTACGGTCATTACGAGTTCCTTGTGATGTCTTTTGGGCTGACCAATGCCCCAGCAACATTTATGCACTTAATGAATAGTGTATTTCAGCCCTATCTTGATTCCTTCGTCATTGTGTTTATTGACGACATTCTGGTGTATTCCCGGAGTCAGGAAGATCATGAACAGCACCTGAGGATTGTGCTTCAGATTTTGAGAGAAAAGAAGTTATATGCAAAATTTTCAAAGTGTGAATTCTGGCTTGATTCAGTGGGAATTTTAGGTCATATAGTTTCGTGTGAGGGGATCAAGGTAGATCCAAAGAAGATTGAAGCAGTGCAGAGTTGGTCCAGACCGTCCTCAGTTATGGAAATCTAGAGTTTCCTTAGTTTGGCTGGGTATTATCGCCGATTTGTAAAGGGTTTCTCTTCTATTGCTGCATCTATGACCAAATTGACCCAGAAGGGTGCTCCGTTCAGGTGGACCGAGGAATGTGAGGAAAGCTTCCAAAAGCTCAAGACAGCTTTGACTACAGCCCCAGTATTGGTATTACCTACAAGTACAGGATCTTATACTATGTATTGTGATGCGCCGCGTATTAGTCTCGGTGCAGTGTTGATGCAAGACGGTAGGGTGATTGCTTACGCGTCCAGACAGTTAAAGGTGCATGAGAAGAATTATCCTGTATATGACCTGGAGTTAGCAGCTATTGTTCATGCCTTAAAAATTTGGCGGCATTATTTGTACAGTGTCCATTGTGAAATCTACACCGATCACCGGAGTCTACAACATCTGTTTAAACAGAAGGATCTTAATTTGCGGCAGCGGAGATGGTTGGAGTTGCTTAAGGATTATGACATCACCATTCTCTATCATTCGGGGAAGGCCAATGTGGTGGCCGATGCCTTGAGTCGTAAGGCGGGGAGTTTGGGCAGCTTAGCATATTTACCGGTAGCAGAGAGGCCTTTAGCCATGGATGTTTAGGCCTTGGCCAACCAGTTTGTTAGATTGGATATTTTCGAGCCGAGTCGGATTTTGGCTTGCGTGGTTTCTCAGTCTTTACTTTATGATCGTATCAGGGAACGTCAGTATGATGACCCCCATCTGCTTGTCCTTAAGGATACAGTTCAGCATGGTGATGCCAAGGAAGTCACTATTGGAGAAGACGATGTACTACGGATGCAGGGCAGGCTATGAGTGCCTAATGTGGACGGCTTGCGTGAGTTGATTCTCCAGGAGGCTCACAGTTCGCGGTACTCCATTCATCCAGGTGCTGCGAAGATGTATCAGGACTTGAGACAACACTATTGGTGGAGGCGGATAAAGAAGGACATAGTGGGGTATGTATCTCGGTGTCTAAATTGTCAACAGGTAAAATATGAGCATTAACGACCGGGTGGATTACTTTAGAAGTTAGAGATTCCAGAATGAAAATGGGAGCGGATCACTATGGATTTCGTTGTTGGGCTCCCACGGACTCAGCGGAAGTTGGACGCAGTTTGGGTGATTGTGGATAAGCTGACCAAATCAGCTCATTTCATTCCTGTGATTACTACTTACTCTTCAGAGCAGCTGGCTCAGGTATATATTCGTGAGATTGTCAGACTTCACAGTGTACCAGTATCTATCATCTCTGACTGGGGTACACAGTTTACCTCACGATTTTGGAGGGCAGTACAGCATGAGTTGGGTACCCGAGTAGAGTTGAGTACAACATTTCACCCTCAGACGGACGGGCAGTCCGAACGCATTATTCAGATACTGGAGGATATGCTCCGTGTGTGTGTGATAGATTTTGGGGGGTGCTTGGGAACAGTTCTTACCACTTGCGGAGTTTGCTTACAACAACACTTACCAGTCAATCATTCAGATGGCTCCGTATGAGGCCTTGTATGGTAGGCGATGCCGGTCTCCAGTGGGTTGGTTCGAACCAGGCGAGGCTAGACTTTTGGGTACAGACTTGGTTCAGGATGCCCTGGAAAAGGTTAAGTTGATTCAGGATCGACTTCGTACAGCCCAATCTAGACAGAAGAGTTATGCGGATCGAAAGGTTCGTGATGTTGCATTCATGGTTGGTGAGCGGGTTTCGCCTATGAAGGGTGTGATGAGGTTCGGGAAGAAGGGCAAGTTGAGCCCTAGGTATATTGGGCCTTTTGAGATTCTTGAGAGAGTTGGAGAGGTGGCTTACAGACTTGCACTACCACCTAGTCTTTCTGCGGTTCATCCGGTATTCCATGTTTCTATGCTTCAAAAATATCACGGCGATCCGTCTCATGTGTTAGACTTCAGTTCGGTTCAGTTGGACAAGGATCTATCTTATGTTGAGGAACCAGTGGCTATTTTAGATAGGCAGGTTCAAAAGCTGAGGTCAAAGAACATTGCTTCCGTAAAGGTTCAGTGGAGGGGTCATCCGGTCGCGGAGGCGACTTGGGAGGTCGAGAATGATTTACGCAGCTGTTATCTACACTTATTCACCAGCTTAGGTACTTTTTCTAACTCTGTTCGAGGATGAACGTTTGTTTTAGAGGTGGAGAATGTGATGACCCAAAATGTCATCTTTAAATTTAATGATTAGTTATGTGATCTAAGCACTATTTACCATTACTCGACTTGCGTGTGCAGTCCGTAAAAATTTTCCGAAAAGTTTTCAGGTGAAAAATGGATTAAAATATGAATTAGATGTTTAAAACATAACTAAATTGACTTTGGTCAACATTTTGAGCAAACGGACTCGGATCAGTATTTTGACAGTTCCGGTAGGTCCGTATCGTGAATTGGGACTTGGGCGTATGCCCGGAACCAAATTCTGAGGTCCCTAGCTCGAGATATGAAATTTTGATAAAAAATTTAAAGTTTGAGTTCAAATAGTGACCGGATGTCGAATTATGTGCAAATGGCCCGGAATAGAATTTTGATAATTCCAACAGCTCCGTATGGTGATTTTGGACTTAGGAGCGTGATCGGATTTTATTTGGAAGTCCGTAGTGAAATTAGGCATGAAATGGCTAAAATGGGAATTTAAAGTTTGAAAGTTTGACCGGGGAGTTGACTTTTTGATATCGGGGTCGAAATCCAGTTCTGAAAATTTTCACAGCTCCGTTATGTCATTTATGACTTGGGTGCAAAATTTGAGGTCAATCGGACTTGATTTGATAGGTTTCGACATCGAATGTAGAAGTTGGAAATTCTAAGTTTCATTAAGCTTGAATTGGAGCATGATTCGTGATTTTAGCGTTGTTTGATGTGATTTGAGGTTTCAAATAAGTTTGTATGATGTTTTAGGACTTGTTGGTGTTTTGGGTTGAGGTACCGAGGGCATCGGGTGAGTTTCGGATGGTTAACGGATCAAAAGTGGGACTTAGCTGCTGCAAAAGCTGCTGCAATATTACTGCTGGAAATGCTGTCAAAATCGAGCTCCCTGACAAAATCGATCTTCCTGACAAAATCGAGCTCCCTGAAAAAATCGAGCTCCCTGACAAAATCGAGCTCCATGACAAATCGAGGTCCCTGA
Organism: Nicotiana tomentosiformis; assembly: GCF_000390325.3. Taxonomy (NCBI): domain Eukaryota; kingdom Viridiplantae; phylum Streptophyta; class Magnoliopsida; order Solanales; family Solanaceae; genus Nicotiana; species Nicotiana tomentosiformis. Next base: position 12,817,259 of record NC_090814.1, read on the forward strand.
CAATCGAGGTCCCTGACAAAATCGAGGTCCCTGACAATCGAGGTCCCTGATCGAACTGGACAGATCGAGCTCCCAAGATCAAACTGGACAGATCGAGTTCCCAAGATCGAACTGGATAAATCTGTAAGTTATAAAAACAGTGGCATTCAACATTTGCCATTTTTGACAAACTTGAGCTTGAACAGAGGCGACTTTTGATAGATTTTCAAGGAAAGACATTTGGTATAAGTGATTTCAACTCGGATTTGGTCTATATACACAAATATATCATTGTTTTCACCATTTAATTAGTGTTTTGAGATTGAAATTTAGAAAATTTTAGAAATCTTATAGAAATGAAATTTTGAGATTTCGGTGTCGATCCGGAGTCCGATTGGAGTGAAACTGGTATGGTTGGACTCGTAATTGAATGGGTTGTCGGATTTTATAAGTTTCGCCGGATTTCGAGATGTGGGCCCTACGGGCAAATTTTGAGCTAATTTCGGATTTTATTAAAAAATATAGTATTTTCTTATGAAATTGATTCCTATAATTTTTGTTGACTGTATCGAATTACTTATGACTAGATACGAGTCGATCGGAGTTGAAAAATCGAGGAAAAAGCATAATACTTGGTTAAATTGGAGCAAGTCGAGGTAAGTGACTTGTCTAACCTTGTGTGGGGGAAATTTCCCTAGGATTGGTATTAATTGTAATGTGATAAAAGTCGTGTACACAATGTGACGAGTGTGTACACGGACTAAATGTGAAGGATTATGTGTTCAAATTATGAAGATCATTGTTACATATTAATTAAATTATTAAATCTTGTTATATTCTCCATTAATGATTTGATTTGTATACCTTAAAGTTGCTTGATATTTTCCTGCTAATTGTTTTACCTGTTTGATTGAAACTTGATTTCTTTTATACTGTGCATTATTTGAAGGTTGATTTTCTTTAAATTAAGTATTGTTAATATGAAATATTATTTTTCTGAATTATTTTATTCCTGATTATTTTTGCAATATTTTTGGTACTCATTGTGATGGAGCCGTGAGCTCTTTATTGTGGAAAAATATTATTTTTGGATTATTTTGGCATGAGCCGTGAGCTCTTTATTATTGAAAAATATTGTTGTTGATTTATTTTTGAAAAATTGAAATATTGGGCATTTGAGGTGCAAATTGTGATATATTGTGATATTGATACGCATGCAGTGGTATAAGGTCTGGGGATTGAAACGCATGCGGTAAGATAAGGGTGGCTTGATACGCGTGGCTAGCAGAGGTGACTACTAGAAGTCATGCGGTGTGATAAGGGAGGCTAAAACGCGGGATGCTATTTCGGAAAAAATATTTTTTTAAAATAAATTGTGAAGGCTCCCGTGGTGATATAAGAAAATGAGATATTGTGAATTTATTTATGATTTGGGACTATGAGGTGGTACCTTGGTAGTGCCCTTGTTGATATTGATTTATGGTCATAGTTGCCTTCGATTAATTGTTGTGATTTTCATAAAGTTGAAAGAAAATTCTGTTTTGATTCCACGAGATATTATTTGCAATAAATTGGTGTCATTAAATATGACATACTATTTGATTCATTTTCGCAGTCATTTTTATCTTATTAAATTATTTAAATATTTTTCCATGTCATTATCTATTCTCCAGTAGGGCTTGACCTGACCTCGTCACTACTCTATTGAGGTTAGGCTTGGCACTTACTGGGTACCGCTGTGGTGTACTCATACTATATTTCTGCACATCTTTTTATGCAGATCCAGGTACATCTTACCAATTTGGACGCCAGTAAAGTTACCTGCGCACGGAGACTTCGAGGTATATCTGCTAGCGTCCGCAGACTCCGAAGTCCCCTTCTATCATTTTATGTTGCTTCCTTATTTTTCTTTAGACCTTGATACATTGAAATATTGAGAATAAATTTTAGAATCTTGTGACTTATTTCTACCGGGTTTTGGGAGTTGTAATTATTTGAATTGTAGTTTATTTATTTCAGATATTTATGATTATTCCGCATTGATAGGCTTACCTAGTCTTAGAGACTAGGTGCCATCACGACCTCCTACGGAGGGAATTTGGGGTCGTGACTGGTCTCTCCGAATTTTTTCAACAGCACGGATTCGATTTCATAATCCTCTAAATCGTTACCCTTAATGGCGCATGTATATGAAGTAACATGCTCGTTAGGATCAGTAGTCCCATTGTATTTGGGTATGTCTGGCATACGAAACTTCTTTGGAATAGGCTTCGGAGCCACACTTGGAGGAAACGACTTTTGTACAAACTTCTTCTAATCCATCCCTCTCAAGATTGGTGGTGCCCCTGGTATCTAATCAACTCGAGAGTTGTATGTCTCCATTTTTTTATCGTTGGCTTCGATTCTCTTGTCCCCTGATTCAATTCTTTTGGTGAGCTCCTCAAGCATTTTCATTACCGCATGATTAGTCTCCGATTCGTTACCATTCGACCTTTCCGGTACTGGCTCGGTACGACAAGTAATTTCCGGCTCGACCCTATTCGGAGCTCTATGTTGATTTTGTAACTGAGCAATAGCGGCTTGCTGAGCCTGAAGCATCTCAAATATCAATTGGAGACTGACTCCTTCGTCTCCTCTGCCCTATGTTCCTTGGCCACTAGATCGGCCTTCTCTGCGTACACTCCCATCAAGATCTGCGCCTAAGTCCATGTTTAGAGCAACGTGACAACTGACATCGACTGGGTTAGCAACCGATGCTGCCCCAAGATTAGCCTGTGGCACCTCGATTTTTGGAGCGATCACATTTTCATTTTCATCGTGGAATCCGAGGCCATTGTTACCGTGTGTGGATGCGTTTTGTGAGTTTGACATGTTTTAACCTGAAAGCAAAGGCACTTAACAAGAACAAGCATAAATAGTGTGTTTTACCAGAATCAGTACTGAACAATCACTATTATCCTTAGCCCCACGGTGGGCGCCAAGCTGTTTACCCAGAAATTCGAGTAACAATTAAACTTATTTAGTAGTTTTAAGGATACATGATTTAATACGATATCAATTGATAAACAAATAATTGAATAGATAATCTGAATAATAAAATAAATCAAACCAGTGTTTTAGCTGAGCTTTCGACCTCGATTCGAGATAGTCTCGAGGTTGAATAAGGAGAACAGTAAAGAACAGAAAAATAAACAATGATGGACAGTAGTAGATAGTAAGTGAAATAGAGAGCAGCGTTTTTGTATATCTTTATTAGTGTATCAATGCTCTCACAAATGAATAGGGTCCATTTTTATATAGTAGATGAATCCTAAATAAGGTACAATTCTAATCACGAAAATAATTCCCATGATTGACGTCAATAACGGCTTGATTTGATCTGTTCCGAGATTTCCGCCGAGATCTTTGGTCGGTTGCTAATATCTTGCCATTCCGTTATTATGCCTTACTCGAAGTCGGTCATGCTCGGTCTTGATCTTCAGCGAGCACTTCGATCTTCGTGCTCTGTACTTTGCCATTAAGCTCGAGCCTGATTTATTACGAGCTTACTCTCGAGGCAGCTCCTCGTGCCTATGAAATCTGACATGCCCGATTTCGACCATATACAATCATGTTTATATTTACGTACATTTGCTTATGAATCTCTAGACCAAACTTTCAATTACTACTAATGTCAAAAACCTAGAGAGACCGGACACTATGTTAATTCGAATAGGACACGCTAGTCGACTTCAAAATTCAAATAGCAGATGATTAAACCGGTTGATCGAAGGTAATTCAGAAATTCACTCCCACCACCCCCACTCCCCACCCCACAAGAACTACTATAGTTTATTGTTCCTGCAACATTTGGACTATAATATACAACAATTACTCGATCTTTTTGTGCAACCTAGTGCACAAGGCATCTTGTATTCACGCAGAGCGCAGAGAAGGACCGTACCTAGAGGTTTGATATAGATAGCCTACCCTGTAGTTTGTTGTTCTTGCAACATTTGGACTATATTATACAACAATTACTCGATCTTTTTATGCAACCCAGTGCACAAGGCATCTTGTATTCACGCAGAGTGCAGAGAAGGACCGCACCAAGGGGTTTGATATAGATAGCCTACCCTGACCTAATGCAAGCATTAGTAGCTGCTTCCACGGCTCGATCGATATTCAAAATACAATATGGTACACTAAATATGGGAAAAGGGAAACTCTCAATCTATGAAAAAATTACGAAAAATATATTAAAAAATTATATTGAAATTTAGAGTAAATATAATGGTAAAGCATTTGCGTAATTAAGTTTTAGAGATTTAAATTATATACACCGTTAGTACAAAAATATTTTTATACTTTCAATGAATTCTAACCTGTGATAGTAGGTCGATTACTATTTTATCAGATTTCTAATGCTTTTCAAAAGAAGTAATTACATGTACTTACTTAATAAGTGATGTGATTGAATAAATATTTTTCGAGTTGTCAATGAATATGACTTAAATTCAATTTTGACTCATGTAAATTCCCACTACTTAACTCTCCATTTATATGACACTATTTCGATCACGTAACATAGCGAAATATTTAGCATTATTTTATGTTTATACAACTTTCATTCATTCAAGAACTTTGATTCATTAAATTGTATTCAATTAATTAAATCATATATATGCCCCTTTTTTCAATTTAACTATTTAACCATTATTTTAATATTTATCTTATGCTATTGCTAACATAATATATAAGTCAAATTAACATCTTAATAAACAGCTAGTGGAATATATTCCTTGTATAAAAGTATTTGGAAATTCTCCACCATAAATGTTTTAGTTACTGTTTACCCTAAAAAATGGATAACAATTGAATTTATATGTGGCTTTAAGGATATGCGGATTAATTCAATACAAATGATAAATAACGTTAGATTAAACAAACAAAGGATGCAATAAATTGTCAAACCAATTAAGGGGAGTGATCCTGGACTCAGTAACAGCTTAATGAAATGCATGTCTTCGATCCCGGGCTCACGATAATGAAGAACTGATGAACAAAAGTAAGAATTTTGAATAACAAAGAAAATAAGAGTATATTGCCTTGATATGTGTGTTACAATGTGTCTATGAATAATAATCTTCCCATTTATATAGTAGGTGAGTTTTACCCTAAGTACAATTCTAAAAAGGCTAAAAATCTTCTGTTACGCCAATCACTGATACGAGCCGAGATTCGCGTTGTGATATATGGTTGGGTACGGATGTCACGGCCCTTTGTTAGTCATGTACAGCTGCTCGGTGATGCTCTCCAAAGTCTCAACCCTTAAATCGAACCTCGAGGATATGGCTCTGATATCCCCGAGGGCGGGTGTTTGCCTGATCCCTAATACAAGGGGTTCTTCGTTTTGACTCTGATACGTTACGGTCCTCTTCCCACTCCGCTCGGCTGACTGGGAAATCGAGCCATGCGACATGCTCGATTTTACCCTTATACAGATAGTCCCCTCGTTTCTCAGAGAATAGGCTAGCTGAAACGATAGGAAATGATAGATGACTCCGGTTCTTTCCTTCGTAAGTCACGACGGGGAACCGAAACATCCCATCAATCGTGTCGTTCTGACTTCGGACACGTGTCGCTTATCAGCAGTTGCCTCCGAATGCGAAGCGTCGGCTGTTTCCCTATAAAAGCCTCCTTCATTTCTCCTTTTTCTTATTTCCGATCAAACCACTATCTTCGAGTCATTAACCATTATCAAAACCTTCATCAAATCTTCAAATCTTTATCCATGTTCTTCAATCTTCATAGCGGTCTCCAGATTTCTACCAAAAACTTTTTCAAATCTTCATACCCTATTCTTCATCTTCAAAACCCATTTTTCCAAAGCTTCATGTTTATTCTTCAGATTTTCAAACTTTTTCTCAAATCACAATGGTAAAAACATCAAAAACCGCTCCTCAACAAGTTGCCTCTTCATCTTCTCAGTCGGCTGCTGGTACTGAAGCGGTCGCTCCCGAGGTGGTGGCCCTCGAAGAGGCTTCTCCTATTGTGGCTGTTAACGAACTGTCCCCTGAGCCTCCTTTGTCGGCGTTTATCCCCGGGGGATGCCCGATTGCTAACAACTTCAAGGTCGATAAGCCTTTGCGCAAACAGGAAGGGGCGAAGGAGTCTCGAGGTATATATGTTTTGTGACTGAGGACGTTCTTCCCATAGTTCGTAAGGACTGCGATTGGGAAGGTAAAGACGTAGTAGTCCCCGGGTCGAAGGACGCCGTTACTACTCATGTGAAGGGGTATCTAAGTGTTTACACTTATCCCTCTACGTTGGGCCCGGTGGACCCGATCATCCTGGATTTTTGCAAGAGGTACGAAGTGTGCCGCAAGCAAATCCATCAGTCAATGTGGAGGATCGTGACCCTCCTCCATTACTTCGTGAACAAGACCGAATCTCGTCAGTTCACGAACGACCACCTGCTCCGATTATACAGTCCCCAGATGTTCCGAGGGGGACTGATCAAGCTCACATGCCGGACCAGCAAGGCCCCCTTCTCCAGTATCGACGAAGACCGAGACTGTGGCTGGCAGAGACGCTTCGTCCGAATGAAGACCGAGGATCTGATCCCCTCCAGAATATATGTCATTCCCTGAGGAATGCAATGCATCTCGTAAGTGCAACTCCTTCATCAAAATTTCTTCTTCTTTTATTTCGATCTTCTCATTTATGTTTGTGATTGTGCAGTTATTGCCCGGGTTCCGAGTGCGGTTCCCCGGTTAAAGGAGTGAATCGAGGGCATTTGTACTCAGATGTCCTACTTCGAGCGCACATGGAGCGGACTTTCAATGGGCCCATGGGAAGCATGTTCTTATGGTAAGGTCCCTTTCGAAATAGTCATTATTACGTCTCCATCTTAAATTATACTAACCCTTTCTCTTTATCATTGTAGGTTTGCCTAAGACCACCGAACTTAGGCCTTCGGAAGGAGAAGAAGATGTGACCTCGCCCGTTAATCCCTATGTTGCTTCCACGGAGGGAAAGAAGAAGAGAAAAAGAAAACCCTCGAGCTCCCGGAGCTCCGAGGCGAAGAAACCAAAGAAATGGGTGCTCCGCAGGCTCGGGAGGGGCTCCAGTTCCCGTGCGCCTACCTCCGACTCCCTCTTCCGGCTTAGGGACGAGCCGGAGGATAAGTCTATCTTAGTAACTCATGGGACGACCAACTATCCCAGGGATTGGGAGGCATCCGAGGGGGAGACTCGCGAGACCGACCCCCCTCCAACTCAAAAAGCCGACGTGGATCCCCGAGGTGAAACTTCTCAGGATGCCGGTCCTGCACCGAAGGAGGTGCCCATTACAATTGAGATCTCGGGGACGCCCCTATGCTCGAAGAAGCCCAAGTAAGGAAGGAGAAATCTAATGAAGGGGCTCACGGCGTGGACGATCCCCTTCGTTACTTTTTTGACGGCGTGGACTCATCTTCCTTTGAAGACTTTTTCGGGATGGGCGACCTAGAAGTGCTGAGAAAGGATCTATCTTCATAGGTCGGGGGCTAAACTCGAGCCCAAAGTTAGTCAACCAATTCCCCGCCCCGAGTGCGGACCCCGACCGTAAGAGGTCTATAATCATCACTGTCCCAAATGATGCCTGGGTTCTTTCTGCTCCCGTGGGAGTAGCGAGCCACCTTCGATGCCTGGTGACTGACAAAGACTAGTAAAAAATGAACGAGATGGACATACCGTGCCTATTCAACGAGGCACAACAGGCATTGAATCGGGCAAGGAATCATTACGCTCTTTCGACCTTTGATTTAGTCCTTGATATTCCTCATGTCTTTTTTCTTTTACCCTTTTGCAAGTCTCGGTACTCCTTCACGAAAGCTTTCTTCAGTACCTGACCGAGGTTAACCAGCTCGATGCGGGGGTCAAAGAGCTTACCGAGAAAATAGACATGTATAAGTTTCTCAGTGAGCAACACGAAGGGGTTGTCAAGAATCTCCAGGCAGAGCTGGATGCGGCTCAGAAGAAGCTTGCCGACTTGGTCGAAAAGGTAAAGGTTTTCGAAGTTAGCAATGAAGACTTAGCCATGGCGACTAACGACCAAACCTCGCAGGTTCAACAAAAGATTGACCGAATCGACCAACTCCGAGCTGAAATAAATGAGGTCCAAGCCATGGCCGATGTTTGGAAGGGGAAAATGGACTGGCTGGCTTCGGAGAAGGAGACCGCCTAGGCACAACTAACATCGGTAGAGATTTAACTCCGAGTGGCAAAAGAGAAGGCTGATACACGGTCTCGACAAAATGAGGGCCTTCAAGCTCAACTGGGCTCGGCCATTACTGAACGGGATGCCCTTGACAAAGAGCTCGAAATAATGACCCAGTATAGGGCTAATATTGAAACAGCCAAGGCTCGCCTGAAAACTACCGCCGAGTATGTGAGGCGGCTATCTCGGAGGGAGACCCTCGAAGAGATCCATGCCCCAGGCTTCGACCTATCGGCCGAGATCAAGGAGGCGAAAAGGCTTGAGGTCGAGACCTAGAAGCTGGCTGAACCCGAGGATGAGGAAGGCTCTGAGGGCTCCGACGAACCCGAAGATGAAGAAGGCCCCGACGGCTCTGGTGACAAGGCGGGTTCTGGTAAAGATCAGGCGTAGGCACCTTAGGAATTTTCTTGTACGTTTATTTTGTTAAGGCCGTTTTCGCCTTTGTAAAGACATTCTGGAATGTATATATAAAGTGTTTTTCCCTTTTGGCAATTTTCAGGTCTATTACCTTTAGCATCCTTTTTCTAATTGCAAAGATTTCAAATGCCTTAGCACGGAATAAAACGTAGTAATAAGTTATTTTTTGGAGGTCCGAACAAGACTTGTCCTCAATACAAGTTTTTCTTGAAACTTATGGGGGCTTGGAGTGACCGGAAGCTTTCCCTAAGATGCTTGTTTAAATGTTTTTAGACTATAACTTTGTCGAGGGTAACCTTTGAACAGATTTGGAATTTTGTTGAAGGACTTATGTTTTGATTAAGGGCTTCGGACGTCTCTAAACCATTTTAAGAGTGGCTGTAGCCTTGTCGGTTTGGGTACTGCCTAATAGGTTTTGTGCCTCCGACTTTCGATAACCCCAACAGTCTGAAATTAGCAAGGACGACAGTCCCTGAGTGGGGGTAGCCCTTTGGGCTTGGGTAGGGGTGGCCCTTGGGCTCAATACTTTTAAGAAACAAAAAATATTTGTTGGCAAGGTATAAGCTTTCTTTCATTTTTGTGCGTAATGTACAAGATTGTATAAAAGCTCGTATTGCGTCCAGTGTGACCTATACGGGCACGGTTCATTTGACCGTTTAGGGTGGCCGTAGCCTTTTAGGTTTGGGAACTTCCTAATAGGTTTTGTGCCTCCGGGTTTCGATATCCCGAGACGTATGAACTTATCAAGGACGACAGTCCCCTAGTGGGGGTAGCCCTTTAGGCTCGGATAGTGGTGGCCCTTGGGCTTGATAGTTCTCGAGTAGGAATAGCCCTTAGACTCGATACTTTTGAGATGCGACTATTGACTCCGATTTTAAATCGGTCTTCGACTCTAAGTTAGCATGATTTATTATTGCCTCGTTAAAACCCTTACCGGAAAACTCATTTGGGACAAAATCGGTTCAAGGGAAAAAGAGTGCAACGCCTACTTTCAGGCCTAATCAGCTATATTCTTCTTTGGTTGTTACCTTCAAGTGTTAGCCAAAATAAAATAAATAAAGGAAAATGAATGATGGTGTACCTTAGCAGTAGTATCGTTTTAAGTGGGTCACATTCTAGTTGTTTGGTAGTTGTGTGCCTTTTCCTGTTTTGAGTTTGTACGAACCTTTACCGGTAATCTCGATGACTCGATACGGACCCTCCCAGTTCGGTCCTAGCTTTCCTTCATTCGGGTTCTAGGTGTTCTATGTTACTCTTCTTAATACTAAGTCCCCGATGTTGAAGTGTCGGATGTTGTCTCTTCAGTTGTAATATCTTTCTATCCGCTGTTTTTGGGTGGCCAGCCAGACTAGAGTGGCCTCGCGCCTCTCATCCGGTAGTTCTAGGCTCATTCTCATGGTCTTGTTGTTTGATTCTTCGGTTGCATATCAAACCTGAGGCTCGATTCTCCCACCTTGACCGATATTAGTGCTTCGACACTGTAGACCAACTAAAACGTGGTGGCCCCCGTATTGGATTTTGCGGTCATGCGATATGCCCACAAGACTTCGGGAAGGATTTCCTTCCATTTCCCTTTGGCATCGGTCAACCTTTTCTTAAGGTTTTGAAGGATTGTTTTGTTCGTCGACTCTGCCTGCCCGTTCCCACTAGGGTGAGAGTGTGTTGACAATGTCTTATTGATCTTATGGTCCTCGAAAAATTTGTTGACCTTGCTGTCGATGAACTGCTTCCCGTTATCACATACTATCTCGGCCAGTATACCAAACCAGCATATTATGTGGTCCCAAATTAAGTTGATGACCTTTTTTTCTCGGACCTTCTCGAACGCTTGAGCTTCAACCCATTTAGAGAAATAGTCAGTCATAAATAGTATAAATTGAGCCCTACCGGGTGCCCATGGTAGGGGATCGATGATGTTCATTCCCCACTTCATGAACGGCCAAGGCGATAGGACCGAGTGTAGCAACTCCCCGGGCTGATGGATCATTGGTGCGTGCCTCTGATAGCCGTCGCATTTTTGCATGAATTCCTTTGCATCTTTTTCCATATCGATCCAGTAGTAGCCGACCCTGATTATTTTATGAACCAATGATTCTGCCCCCGAATGGTTCCCGCAGGTGCCTTCGTGAACTTCCCTCAAAACATATTCGGTGTCTCCAGGTCCCAAACATATGGTGAGTGGGTCATCAAACGTTCTTCTGAACAAGGTATTATCTTCGGATATGCTAAACAGGGCCCATTCCCTAAATCGATGTAGCGTTACCTGTAGTTTATCGAAGTATCTTCGCATTCATTCCTCTTTCACTTCGAATGTCCCATTGACTTGATTTACCACGAGGAGGGAATCGCATTTAGCTTCCATTACTTCGCCCCCCAGGCTTTTAGCTAATTCGAAACTTGCAATCATGGACTCATACTCGGCCTCATTGTTAGTCAATTATTTCGGCCCCCAAGCTTTTAGCCAATTCGAGACCTGCAATCATGGCCTCATACTCGGCCTCATTTTACAGTTCTAATAGATTGCCAAACTACGTTACCCGTGGGTGTCTTCAACACGATGCCAAATTCGGACCCCTTTGCGTTCGAGACACCATCCATAAAGAGGGTCCAGATCCCCGAGGAGGTTCCCGAGGTTAGCAACAATTCGACTTCGGGTATTAAAGCCGGCGTGAAGTCGGTCACGAAGTCTGTAAAAATTTGAGATTTGGAGGTCCGGGGTCGATATTCAATATCGTACCCTCTAATTTCAACGGCCCATTTGGCCAACCGTCCTGAGAGCTCGGGTTTGTGCATTATGTTCCTCAATGGGTAAGTAGTTACGACACATATAGGATGACATTGAAAATATGGCCTTAACTTTCTGGAGGCACTTAGTAAAGCAAGCGCCAATTTTTTCAGGTGAGTATACCTCGTTTCAGCCTCGCCTAGAGTTCTGCTAACATAATATATAGGAAATTGCGTACCTTTTTATTTCCGATCTAAGACTCCACTTACTGTTATCTCGGATACCGCTAAGTACAGGTGCAACTGCTCATCTACCTTAGGAGTATGAAGCAAAGGTGGACTCTAAAGGTACTATTTGAGTTTTTCCAAAGCTTGTTGGCACTCCGGGGTCCACGAGAAGTTATTCTTCTTCTTCAATAATGAGAAGAACTGATGGATCTTATCGGAGGACGTTGAAATGAACCGATCAAGGGCGGTTATGCGCTTAGTTAGCCTTTGAACGGCCTTGACATTGTCCACCACGGTGATGTCCTATATAACTTTAATCTTTTCGGGATTGATCTCGATCCTCCGGTTGGACACCATGAATCTGAGAAACTTCCCGGACCCGACCCCGAATGCATATTTTTTCGGGTTCAGCTTCATATTGTATTTGTTCAGTATGTTGAATGTTTCCTGCAAATGTTCTAAATGGTCCTTTGCTCGTAGGGACTTAATTAACATGTCATCAATGTAAACCTCCATTGATTTTCCTATTTGCTCTTCGAACATCCGATTTACTAGGCGTTGATAAGTGGCACCGGCGTTTTTTAGTCCAAATGGCATTACATTATAACAATATGTGCCATATTTAGTGATGAAGGAAGTCTTTTCTTGGTCTCCCAGGTCCATCCTGATCTGGTTGTACCCAGAATAGGCATCGAGAAAGATGAGTATCTCGTGGCCGGCCGTCGCATCGATCATGCGATTGATGTTAGGCAAAGGAAAAGAGTCCTTAGGGCATGCCTTGTTCAAGTCTTTGTAATCTACACACATTCTTAATTTATTTCCCTTTTTAGGCACTACTACTATGTTTACTAACCAATCCGGGTACTTAACTTCCCAAATGGAACCTATTTTAAGGAGTTTGGTTACCTCGTCTTTGATGAATGCGTGCTTGACTTTGGACTGAGGTCTCCTCTTCTGTTTAATCGGCTGGAACGTCGGGTTCAAGCTCAGCTTGTGAGTGGTTATTTCTAGCGGGATCCCTGTCATATCAAGGTGGAACCAATCAAAATAATCTATGTTAGCTACAAGGAATTCAATGAGTTTCTTCCTAAGCTTGGGAGTTAGCCCCATGCCCAAGTATACCTTCCGATCGGGCAAGTGCTCGATCAACCTGACTTACTCCAGCTCCTCAATAGTTGACTTAGTGGTATCGGAATCGTCAGGGGCTATGAACGACCTAGGGACTCCGTAATCATCATCCTCGCATGTCTCCTGCTTCTCTAGTTCGGTCGGGGCCGGTGTCGGTGATTGCTATTTGGTTTCTTTCCTTTTAACCGAACTCAGGTCCTTTGATATCGGGGTCACCTCATCGACTACAAACATTTCTTTTGTTGTCGGCTATTCTCCGTAAACCATCTTGATCCCTCCCGGTGTGGGGAATTTTAATGCCTGGTGTAGTGTCGAGGGTACTGCCCTCATGTTGTGAATCCATGGCCTTCTGAATAGAGAATTGTATCTCATATCTCCTTCGATCACATAGAACTTTGTTCCCTGAACGGTTCCGGCAGTGTTTACCGGTAGGTTTATCTCCCCTTTAGTAGTCTCGCATGCCATGTTAAGTCCGTTTAAAACTCGGACTGCATGTACTATTTAGTCTTGTAGTTGTAGACCTAGTTGTTCCACGACCCTCGATCTGATGATATTGGCCGAGCTACCTGGATCAATTAACACACGCTTAACTCGAGATTCATTTATGAGTATAGATATTACCAGCGCATCATTATATGGTTGCACGATGCCTTCAGCATCCTCGTCATTGAAAGATACGGTTTCCTCCGGTACATAATCTCGAGTCTGTTTTTCCCTTGTAATGGATACTTTAGTGTGCTTTAACATCAGCCCTTGGGGGACGTCAACTCCACCAATGATCATGTTAATGACGTGCTGAGGTTCCTCATGCTCGATCTGCTTGTTGGAATCCCTATTTCTAAAGTAACTTTTGGCTCGATCACTCAAAAATTCTCGGAGGTGTACATTATTGAATAACCGTTCTACTTCTTCTCTCAATTGTCGGCAGTCTTTGGTTCTATGGTCGTGAGTACCATGATACTTACACATTAGGTTGGGGTCTCTTTGGGCAGGATCGGATTGCAATGGTCAAGGCCACTTAGTATCTTTGATGTGTCCGATGGCTGATACGATGCCGGCAGTATCGACGCTGAAGTTGTACTCCGATAACCTTGGTGCGTCCTTAGACCCAATGAGTCTGTCGAAACCGTTTTTGCTCATGAGTCCCTGGTTATTATGACCTCAATCGCTTCTTCTTTCACTGCTCGTAGGGTTGCGTCCGGACCCATTACCTTTTCAGTCTCCATTGTATGGTTGATACCGATCTTTGTTCGATCTTGGTTCATGATCGACGGCTCTTTTGGATCTGTCACTAGTTCTGACGGGATAAACGGATCCGGAAGGGGCCCCGAGCTGATCGTCTTCGACCCTAATTTTTGATTGGTGCTTGTTATGGACGTTGGCCTAAGTTACCGCCGGATATTCTATCAAATTTTATTTCAACCGCTGCAAAGCTAATGAGGTTTGGGGTTGAGTAATTGGGTGAATGCCTGAACGGCCCAATAGTCTGCGACCAGAGGCAGATCCATCCGTTCCATTTGAAACCTTGACACAAATTCCCTGAGCATCTCGTTATCTCTTTTCTTTATTTTGAAAAGGTCTGACTTCCTGGTCTCGACCTTGATGGCCCCGGCGTGCGCTTTCAAAAAGGCATCTGCAAACATAGCAATCGAGTCAATAGAATTAAGGGGTAAGTTGTGATACCATATCATAGCTCCTTTTGACAAGGTCTCTCCGAACTTTTTCAGCAGAATAGATTCGATTTCGTGATCTTCCAAGTCGTTCCCCTTGATGGCGTACGTGTAGGAGGTCACATGTTCATTTGGCTCAGTTGTTCCATTATACTTCATAATTTCAGACATACGGAACTTCTTTGGGATCGGCTTCGGAGTTGCACTCCGAGGGAAAGGCTTTTGGACAAATTTTTTGGAATCCAGGCCCTTCAATATCGGTGGTGCTCCTGAGATTTGATCGACCCTGGAGTTATAGGTCTCCACTTTTTTGTCGTTGGCTTCAATTTTCTTTTCTCCCGATTCCACCTGTTTTGTCAGTTCCTCAAGCATCTTTATTATCTCGGGGATTGTCCCGGGTTCTGCTTCACCGACCTCTCTGTGGCCGGTTCATTACTGCGAGCATTTTTCCGGGATGGTTCGGGCTCAACTCTGCTGGGGGCACGGCTTTGGTTATGCAACTGGGCTATCGATGCATGTTGAGCCTGTAACATTTCGAAGATCACCCGCAAGTTGATCCGATCACCTTCGCCGTCGTGTGTACTCCGGGCTATCGACCGGGCTCTCCCGCGAATGCTGTTTTCGGGGTCAGTAGGCAAGTTTGCTTCGATAGCCACGTGTGAGTTAGCATCGATCGGATCCACGACTGGGACTCAGTTGGGGTCAACAGGGGGTACTCATTGTTGGGCACCACGTTGTTATTCTCGCCATGGTGGCCGAACTCAGCATCAACGTTCAAATGGGCAGATTGGGAGTTTGATATTTTTAATTTGATCTGAAATTAAAAGCTCAAAGAACAAGTGTAAAATAGAGTGTGTTATGAAAATTTGTATCAAATTACCACTATTATCCTTAGCCCCATGGTAGGCGCCAAATTGTTTATCCTAAAAAACGAATAACAATTGAATTTATATGTGGTTTTAAAGATATGCGGATTAATTCAATACAAATGATAAATAACGTTAGATTAAACAGATAAAGGATGCAATATTGTCAAATCAATTAAGGGGGGTGATCCCGGACTCAGTAACAGCTTAATGAAATACCTGTCTTCGATCCCGGACTCACGATAATGAAGAACTGATGAACAAAAGTAAGAACTTTGAATAACAAAGAAAATAAGAGTATATTGCCTTGATATGGGTGTTACAATGTGTCTATGAATAATAATCTTTCCCCTTTATATAGTAGGGGAGTTTTACCCTAAGTACAATTCTAAAAAGGGTAAAAATCTTCGGTTACGCCGATCACTGATACGAGTCGAGATTCGCGTTGTGATATACGGTTGGGTACGGATATCACAGCCCTTTGTTAGTCGTGTGCTGCTGCTCGGTGATGCTCTTCAAAGTCTCAACCCTTAAATCGGACCTCGAGGATATGGCCCCGATATCCCCGAGGGCGGGTGTTTGCCCGATCCCTGATACGAGGGGTTCTTCGTTCTGACTCCGATATATTACGGTCATCTTCCCACTCCGCTCGGCTCACCGGGAAGTTGAGTTATGCGACGGGCTCGGTTTTACCCGTATACAGTTACAGCATTTTAATTCTTTAAATCGAACGTATAATCTTACATACCTAGCGAAATATTTAAGAATGACACACTTCTTCAGTTAAATCTCATAGCCTCTGCCTTTGCACATATCCGATAATATAAAAGAAAAAGAGAAGTAATGTGATAGGCTGTTATATTATCTCAAAATATAGTCAGATTTTTGCGTTTTAAATTTTTTCTCAGGTGGAATATTTGTTCTTTTATTTTTCTGGGTATTTTCGGAAATAAAATGACAGGTTATAATAACAATGGAGAAAAAACTTTATGTCAGTTTGAAATATTCTAAGGCTAAAGACCAAAATAGAAGGAAAAACAAAAACAGGAAAAACTTTGAAGTTAAAATATTTTCCATATACTGAAATCTCATTGTGTGGACAATGCTATTGACTTGTCTAGGAGAAAATCCGATATCACTGTTATACATCATGTTTTTATTTACGTATATTTGCTTATGAATTTTATGATCAAACTTTCAATTACTACTAATGCCAGAAACGTAGAGAGACTGGACACTACACTAATTCGAATTAGTCGGGCTAGTCGACTTCAAATATCAGATGATTAAACGGGAAAAATAACAACAAACAACTATAAAAACTAACATATTCCTTGACAATATTAGACATTACTAATTGCTATAAAAATTAAAATAAGCCTTCTCATAAGCCTGTGGATATCCAGGATCAGGATTATCAAAGAAAGCCAATTCTTCTTCAGTCAATGACTCAAACGGTCCATCAATTAATGGTGGCAATTTAGTTAGTTCAGTATACAACGGCCAACCACCATATCTCAGTGCTGAAGAAGATATCTCCGAAGGGATATCCTGAGAATGTTTACACAAATTAACCTTCCTCTCAACGCTACATAGAACATAGTCTTCATGTCGGATTTGACAACGTTGTCTTAACACCTCTAGTATGTTGTCACTAAGACAATATTCTTTCATATTCCATACGATTCTTTGATGATCACTACATTCTTCATCAAAACGAAAAGTTTTCTTCAACCCTATAATTGATCCTTCCTTATCGTGAACCGCTTTACTCGTGTCCCGTCCTTTCCATGAGCCACCTCCAGTAATTGACCTATTATAGTTTTTACCACTGGCAGATTTTTTCTTCAACTGAGTAAAGAAATAGTTTACATGATCATTACTCGTCTCCTCTTTGCTACATAATAAGTCTTGGAATAATTCACATGGCTTCTTGTTACCGTACACATCTATATGTCCAATACGATCGGTTTCAATTGGCATTCCGCAAACGAATTTCTGTAGATAGCTTATGAGATCTTGATCATTATAGGGCTGAAATTCCGTTGTACACTTTCTTCGTTCGCTTTTCGTCGTCATTATTTTTCTTCTTTTTCTTTTAAACGAAAGAACAATGTGAGAGGATGTAGAAAGCTAGAGCAAGAAATAACGTTGCAATATATATATATAGAGAAAGTTAAGAGATGAAACAAAGAGAGGAGTTGTAAAAGCAAATTAGGAAAAGTTAAAAGTATTTCCTAATTCGAATAGGAAATTATACGGAGTAGTAAAAACAAATTAGGACAACTCCCGGACATATATAAGGTCTTGAAATATCTGAGGTCGCTTAATTACATTACCATAAAAGAGTTCACTTTATCGTTGTCATCAGATATCAACTAAGAAGTATTGGGTATTCAAAATAAAATATGGTACACCAAATATGGGAAAAGGATTGGAAACATGTCTATCTTTGAAAAAACTATGAGAAAAATATTATTCCACAAACTAAATAATACTCCCTATCTCCCATTTTAATTGTCGCTTTAGCTCTTTTCACGTCAATTAAAAAAATAATACAAGGCATAATTTACTTAGTTATCCCTATTAAATGTTTTTTGAGAATTGAGCTAGTATTAAAAAGAACTACTACTTTTTAGTATTAAAGGTATAGTTGGAATTAAACAAGTAGCAAATTTAGTCTTGAATTCTTAAAGTGACAATTATTTTGGGATAATTTTCTGAGCTAAAGCGATAGTTAAAATAAGACGAATGGAATATAATCCCTCCGTTTCAAAAAAGAATGAGGTTTCGAAGTACGAATCTCAAACTTTTTCATTTTGAGTTTCAATTCAGAAATTAATTTTTAAAAATTTTTATTAAAGTAAAATTTCAATAACTAAAAACTACGTAAAAATAATATAAGTACAACTTCTTATAATTAAAACATAAATGAAATATTGTTCGAATTTACAGTAAATAGGGTGGTAACTATACTGTCTTGTTATTTTAAATAATTTTGCTACTACTTAATAATTCCATTTATATGACACTATTTCTATATTACATTGATCCAAAATATTTGTGATTATCTTAATTTCGAGATTACTATTATTAATCATGTTTATATTCACTATTGCATATTTGCTTATAAATTTCAAGACAGAAGTACATGACTCAATTACTATTAATCTCAGAAACCTAAAGAGATTGGAAAACATACATTATTATATAATACAAAAATGAACATGGACTTTATTCGTTAATCTAACTGACAAAAAAATGGTTTTATTCATTATCTAATTGACATCAAATGTTTTTTCCTAATGACATGATTAAAACCAACAACAAAAAATAACAACAAACAATGATAAAAAATACTAGTACTTAATAGATTATTTGATAAAAAGATAGTAATTGCTAAAACAATTGAAATAATTGGGTATGAAGGCCTTCTTCAATTATTTGGCCCTGAAACCTTAATCTACTGCCTTCATACCATCTTAAATCATGAACTGGAAGTTTGTATAAAATAGCTAAAACCACTAGAAATAGTAAAATGTGCCATATCATGTTTCTTCCTTTTCAATCATTTCTTGGCCTCTTTCTTGTTCTCAAATGCCTCTGGATATCCAGGATCAGGCTTATCAAAGAAGGCCAATTCTTCTTCGGTCAACGACTCAAACGGTCCATCAAATGGTGGCAGTCTAGTTTCTGCAGTATGTAACGGCCATCCATCATATCTCGGTGCTACAGCTGCTTCATTTTCATGACTACCGCGGGGTGAGGCTTGAACCGATGGAAGTTTAGGGAGTTGAACAGAAGAAGGAAGATCCTGCGCATCACGGAGATGGTTGAGTGTTAATCCTATAACACTAACCTCATCAGCATTTGTGTTGTTGCCTGTAAGAGAAGGAAGGATAGTTTGCTGACCATGTTGAGGACGAGAAGGAAGCACAGTACCATCTTGAAGCCAAGAGTTGGCCACGGTCCAATCAAAGCTGGGCTCATCAAGAATATATTCGGGACAGCAAGGTACCACAAGGCTGTTACTTGGGCCGTTGTCAGTCACCACCACACCATTGTTAGCTTTATATGGCCCTGTAGAAATAGGAAGCGTCTTTCTCTCATCATTTTGAGGCAAAGGAGGAGGAAGCCTAATTCCCTGATCACGCTGAGGCTGAGAGTTTGCATTCGGTAGGTGTGGCATCATAAGGCCTTGATGAGATGCAGGCGGTGGATGTGAATCACGCTTACGTCTAGGACGCTTATTTCTAACCACATTGTTTGTTGCTTTCTGTCGACCTGTACGAGTAAGCGTAGTTCCCTGAACATGTTGAGGCGTAGGGGTAGGCATCGTGGTGTCCTGATCAGTTTCAGGCATAGGAAGTAAATCACGGCTATGACCATTACTCGGCCCCTTATCATTAGTTATGTCGTTTGCGTTCTCTGGGCCTGCAAGCAGAAAAGGAGGGAAGCATTATTTCCTGATGATGCTGAGACAGCGGCTTTGCATTAGTTCCATCAAAAGCTGAAAAATATACCACACTGTTGATCAAGCCATTCGAGGAGTTCCTCAAAAACTAATTACTACCTTGAATTGTGGGGTCCGCGCCAGATACACCATCATTTGGAGCAGCAAATTTGGTTGCTTCCTTCTCCTCTGCTGCCATGAGCTTGTTATTCGACTTGAATAACTTGCAAAATACCCGCTTTTACAACGGGAAGAAAATCAAAACACATTAGTACCAACCTATAATTAATCTTCAAATGAAATGCAGAAGCTAAAACGGGAATTTTAAAATTAGTTTCTTCTCCCACTTGTACGCCAACTCTGTGAAGAGTAGTTGCGCATCAGCTTCTTGGAACTAGATCTCGTGCAAATGAAAAAGATACATGCATCCGCTACTGTAATATATAACTTGATATGTCCATTGACGTTCATCCGATTCTAGTTTCTTACACCTTGTGTGATGTCCATAAGAAACCATAGAGCTGCAGCCCATTTAAACTCCCAACTCTTGCAAATAAGTATAATGTCTAACTATTACTTAATTAGAATAAGTTCAACAGCGTACCTGCATATCGTCAGAAGTTGGTACATCTCTGCTTCCTTCCAGTCTGTATTCATGCATTAGCCATTCAGTCCTCTTCCTATCCTTATCAAGCTTCCCCGCAATGTAGTTTAGTGTCTTTCGGTATCCAATCAGTTTACCATCCTTGTGGATGAGAGAATCCGTTCCACAAGGTTCCCAATATCCATCATTGTTCGCGCTAACACCGTTAGATTGACCTCCCTCTGTATACTTGTTGCTTGCTGGGCTCAGAAAGTACCATTTTTTCGCTTGAGATGGATGGTGCATCTCTGTCAAAATGAAACTAGCTTTTTTCACTACGACTGAGATTGACAATGACACTAATAAGATTGGAGATGTAAAAAATTCTTGATTTTGCTACTATAAGAGACAACAGCACCAAGCTTCTCAATCCATCACATCCAAATGTGGGCAAAGAAGACATGGATATTTAACAAAAACAAGAAAAAAGAAATGAAAAACCATTGTCAGGCCTAACCTTAACTTTGGGATTTCCTATTACGGCTAATGGAATAAATAAATATTCACAACCTAAAACTTATATGGGATGCTTGTAACTAGAGCTCCATGATGCATTTTCTTTGTTGCACCAAATAGATCCTCTTAACGTGATACATCATGCATTGCAAGAAAAAAGATTCTCTGAATTCGGAGAAAAGTTGGTCTTTCCAAATGTTTACATTTTAAGGGTGTGTTTGGTATGGCGGGAAATGTTTTTCTCGAAAATGAGCAGTTTTAGTACTTATTTTGCCATGTTTGGTCGATGAGTGAAAAACTTTTTTCGAAAATATTTTTTAGTGTTTGGTTAGTGAGTAGAAATTATTTTTTTGAAAAATATATAATTTAGATAAACACTATGGGATGGGGTTGGAAGGGGGGTGGGGATAGGGTAGGGAAGGTTGAAAAAAAAGTTTGGAAAACGCTTTCCTTCCTCTTGAGGAAAATGAGTTCCAGAGGAAAATATTTAATATTTAAGCTAACCAAACATGAGAAAATTGAAAAATATTTTCCAAAAAATATTTTCATTTCATACTAAACGCACCTTAAGAGAAACGCTTCAACAAGCACTTTCACTTAGAAGGATGAAAGCAGAGCATGTTTGATACCACGGATCCACAGATTAAATTGGGAAAAAAACACCTTTCACATGATACATTCAGAAAAAGATATTGACCAGAAAACGGTACCCCCCCCCCCCCCACACACACACAGAGAGAGAACTATACGAGAAAGCTTCTGAGGATGGTACAAGAAGACGTCAACTTCATGAACAGTGTAATTGGGAAAGGGCTGGTCCATCATTTTCTTGTCAAGGTAATGAATTATCAGCTCTTCATCCGCACCAGAGAGCTGATCATCAACCAGCACTTCCTGTTTAGGGATGACTCCAATGTCCGCACAATTCTTGTTCACATTCGTCACATTGGCAGTGCTATCCTGTTTCCCCTTTCCTTCCATTTTTGCACCCTAGTCAAATAAAATAAGATCAATAACAAGATCAATGGTTTCTCAATTTTTGATATTCAACTATACAACAAAAAGCAATAGGAAACACTAATTTGCAAAGAGAAATAAGCGAACCACCTTCTAAGTTGTCGTGGAGGCTCGCCTCTTCTAAGATTTTTCTTACCGCTGTCCTTTCTTGAACCTTAAGAGGTCAAATTTTATAGATATCCCGAAGAAAAAAATGGTAATCATATTTGAATTTTGAAGGGGGAGATCCTTCAAAAATTGGAAAGAAATTTATAACAAAGAATTTAAATTTTTCCCCCAAACAGTTGACGGAGGACTCTTTAGTGACCATTAAGCGGAGATAATGAGTTAGCAAATTCATATTTAGTCTTAAAAGGCATAGTTATCACCTAAGTTGCTCTGACACGTCAGTTTAGGTGCCTCACACCGTCACCCGTGTCACCACGACATTAGTATGGGTATAGGTATGAGATCCGTACCGGATCTGGTCAAATAATTTTGGGTACTTTAACCATGACTGACGGAAGAATTCGAGACAAGATACAATTTGATTCCCGAAATCAGAACCAAAACTAGGGTAAATTTGAAGAATATAGCATATCTTATCTAGGAAATCAATCATTTAGTTATCCAACTTGAGAATAAAAAGAAAATCCACCACAAAATTTCTCATAATTTAGAGATATTTTTATATTTTTATTTTTTTGAATTATATTTAGCTGGATCCCCAGGAAACAACCTCTCTACTCCTTCGAGTTAGGGGTAAGGTCTGCGTACATACTACCCTCCCCAGACCCCACTTGTGGGATTTTACTGGATCGTTGTTGTTGTTGTTAGCTGGATCCCCGCACTTGTATCCGTTCTAGGATCCATATCCCCGAATCTTACATCTCGAAAGATCCGACCTCTAGATCCTCAACCGTGTCGGATACCCGCACCCGTGTCCGAGCAACTTAACTTATCACAAAATCGATTAAAAAAAACAAATGAAGCCGCCTCAATTGCCATTTCACATGTCGGGAGCTTCTTTCACTAGTAACACAGTTATCTTCCCTTCGTTACCAATTTTCTTCCCTTTTCAATGAAGACTAATATTTTTTCCAAAATGGGATAGATAGGAATTTAAGTACGTTTTGACTTTTGACAACTATTTCCTTCCATGGATTACTTAAGTTTATATAATATTTTTTAAGTTTAAGAAATCTTTTCCAAATAACATTGTATGTTAAGTATAGAGATTTTGATGTTAACGGTGGCCATTTGAGCCGGCTTGCACGCACCTCGACTAATCCACTAGGAAAGTATCGAGATTTTGTGGTAGAATTTTAGAAAGGAAAGAACAAGAGGTTTTGGCCCCCAAAAACAAAAGAAAGGACAGAAGTCAATTCCAATCACTATTATTAAAATTAGATTACAATATGAAATTCAAATCAGCCCCAAAAACCTCAAAATGAAGAAGAAGACAAAATGGTCAACATTGAAGGTCTTTCCTATTAAATGCAGATACAGATAAAGTTTGTTACCTTGCAAAATTGGAAAACTCCAATAACTACTCATTACTCAATATGGAGACTAATTAGAGTCGAAGAGCCTCTTGCACCGATCCACTCAAATATGCTTTGCTATGTAAAGCAACATCAATTTAACAGGGAATCGAGGTTCAAAATTCACCCTCGCCAACATCCATTCAAGAAGGAAATAATTTTTCCTTCTTTTCTTTTGAAAACCGTAGTGTCTAGACCAACTTGCGCGCACCTCGACTAATTCCACAGGATACCTGCTACCTCCTACCAGCAACAGGTATCAGATAAAGGAAATAAGTTTTCCTTTGGGGCATCACTTCATAAAGAGACTGTAAACTCAATGGACTTTTCCTCATTCATCAATTCTAGATCTTCTAAACACATCAATACCAAGTTCCAATTGAAATGAGGAGTGATTATTGATGATATTAACAACTGACCTTTCACTGCACTTAAAGGTGTATTACCTGACAAAAAAAATCTGCTACGCTTCATTGGTTTAAAAGCTTCAGAAAAAAGTCGAAGCGAAGTTTGCCAGAACATCAACTGCCTCTGGGCTCCAGAGATCGCGGCGGAGAGTAACATCATAGGAATTTCAACCTATTTGAGACAATGCGAGATGCGATGCTAGGAAGTACATTTATATCTGTTGTAAGCTGTTCAATCTAGAAGATCTCTGTAACAGGTTTCTCTACAGATGTATGGATAATGTTTGAGTTGAAGCTGATGAAAACGAGTATATGAAGTTGAAAAAAGTTTCAGGAATTTCAAATTGTATGGACATGAATTTGACTTGGAAAAAGAATTTGTGAAACTTGAAGATTTGTGGGAACCAATATTTCACTTGAGATATGCCTTCCAATCAATATTTCAATATTTCACTTGCAATTCAAATAAAGAAGTTCAATATTTGCAAATACTCATGGCCAAACTAGTATTTACGAATACTGAATTTCAGTATTTCGCAATTTGCAAATCCTGAGATAATATTCATGCCAGATGGGCCCATCAGCCAAGTACTTCATCTGCATTTTTTTGGTTGTAATCACCCAACAAATGTATGGGAAATGTTCATCTCTGTCATTGGTTGTTGCTATACCCTTAAGAATGTCATATTTGGTGACCCAGGTCTTCTCACCTATGTTGCTCGGACTCTTCAAATGCCGTCGGGTGCATGTTGGATACTCCAAAAGTAGTGCATTTTTTAAGGATCCGACACGGGCGCAGCAACATTTTTGGAGAGTCCGAGCAATATAGCTTCTCACTATTTGGCGATACCACACTCTAAAGTAAGTTGATGATATGCTACAGGAGATGCCACACTTAAAGAAGAATCAAGGTCGTCTTAAAAATCACAAACCAAAACACATTAGGGATTGAAATACTAAGCGAAGAGTTCTACACTCCAGAGAATAACTGTATGAGCTGACAGGAAGAAATATACAAGAGACTCAACTCAAATGGACAACTCAATTAAGCACCTAATCCAAAAAAGTAAAGTTGGAGAGATAAAGTCTTGGTCCTAGTTGAGCACTATATAGTCTTCCATTAAAGCAACATAGACTTAAACGAAAAGCAGAAGAATAATTTAAATGTAGCTGAAATATTGAAGATCAAGGGGTAGGAAAAATCACTAACATCTTATCT
The DNA here is from genome assembly GCF_000390325.3 of Nicotiana tomentosiformis. Lineage (NCBI taxonomy): Eukaryota > Viridiplantae > Streptophyta > Magnoliopsida > Solanales > Solanaceae > Nicotiana > Nicotiana tomentosiformis. The sequence goes on from NC_090814.1 coordinate 12,842,230, forward strand.
GTTTGGCATTAACTAAAAGCTGCTGATGAATAAATATCTCTAAGTTTACTCGACAACCTTTTATTTAATGCATAGCAGTTTTATGATATGACCTTATAAGTTTAAATAGCGCAAACCTAATCACTTCTGACTTTACAATGATTTCTTCCCATACGATGTATCCAGCTTGTAATAGAATGCCATCATACAAAAATAAAGCAAGTCAGCAAAAATAAGGAAGTGCAAAAGGCAGACTACTGCTGAAGTTGTTGCTTGGATTCTTCAAAAATGTCGCCGGGTGCGTATCGGGTTCTCCAAAAGTAGTGCATTTTGGGGGACCGGATACGGATGTGGCAACATTTTTCGAGAGTTCGAGCAGACTATATGTACTGAAACACTAATCAATTAGTACATCACAAAGAAAGCAGAGAGTGTGTATTACTTTAACGAATAGTGACTTGATTTTCTCCCAAACCAAATTATTTTTCTCCCAAAATACACAAATTAAACTCTATAATTGAAGAAAAAGATCACACATGATAATATATGCACAAGCCACAGAAGGGAGGATGTATTAATATCATTTTCAGTCAAAGAGAATATCAAACAAACTACAATTAACACAACAGAGAACAAAAGAGGAGTAAAGATTGTAACTCTACCAGACAAAAGCTGCCCAGAATTGTTTGAGTTTAAATTTGTAATTCCTCTGTAAACCCTCAACCATTTTCACTTCTAGTAAAGCAAACGTTGCTCTTTGACACTGAAATAAGCAACCCATCTTTCTTATGATTTTCACAGTCCTCTCCAAAAACTCTTCAGTTTCCATGGCTATGTTCAGTTTCTTCATCTCCTTTTATACCTAGAAAATTGGAATGAGAAAGGGGAAAATGGCTTTTGGGTTGAATTGGGTTGTCTTATATTTGATTATTTTTGACAGAGAAAAGGTTAATTCATGACAACTGGGATGATTCTTGATTCTCCATACAATTTTTTTTATCAAAACTTCTTTTCTTTTTCCTCTTTTCTCCATACAATTTTGCTGAAAAATATAAAAAAGAAATTAAAGTGAATATATCACTCTGGTCCCTTTTGCACTGAGCTCGGAACATACAACCACCTCAAGTTTTAAAAAGTATCATATAGCCCCAATGATTGTTATAAAATTTAACTCCTTGTTGGTTTGATATTATTTTAAGTAGATATTTGGACAATATTTGGTTGGAGTTAAAACAAAATAGAGTGTTCAAAGTTAAGGTTTATTAAAAAGTATTTGAAAGTTGAATTTGTATTTTATTATAAATTTCACTTTGAAAAAAGAATTTATGAATCACTAACATTCCCCTCTATTTTGTTATGTTTCAAAATCTCTTGTATCTTTTCGCTTCTTATGTTGTTTTCTAAATATATCTTACTATTTTATACTTTTATAGTTTTTTTTTAAAATGTTGCGGTAATAATGCTCCTCCGATGAATTGCTATGATAAATTAGGAGTATATGAAATAAAATTCGAACTACTTATGATGAATTAATGGAAATGGCCATACAACCAAAACAAATTTTCCGAAAGATATCTATTTTATAATATTACATACATACTTATTTAGGAAAAATATTTACAAAACACCTAGCATGTATGCACGTTGTATACTTTTGGGGTATACAATTCACATATTATATACCTTAATAGTGCGATTCAACTATTGTTATTATTGTATACATGCGAGGTATACAATTATATAACGTACAAAGCTGTTATGTGTGAGGCGGGTAATTTTTTTACCTCGCCTGGACAGTCCTGTAAATATCTACTCAATATTTACATCGAATCAATAAATGTACAATAATTATTTTTAAGGGTTAATTAGTTAAATAAATTTTAAAAAACCTCTCAAACAAGCCTTAATTTAACCTTCGGGGTTCCGTCGAAACTCGAGTTGTTTGCTTTTCTAAGCGCTTCTATAATTGGAATATATAAGAAAGAGAAAATGAAAATGCAATATCAAATAACTATGTATAAGAAGGTAAATAAGCATTTCGCAAAAGAATTACTATCCGTCCAATAAGGTTTTATACCTGTAATTTTAGGGTGCACTTAAACACAAGAGGGGGATGAATTGTGTTTTGCTCCATTTTCGCGAGTCAAAAAATCTGATTCTTTGATTGAACTATTCTGACAAAAACTGAAGGTGAAGTGCGAAAATATAAAGTACTCATGCAGTTTTACGTGAAAAATCTCCTTACTCAAGGGAGTAAAAATCACTACCTAACCTCGTAGGATTTACCTCAAAATTTTACTAACTTCAAAAAGTAATTTTCCGTACAACTCAATAAATAAAGAGACTAACTCTAGTACATACTGCTACAATTAATCTGATTATAGCTACACCTTTTAATACTATAAACTCTAGCCTAGATTTCTTTTCTCCAAGATAAAGCCGCAAATATCGATCTGTAGAACTTATAAAAAGGAGATGGTTGTGGCGTGAAGCACCCTTGTCACCTACGTCATTCGGCTCAAGCGCAAAGCCCGCACCCTTATATTATGGAAGAATTGAGCTTATTGATGGGCTGATTATTCAGATCCATCAATTGGCTGTCGGATTTTGTCCCGCAACAAGAAAATATCACTTCGGGGTCACTATGGTGTGGCTGAATGTAGAGCAGTCTGGCGTTACGTCCTTTGATTAGTAAAATTTTTTAGAACTTTGAAAGATGGTCAAGGTAGCTTGATTCCAAGCCACTGCACTAGATGGGCATGTAGTTGTAGTAGTTGGTCCAATTTCACCATTATCATTATCCTGCAAATTTTTCTCAGCCAAGTGATCAGTTTTATAAAAAAGAATCCCATGCCCACTTTGTTCATCGCACAAGGTTCTTTTGTTACATATTTTGTAAGCCTTACTATGCGAAGAGTGTCTTTGGAAGACACCCTCATCACATTTTTCATCAAACTTTCAAATAGTATCTTTTCTACTATTATAAACAAAACACTTACTGTCAAATGCTCTTAGATGAGTTATATTATGCTTAAGGCCCTTAAGTAACTCATAGAGGGTCTTCTCAAGCAAAGGTTTAATCATGCACCTATTGATTATGTAGCAAGCAGTGTTTACAACCTCAGCCTAGAGGACTTTAGGAAAACCACTAGTAATTAGCATGGTTCTTTTCATATCCTCTAGGTCCTATTTTTCCTTTTTACAATACAATTTTGATGGGGGATTCTAGGTGCAGAAAAATTATAACTAATATCTTGACTCACACAATATTTAATAAATTAATTATTTTCAAATTCAGTATCATAATCAAATCTAATGCTAGCTAATTGATTATTTAATTATTATTGTTTTTTGTAGTTTCTTTACAAATTCAACAAACAAATCATATATTTCATTTTAAAAAGCAAGAAATAAGGTCCATATAAACTTAAAAAGTCATCAACAATCACAAACACATACATCTTTTCACCTCTGAATCTTCATACGATCACACAAATCCATGTGCAGTGGTTCCAAGGAATGTGAGGTACTTATCACTTTCTTTGATTTGAGGGAGGATTTGACATGTTAAACTTTTGTACAACATCACAAACTTTGTCTTCTTTGAACCAGAATTTTGGCATACCAACAATTAAGTCCTTTAATATTAACTTTTTCAGTAGTGAAAAATTTGCATATCCTAGCTTTTGTGCCATAACAATGAATCATTATCAAGTGCATTAAGATATATTAGTCTATTTACATGAGAAGGCATAATATTAGCTTTGTACATATTTTTGTACATTTTTCCTTTAAGAACCAGGTTTCTAGAATTAAGATTAGTGATAGTGCATACACCTGAGGTAAACAGAACATGATTTCCTCTATCACGTATTTGAGGCACACTCAGCAAGTTATATTTTAGACCTTTAACATAATATACGCTTTTTATTGTATGGGACTAGGACTTACTAATCTTACCTATACCAATAATATCTCCTTTCATACCATAAATGAATCTCCCACCCCCTCTTTGATAGGCTATTAGTGAGAGAAAATTTCTCTTTTTCTCATTATGTGTTGAGAGCAGGCACTATCCATGTATAACATGTTCTGCTTCCCCTTACCTTAGCATACAAAATTATTAAGGGGCTAGATTTGGGAAACAATACTAGTTTAGGTTCCTTTCTTTGAGTAAAAGGATAAATCAAATTCTTGTTAGCCCATCTTGTAAGTCTCACATATTTTAATAAGAACCTGGTTTAATAATTTTTCTTGTCTCAATATATTCCATATTATTTTTGAATTACTTTGAACTTAATAGTGCATGTATCTTTGAAGTGCTTGTTATTACCACAGTGTGTGTACAAATAAATTTTAAGAATAAAGACATAATTACTTTTGGAATTATACAGGATCTTGACTTTTTTATGTCCTAGTCCCTTTCTAAAGTCAGAACTCTCTATAACAACATCCTTATATAACAGCCATTCACTATAAAAGTTAAGTTTTTTTTAGAACCAGTTTTTTAAGTTATATTTTACCTATCTATAATAACTTTTTACCTATAACAACAATAACCATATTTATGGCAGAACGCTCTTTGTAAAATTATCCCTCTATAACAACCATATTATAACAACCCGACTTATCGTTTTGAATATTTACTCTCCTTTCAACTATTTGAAGTCATGAATAGGTTCATATGATGTATTATGAAATGTGTGAATCGTCGGTTTTGATTTTCAGGTGTTTCGAGATTTGTTCGGAAGAATGAATTTCATATTGGAAGCTTAAATAAAAAGGGTTAATAGGATTTTGACTTTTGTGCAAACGACTCCGGAATGGAGTTTAGATGGTTCTAATAGCTCTGTACGGTGATTTCGGACTTAGAAGTATGTCTGGATATTTATTTTGAAATCCGTAGTTGAATTTGCCTTGAAATTGCGAAAGTACGAAATTTAAGGTTTGAAAGTTTGATCGGGAATTTGACTTTATAGATATCGGGGTTGGAATCCGATTCTATAAAGTGGAACAGCTCTATTATGTTATTTATTACTCATGTGCAAAATTTAAAGTCATTCCAGATTGATTTGGCACGTTTCGGCACAAGATATAGAATTTGGACATTTCGGAAATTTATAAGTACGATTCGAGGTGAAATTTATAATTTCTACGTTGTTTGATGTAATTTGAGACCTTGAGTAAGTCTGTGTTATGTTACAGGACTTATTGGTATATTCGGACGAGGTCCCGAGTAACTCGGGTGAGTTTTGGACGGGGTTCGGATTGAGTGAATAGGTTAGAAATTGGAATAGGTCCGTAATGTGAAATGTGACTTGTGCGCAAAATTTGAAGTCATTCCGGATTGATTTGATGTATTTCGGCACAAGATGTAGAATTTGAAAGTTCAAAGTTCGTTGATTTTGAATTGAGGAGTAATTCATCGTTTCGATGTTGTTAGGTGTGATTTGAGGCATCGAGTAGGTCCATGTTATGTTATGGAACTTGTTGATACAATTGGTTGAGGTCTCGGGGGCCTCGGGTGAGTTTCGGACGGTTAACGGATCAAATTTGGACTTTAAGGAAATGTTGGAACTGCTGCCTACTGGTGTGATCGCACCTGCGAAACTTTTGATCGCAGGTGCGAAGCCGCATGTGTGCGAGATCAGTCGCAGAAGCGGCCAAGTGTGGAACTGGGCAGTGCTCGCAGGTGCGAGGAATTTGCCGCATCTGCGAGACCGCAGATGCAAAGGGGAATGCGCATCTGCGAGCCCGCAGATGCGAGAATGGCGCCGCATATGCGAGATTTTAGAGGGCCGGCTGTTTTCGCAGGAGCGCATTTTTGTCCTCAAAAGCGGATGCGCAGGTGCGCAAATCTTGTTCGTAGGTGCGGAAATCGTTGGGGCAGAACCTTAAAATTCGAGGGTTCAACATTTTCACCCATTTTTGGATTTTGGAGCTCGGGTTAGGCAATTTTGGAGAGAAAATTTTCTACACAACTTGGGGTAAGTGCTCTTAACTCCCTTGTGATTATATTCCATGAATTAATCTTCATTTTTGGTGTAAGATTTTTGAATCTTCAAGAGAAATAGAAGGAAATTTCTATAATGTCACAAAATGAACTTTTCAAGTTTGAATACCGATTTGGAGTCAGATTTGAGTGAAATTAGTATGGTTGAACTTGTAATTGGATGGGTTATCGTATTTTGTGAGTTTCGTCGGATTTCGATACGTGAGCCCCACAGATGATTCTTGGGGCGTAATTTCGGATTTTTGTGGAAAATATTAGCGTTTTGATATGGAATTAATTCTTATAAATTGTGTGGACTGAGTCAAATTATTGTGACTAGATTCGAGCCATTTGGAAGTTGATACGCGCAGAATGGATTTTCTGGAGCATTGCTTAGCTTGCTCGATATTAGATTTGGCATGTTCGAGGTAAGTAACTCTTCTAATCTTGGAGTTGAGGGTATGAACCCTGAATATATGTATTTCGTAAATTGTTGGGAGGTGACGCACATGCTAGGTGACGGGCGTGTGGGCGTGCACTATAGAAATTGTGACATAATTGTTTCTGTGGAATTTTATAGTAAATGATCTTGGCATTTTTTTCATGCGATTTATGAGTTAGAGAAATTAAGCTGAAAAGTATATTAAAAATTATGATTGAGGTTATGTGCCAGTATTATTAGGACCCACATAGGTCATATTGCTGTAAATTATTTGTTTTAAATTAAAAATTCATACTCAGTCATATTCATTTTATTGCATATCATAACTCAATTTTTATGACTCTATTTTGATGCATATAAATGTTTTGGGCCGAATGCCCTGTTTTACTGAAATGCCCGAGTGGCTTGAGAGGTTTATGACTGAGTGAGGCCGAGGGCCTAATTTGTGAGGATATTTATGGGATCGGGCTGCACGCCGCAGCATGTTTCATATTTATGGGATCGGGCTGCACGCCGCAGCATGTTTGATATCGGCCGAGGGCCTGATTGTGAGGATGAGTGTGGATCGGGGTTGCCCGCCTGCAGCATACTTTATTATTATAGCACGTGAGTTGTCCGTGCAGTACGTGAGTTGTCCGTGCAGATTATAGCGCTTGGGCTGAAGGAGCCCCTCCGAAGTCTGTACACACCCCTAGTGAGCGCAGGTACCTATTGAGTGCGAGTGCCGAGAACCGAGTGCTGAGTGACTGGGAGGCATAAGTGATTGTGAGGTATGCCCGAGTGGCAAGAGTGATTGTGAGGTATGCCCGAGTAGTAAGAGTTATTGTGAGGTATGCCCGAGTGGCACGAGTGATTGTGAGGTTTGCCCGAGGGGCTGTATATGAGTGATGTTCTGCCCGAGAGGCTGTTTATGATTTTATCACTGAATTGCATCGCATTGGCATGCACACATGACATACAGGCATAGAGATGTATTTTTCCTCATGCTGTACAATATCACATCATTCATGATTTTTCATACATTTTGACAGATGGGCATAGTGATGCATTTGTTTTATACGGGTTATCCGGAAGGAAAATGAAGCATATTATTTATTATTTAAAAGATTTTTGGAGAAATTTATTGTTTTCAAACTAATCATATTATTGGCAACTTCGGCAAACGATTTGGGTTTTCACTGATGTATTTGAAAGAAAGAACTACTATTTTTGAAATCATTATTTGGCTGAGTATTTTATCCCTGAGTTACTTCGGGTATTATTTGCTTTATGTTGTTATGGATTATTGTGGACTATTGGTTTTGTACCCGACCTTGGTAGAAGCTCGTCACTACTTTTAACCTACGGCTAGATTTGTTACTTACTCAGTACATGGGGTCGGTTGTACTGATACTACACTTCTGCACATTGCGTGCAGATGTTGGCTGTTGTTGTTGCTGTGCTCGATGGTTGCGGGACTTAAAGATGTACCTGCGTTCCTGTTGTAGTTGCCTCTTGTTCAGGGTAGCCTTAGATTTATAAAAGCTCTGTTTATGTATTATTCAAACAGACTATGTATTTATTTCATTTTCGCTTTGTATACTCTATTCTTAGAAGCTCATGATTTGTACTACCAGTTCTTGGGGATTGTATAAGATCGGGATCTTTATTCACTTAAATTACTTTAATAACTATTATTGAAATTGGTTAGTTGGAAATTGGTTTACCTAACAGGATGGGTTAGGTGCCATCACGACTAGTTGGATTTTGGGTCGTGACAAGGTGGTATCAAAGCCCTAGGTTCACAGGTTCTACAAGTCACGAGCTAGTGTCTAGTAGAGTCTTACGGATCGGTATGATGACGTCCATACTTATCTTCGAGAGGCTATAGGGCATTTAGGATATATACTTTCCATTTTTCTTTCCTTATCGTGTGAGATTGATTCAGCTTGAGACATAAACTCTTTGAATTCCTTCCACGTATTCGTATGCGCACATGAGCGCTCATGTTACGACCCAAAACTAACCCTCTATCGTGATGGCGCCTATCGTGGAACTAGGCAAGCCGACTCATTTCCAAAATAAAATGATATTTTTATTTCAAAGATAATTTCAAGGTTATTTAACATAACAACCTCCATTTAAAGAGTTCAAATCAAAGAAAAACAGAAGTACGGAAAAGAAAAGCCCGATATCGGGGTGTCACTAGTCATGAGCATCTATTATAATCTATCTAACAATATCAAGGCTAACTCAGCCTGGAAAAATAGCTAAATACTACTAGAGGAAGATAAGAGGGAGAAGAGTAGGGGCTGCGATCGTCAAACAACTACCTTGTTATCTCCAAGAAAATCTGTAACCAGAACACTCAATAACTGCTACCGTGTCCAGCCACACCTAGATCTGCACACAAGGTGCAGGGAGTAACGTGAGTACGCCAACTCAGTAAGTAACAACAATAAATAAAGACTGAGCAGTAGTGACAAGCAATAAAGCATATAACGTTCATATCAGGAAATCTCAGTAAAATACCACATGCTCTTAAAAATCAGGATTTGAATCAAGCATCTCGTTTAAACCCAGTTCCAATAAAAATCATTTTAAAGACATTTTTCCAATAGTTTTTCAAACAAAGGCTTAATGCAAAGGTGAACAAAAATGATGAAATCATAAACAGCCACTCGGGCAAACCTCACAGTCACTCGGACATACCTCACAATCACTCTTGCCACTCGGGCATACCTCACAATCACTCTTGCCACTCGGGCATGCCTCACAATTACTCTTGCCACTCGGGCATGCCTCACAATCACTCTTGCCTCCCAGTCACTCAGCACTCGGCACTCGCACTCAGTAGGTACCTGCGCTCACTGGGGGTGTGTACAGACTCCGGAGGGGCTCCTTCAGCCCAAGCGCTATAATCTGCACGGACAACTCACGTGCGATAATAATAAAGTATGCTGCAGGCGGGCAGCCCCGATCCACACTCATCCTCACCAATCAGGCCCTCGGCCTCACTCAGTCACAAGTATGCTGCAGGCGGGCAGCCCCGTTCCATACTCATCCTCACAATTCAAGCCCTCGGGCATTCCAGTAAAACAGGGCATTCGACCCAAAACATTTATATGCATCAAAATAGAGTCATAAAACTGAGTTATGCGGTAAACAAATATAAAAATGACTGAGTATAGATTTTCAATCGAAAATCGGTGAGAGGATGATAAGAAACAGCCCCTAAGGGTCCAAACAGCATTGGCGCAAGGCCCAAACATGGCATTCAGCCCAATTTACTGAAATTCTTTCTAAAACATATAAGTATCAAATGGTTTCAACAAAGTATGCAACTTTACAGTTGCTACGGGACGGACCAAGTCACAAATCCCTAACAGTGCACGCCCACACGTCCGTCACCTAGCATGTGCGTCACTTCAAAATAATAGAATAATACGAAATCCGGGGTTTCATACCCTCAGGACTAGATTTACAATCGTTACTTACCTCAAACCGGTCAAATCTCTACCCCGCAATGCTCTTGCCTCTGGACTCTGCCTCCAAATGCTCCAAATCTAATCACAATTAGTATAATACCATTAATATACGCTAATGGAATGCATTCCATAAGAAAAGCTTCAAAATTAGACCAAAACCCGAAATTGGCTCAAAAATCGCCTATGGGGCCCACGTCTCGAAACCCGACAGAAGTTACAAAATCCGAAAGCCCATCCAACCACGAGTCTACCCATACCAATTTTACCAAAATCCGACCTCAACTCGACCCTCAAATCTACAAATCTTATTTCCAAATTTCTAAGTTTCAATCTCTAATTTACACCTCAAAATCATGAAATCTAGTCGGATTACTCGATGATAATTCAATATTATAGAGTAGAAATGATCACAAGAGACTTACCTCAAGTTTTCCTTGAAAATATATCAAAAATCGCCTCTCCCCAAGCTCCAATTTGTCAAAAATGGCAAATGGGACAAAGTCCCTGTTTTTATAATTCTGCCCAGACATCCTCGGTTCTGCCTCGATCTTGGCCTTCGATCGAGGTCCTCGGTCCTACCTTCGATTATGACTTCGACCGTGACCCTCGACCCTGGGCTCGATCATGCCTTCGATCGTGGCCCTCGACTCTGGGCTCGATCATGGCTTCGATCGTGGCCCTCGACCCTGAGCTCGATATGGGCTTCGATCGTGGCCCTCGACCCTGAGCTCGATCTATGCTTCGATCGTAGCCCTCGACCCTGAGCTCCATCTGGGCTCGATTTCTGGGCAGAAGCAATTTCCAACAGAAGGAAATTGCAGCAGCTGTTCTAGTTTAATTTTTGATCCGTTAACCATCCGAAACTCACCCGAGGCCCTCGGGACCTCAACCAAATATAACAACAAGTCCTAAAACATCATACGAACTTAGTTTAATCCTCAAATCACCTCAAACAATGCTAAAACCATGAATTACACCTCAATTCAAGCCTAATGAACGTTTGAATTTCTAATTTCTACAAATAACTCCGGAACCTATCAAATCACGTCTGATTGACCTCAAATTTTGCACACAAGTCCTAAATGACATAACATAGGTATTCCAATTTTCAGAATTGGATTCCGACCCCAATATCAAAAAGTCAACCCCCGGTCAAACTTCTCAAAAATAAAACTTTCGGCATTTCAAGCCTAATTCCTCTACGGACTCCCAAATAATATTTCGGACACGCTCCTAAGCTCAAAATCAGCATACAGAGCTATTGGAATCATAATAATTCAAATCCGAGGTCGTTTACATATAGGCCCATATCCGGTCCACTTTTCTAACTTAAAATTTTCAATTATGAGACTAAGTGTCTCATTTCACTCCGAGTTCCTTCTGGACTCGAACCAACTAACCTGATATAACATAATATAGTTGAATAACACAAAAAGAAGTAGGAATGGGAAAAACAGGGTTATAACTCTCGAAACGACCGGCTGGGTCGTTACATCCTCCCCCTCTTAAACATCCGTTCGTCCTCGAACGGGTCTAGAAACACACTTGGAGTCTCGAATCGGCGTGGATATCTGCTCCGCATCTCCCGCTCGGTCTCCCAAGCGGTCTCCTCCACAAGCTGAACTCTCCATTGCACCTTCACTGAAGCTATATCATTTGACCTCAACCTTCGAACCTGCCAATCCAAAATAGCCACCAGCTCTACATCATAAGTCATATCACCCTCTAACTGAACCGTGCTGAAATCCAAAACATGGGACGGATCTCCAATATAATTTTGTAGCATGGAAACATGAAACACCGAATGCACACTCGACAAGCTGGGTGGCAAGGCAAGCTTATAAGCCACCTCTCTTATCCTCTAAAGCACCTCAAAAGGCCCAATGAATCGGGGGCTCAACTTGCCCCTCTACCCAAACCTCGTAACACCCTTCATGGGTGATACATTCAGCAAAACCTTCTCCCCAACCATAAAAGACATATCACGGACCTTCCTATCCGCGTAGCTCTTCTGCCTAGACTGTGCCATGCGAAGCCGCTCCTAAATCAATTTCACCTTATCTAATGCGTCCTGGACCAAGTTTGTACCTAAGAGCCTAGCCTCACCCGGCTCAATCCATCCAACCATAAATCTACACCTCCTCCCATACAAAGCCTCGTACGGAGCCATCTGAATACTCGTCTGATAACTGTTGTTATATGCAAACTCCACGAGTGGCAGAAACTGGTCCCATGAACCCCCAAAATCAATGACACAAGCACACAACATGTCCTCCAATATCTAAATAGTGTGCTCGGACTGCCCGTCCGTCTAAGGGTGAAAAGCTGTGCTTAACTCAACCTGAGTACCCAACTCTCGCTGCACGGCCTTCCAAAACCGCGATATGAACTAAGTACCCCTATATGAAATGATGGAAATTGGGACACCATGCATGCGAACGATCTCTCGAATGTAAAGTTCAGCCAACCGCTCTGAAGAGTAAGTAGTACCAATTGGAATGAAGTGTGCGGACTTGGTCAGCCGATCCACAATAACCCAAATAGCGTCGAACTTCCTTGAAGTTCGTGGGAGCCCAAATACAAAGTCCATAGTGATCCGCTCCCACTTCCACTCTGGGATCTTTAACCTCTGAAGCAAGCCACCCTGTCTCTGATGCTCATACTTAACCTGCTGACAGTTTAGACACCGAGCCACAAACCCAACTATATCCTTCTTCATCCGCCTCTACCAATAGTGCTGCCTCAAATCCTGGTACATCTTCGCGGCACCCAGATGGATGGAATACCGCGAGTTGTGGGCCTCTTCAAGAACCAGCTCTCGAAGCCCATCTATATTAGGCACACATATCCGGCCATGCATTCTCAGCACCCCGTCATCACTAATAGTTACATCCCTAGCATCACCTCTCCGAACCCTGTCCTGAAGAATGAGCAAGTGAGGGTCATCATACTGACACTCCCTGATACGGTCATAAAGAGAAGACGTGGAGACCACACAAGCCAATACCCGACTAGGCTCCGAAATATCCAATCTGACAAGCTGGCCTGCCAAGGTCTGAACATCTAATGCCAAAGGTCTCTCTGCTGCTGGAAGATAGGCTAAACTCCCCAAACTCTCTGCCCGGCGACTCAAACCATCGGCCACCACATTGGCCTTTCCCGGATGGTACAAGATAGTGATATCATAGTCCTTAAGAAGCTCCAACCATCTCCACTGACGCAAATTAAGATCCTTCTGCTTTAACAGATACTGCAAACTCCGGTGATTAGTATAGATCTCACAATGAACCTCATACAAATAATGACGCCAAATCTTCAAGGCGTGAACAATGGCTGCTAACTCAAGATTATGGATAGGATAGTTCTTCTCATGGGTCTTCAACTGGCATGAGGCATAGGCAATCACCCTACCCTCCTACATCAAAACACAACCAATGCCTATCCTCGAGGCATCACAATACACGGTGTAAGAACCTGAAGCTGATGGCAAAACTAACACTGGAGTTGTGGTCAAAGCAGTCTTGAGCTTCTGAAAGCTCTCCTCACATTCATCCGACCACCTAAATGGAGCACCCTTTTGGGTCAATTTGGTCAAGGGCGATGCAATAGATGAAAATCCCTCCACAAAGCGACGGTAGTAACCCGCCAAACCAAGAAAGCTCCTAATCTCCGTGGCTGAGGATGGTCTGGGCCAACTCTGCACTGCCTCTATCTTCTTCGGATCCACCTGAATACCCTCACTGGACACCACGTGCCTCAAGAATGCTACTGAACTGAGCCAAAACTCACATTTAGAGAACTTTGCATAAAGCTTCTCCTCCTTCAATCTCTGCAATACAGCCCTCAAATGCTGAGAGTGCTCTTCCTGGCTACGAGAGTACACCAGGATGTCGTTAATGAATACAACGACGAATGAGTCCAAATAGGGCTGGAATACACTGTTCATCAGATGCATGAATGTTGCTGGGGCATTGGTCAGCCCAAAAGACATCACCAAAAACTCATAATGGCCATATCGGGTTCTGAAGGCTGTCTTGAGAATATCTGAATCCCGAATCTTTAGCCGGTGATAACCGGACCTCAAATCAATCTTGGAGAATACCCTCGCTCCCTGAAGCTGGTCGAATAAATCATCAATACGAGGCAAAGAATACTTGTTCTTGACTGTGACCTTGTTCAACTGCCTGTAATCAATACACATTCTCATGGAACCATCCTTCTTTTTCACAAATAGAACCGGTGCACCCCAAGGTGACACACTAGGCCGAATAAACCCCTTATCAAGGAGTTCCTGAAGCTGTTTTTTCAATTCTTTCAACTCCGTCGGTGCCATACGATACGGTGGAATAGAAATGGGCTGAGTGCCCGGCACCAAATCAATACCAAAGTCAATATCCCTATCAGGCGGCATGCCCGGTAAGTCTGCAGAAAACACATCCGGAAATTCACGTACCACCGGAATAGAATAAATGACAGGAGTCTCTGCACTAACATCCCTCACAAAAGCCAAATAAGATAGGCAACCCTTCTCAACCATGCGCTGAGCCTTCAAATATGAAATCACCCTACTTGGTACATAATCTATAGAACCGTTCCACTCAACCCTCAAAATTCCCGGCATAGCCAACGTCACCGTCTTAGCATGACAATCTAGAACAGCATGAAATGGAGATAACCAATCCATACCCAATATCACATCAAAGTCAACCATACTGAGCAACAATAGATCTACTCGGGTCTCCAGACCCCCAATAGTCACCACACATGACCGATATACGCGGTCCACAATAATAGTATCACCCACAGGAGTAGATACATGTACAGATGAAACTAAAGACTCACGGGGCATATCCAGAAAATGGGCGAAATACGAGGAAACATATGAATATGTGGAACCGGGGTCAAATAAAACTAAGGCATCTCTGTGGCAAACTGAGACAATACTTGTAATCACAGCATCTGAAGCAATAGCATCTGGTCTAGCAGGGAGAGCATAGAAACGGGCCTGACCACCCCCTGATCTGCCTCCCCTCTAGGGCGACCCCTAGCTGACTGACCTCTACCCCGAGCTGACTGGGCGGATGGTGAGGTAGTTGGGGCTGTAGTCAGAGGCTGACTCCTCTGCTGAGATAGACCTCCATGACGGTGAGGACACTGCCTCCACATATGCCCAAGCTCCCCACACTCAAAACAACTCTCTGGTGCTGGCGGCGGAAACTGAAGGGAATCCCTAGCACCAGGATGACTGGTAGAAGAACCTGGCATGGAAGAGCCCTGAACAGGTGGAGCACGGGACGAACTCTGCACCGGAAGGGCACTAAGTGATGAGTGGCCCTGATGAGAACTGTGAGAACCATGGCCAGATGATGCACCCCGATGAAATGGCCGAGCTGACTGAGCCTGTCTGAAATGACGACCTCTACCGTGCTGGAACTGACCCCCAAAAGGAGCACCGCTGAATCCACCCTGACCACGAGGCCTCTTGGCCTCCCGCTCAACCCTCTCCTGACCGCGAACCATCTCAATCTGCCGAGCAATGTCGATAACCTCATCAAAGGTAGCACCCGAAACTCGCTCCCTGGTCATGAGCAACTGTAGCTGATAAGTGAGGCCATCAATAAACCTCATGATCCTCTCTCTGTCCGTGGGAACCAACCAGATAGCATGACGGTCCAACTCGGAGAACCGCATCTCATACTGCGCCACAGACATATCACCCGGGCATAGTCGCTCAAACTGTCTACGCAGCTCCTCTCTGCGGGATCGAGACACGAACTTCTCCAAAAAGACCACGGAGAACTGCTGCCAAGTAAGGGGTGTTGTGCCAACAGGCCTATGCCTCTCGTAAGTCTCCCACCATCTGAGTGCATCCCCAGAAAACTGAAAGGTAGTGAACGAGACCCCACAAGTCTCCAAAATACCAGTAGTATAGAGTATCCTCTGACACCTGTCCAAAAAGTCTTGAGCATCCTCTCTCTCTCTCTGTGCCACTGAAAGGTGGTGGCTGAAGTCTCCCAAACCTCTCCAACCTATGCTGATCATCCTCAGGCATAGCAGGAAACACATAATCCTGAGCAACAGCAATCGGATGGGCTGGTGGTTCCTCTGGTGTCTGAAGTCCCCGAATAACCTGCTCGGGTGTGCGAGCGACGGGAGTCTGAGTGCCTCCTCTGGCCTGAGAAGTGGTTGCGGCCGTCGAAATAGAGACCGCTTGAGCAAGGCCAGTACACGCTGTCAGAATCTGAGCTAGGGCCTCCTGAAGGCCTGGAATCACAATAGGCACATGTGGTGCCTGAGCTGGTGCATCAATAACTGGAACTTGGTCCTGATATGGGACAACCGGTGGATATGTAGGTACTGCCCCAACTGCTGTACGGGCTACACCTCTGCCCCTACCACGGCCTCTATCGCGGCCTCGGTCTCTCGCGGCCCTAGCTGGTGGTACTGGTAGCTGGCCCTCCTGACTGGTAGCACGAGTCCTCACCATATGTGAGAGAATGAAACCACAGATGTTTAGTTACTAGAATCAACAGATTCGCACGACAAAAAATCAAGAATGTGGAGTTTCCTAAAGGTTCTGCAGCCTCTTGAAGATAAGTACAGATGTCTCTGTACCGATCTGCAAGACTCAACTAAACCCGCTCATGACTCGTGAGACCTATGTAACCTAGGCTCTGATACTAATCAGTCATGACCCAAAACTAACCCTCTATCGTGATGGCGCATATCGTGGAACTAGGCAAGCCGAATCATTTCCAAAACAAAATGATATTTTCATTTCAAAGATAATTTCAAGGTTATTTAACATAACAACCTCCATTTAAAGAGTTCAAATCAAAGAAAAATAGAAGTGCGGAAAAGAAAAGCCCGACATCGGGGTGTCACTAGTCATGAGCATCTACTATAATTTGTCTAACAATATCAAGGCTAACTCAGCCTGGCAAAATAGCTAAATACTACTAGAGGAAGATAAGAGGGAGAAGAGCAGGGGCTGCGATCGCCAAACAACTACCTTACTATCTCCAAGAAAATCTGCAACCAGAACACTCAATAACCGCTACCGTGTCCAGCCACACCTGGATCTGCACACAAGGTGCAGGGAGTAACATGAGTATGCCAACTCAGTAAGTAACAACAATAAATAAAGACTGAGCAGTAGTGACGAGCAATAAAGCATATAACGTTCATATCAGGAAATCTCAGTAAAATACCACATGCTCTTAAAAATCAGGATTTGAATCAAACATCTCGTTTAAACCCAGTTCCAATAAAAATTATTTTAAAGACATTTTTCCAATAGTTTTTCAAACAAAGGCTCAATGCAAAGGTGAGCAAAAATGATGAAATCATAAACAGCCACTCGGGCAAACCTCACAGTCACTCGTGCCACTCGGGCATACCTCATAATCACTCTTGCCACTCGGGCATACCTCACAATCACTCTTGCCACTCGGGCATGCCTCACAATCACTCTTGCCACTCGGGCATGCCTCACAATCACTCTTCCCACTCGGGCATACCTCACAATCACTCTTGCCACTCGGGCATGCCTCACAATCACTCTTGCCTCCCAGTCACTCGGCACTCGGCACTCGGCACTCGCACTCAGTAGGTACCTGCGCTCACTGGGGGTGTGTACAGACTCCGGAGGGGCTCCTTCAGCCCAAGCGCTATAATCTGCACGGACAACTCACGTGCGATAATAATAAAGTATGCTGCAGGCGGGCAGCCCCGATCCACACTCATCCTCACCAATCAGGCCCTCGGCCTCACTCAGTCACAAGTATGCTGCAGGCGGGCAGCCCCAATCCACACTCATCCTCACAATTCAAGCCCTCGGGCATTCCAGTAAAACAGGGCATTCGACCCAAAACATTTATATGCATCAAAATAGAGTCATAAAACTGAGTTATGCGGTAAACAAATATAAACATGACTGAGTATAGATTTTCAATCGAAAATCGATGAGAGGATGATAAGAAACAGCCCCTAAGGGTCCAAACAGCATTGGCACAAGGCCCAAACATGGCATTCAGCCCAATTTACTGAAATTCTTTCTAAAACATATAAGTATCAAATGGTTTCAACAAAGTATGCAACTTTACAGTTGCTATGGGATGGACCAAGTCACAAATCCCCAACAGTGCACGCCCACACGCCCGTCACCTAGCATGTGCGTCACTTCAAAGTAATAGAATGATACGAAATCCGGGGTTTCATACCCTCAGGACTAGATTTACAATCGTTACTTACCTCAAACCGGTCAAATCTCTACCCCGCAATGCTCTTGCCTCTGGACTCTGCCTCCAAATGCTCCAAATCTATTCACAATCAGTATAATACCATCAATATACGCTAATGGAATGAATTCCACAAGAAAAGCTTCAAAATTAGACCAAAACCCGAAATTGGCTCAAAAATCGCCTATGGGGCCCACGTCTCGAAACCCGACAGAAGTTACAAAATCCGAAAGCCCATCCAACCACGAGTCTACCCATACCAATTTTACCAAAATCCGACCTCAACTCGACCCTCAAATCTACAAATCTTATTTCCAAATTTCTAAGTTTTAATCTCTAATTTACACCTCAAAATCATGAAATCTAGTCGGATTACTCGATGATAATTCAATATTATGGAGTAGAAATGATCACAAGGGACTTACCTCAAGTTTTCCTTGAGAATATATATCAAAAATCGCCTCTCCCCAAGCTCTAATTTGTCAAAAATGGCAAATGGGACGAAGTCCCTGTTTTTATAATTCTGCCCAGACATCCTCGGTTCTGCCTCGATCTTGGACCCTCGATCTTGGCCTTTGATCGAGGTCCTCGATCCTGGTCCTCGGTCCTACCTTCGATTATGACTTCGACCTTGACCCTCGACCTTGGGCTCGATCATGCCTTCGATCGTGGCCCTCGACTCTGGGCTCGATCATGGCTTCAATCGTGACCCTCGACCCTGAGCTCGATCTGGGCTTCGATTGTGGCCCTCGACCCTGAGCTCGATCTGGGCTTAGATCGTAGCCCTCGACCCTGAGATCGATCTGGGCTCGATTTCTGGGCAGAAGCTATTTCCAACAGAAGGAAATTGCAGCAGCTGCTCTAGTTCAATATTTGATCCGTTAACCATCCGTAACTCACCCGAGGCCCTTGGGACCTCAACAAAATATACCAACAAGTCCTAAAACATCATACGAACTTAGTTTAATCCTCAAATCACCTCAAACAATGCTAAAACCATGAATTACACCCCAATTCAAGCTTAATGAACGTTAGAATTTCTAATTTCTACAGACAACTTCGGAACCTATCAAATCACATCCGATTGACCTCAAATTTTGCACACAAGTCCTAAATGACATAACAGAGGTATTCTAATTTTTAGAATCGGATTCCTACCCCGATATCAAAAAGTCAACCCCCCGGTCAAACTTCTCAAAAATAAAACTTTCGGCATTTCAAGCCTAATTCCTCTACGGACTCCCAAATAATATTCCGGACATGCTCCTAAGCTCAAAATCACCATACGGAGCTATTGGAATCATCAAAATTCAAATCCGAGGTCGTTTACATATAGGTCCATATCCGGTCCACTTTTCTAACTTAAAATTTTCAATTATAAGACTAGGTGTCTCATTTCACTCCGAGTTCCTTCCGGACTCGAACCAACTAACCTGATATAACATAATATAATTGAATAACACAAAAAGAAGTAGGAATGGTGAAAATAGGGTTATAACTCTCGAAACGACCGGCCGGGTAGTTACAGCTCAGTATCAGTTGTGCATCGCCGGCTTATGATTCTATGAATGAGGTTCGAGGTGAGTATTCTGTGTTTTGATGATGGGCCAGTCTGGAGGACTTGAGGCCATGGTTAGACCATAGCTTGAGCTCGGTAGCTTCAGTTGTAACTCGTGCAGTTGGACTTATATGTCCGGTAATGACCCTATAGTGGAATTTGTGGCTTGATTATGTGCAAATGGATTCCAAAGTATTCTTGATAGTTTCTACCGGTGTGGAGAACGAGTTGTGTATTGTGATTTCCTCCTGGAAAGAAGCAAGAGAAAGGTTTCTAACTAAAATGGTATGTAAATTATTGGTGACTCAAAGTTGATAATCGTGTGCTTTTTACATGATGGCAAGATAGATGTTATGTGTTGTACGAAAGCTAGATTTTTATGTACAAGGTAGCAGTACAGTCTTGAAAAGAAGGTAATGAATGTTGGACAACATGGACGGTTTCAAATAACTAGATGAATACTATTACTACTTGGTGTTGTATGAGAAAGGGGCAGACTTCAGAAGGCATATTGTATTTTAACTTACGGATGTATAAATTAGTATTGCGGTACTCACATGGTTGATAGACTGCTGATATTCAAATTTTCTCAAGTGGTACGGAAGAACTTTCAAGGTATTTCTAGTGGGATGATCGTGTATGAGAGATATGTTAGGCATTCGGGTGGTGGAGATAGAATCAGATATGGTGACTCACGTGTTCTATGGATTTGGAGATTGGCAGTTCCCAGGAACAGATTGTTTCATGGTTGTGGACTGTGAAGTTGTGGCCGGAGCTAGCCAGATGATGAAATGTGTTATGATTCAGTCATTATGGATTTTCGGAGGGATTTTTATCTATTTGTGGGTAACCTGAGTTGATTTGGGGGTCCATAGGTAGGCCTAATTAACATGTGTATTCTACACCGAGCCGGAATGGTTGGCTCCATACTGCTATTATTGAGGGATGTGTCATTTGGTTGATGTTGAACTTATTCGTGTTCTCAAATGATCTGCGAGTTACTCTTTTATGCCACGAAGAGTTGTGATTCATTGGTTATGTTCACAGATGGTGCGGTTCTATTTGAACTTTATAGCGGAATTTGAGTGTGATAAGTATTTGGGTATTACATGATCGATAGCGTAATGGTTATGTCCTTTCAAGTTTTGTGTGGTATTTTTGTCATTTGCCTCTCCGTCGTTATTAATTTGGAGTAGGGTGGCTCGGAGTATATAACATGAACCTCGTGTTAGAATCGGGTGATGGTTCTACGGTGTATGATGAATTTTCAGCGTTACTTGTTAATCTGGCGGGCAGTTCTCTCATTTGAGTCATTTTCCATGACTGGGTACATTTGAATTGTTGTGTATTAGTGCAAGGATGGCACGAGTTATGGCTTTGAGTTATATTGGTAAGGCATGTCTATGGACTAGTTGTGTTTAGTAATATAAGGTCATTGGACCTAGAATGGGTACTATCAGGTTTGATTTCGGTATATTCGAGAGTATAATATTGAAAGTCGGCTTAGAAAGGGATTATGGTTCTGGTTGGGGCGAGAGGGCTCCATGACTTGTTGATCTGGTAAGTGGTCATGAAATTTCATGTGTTTCTTTTATTATCAACAGTGTACGAAGGTTTTGGGATGGGGTTTGGTACGATATGGGGTTAATACTAGTATGTGGTTGGTTTTGGAGTAGTCACTGCAAACAGGAATGGTGCTACGAGCATGCGAGTTGTGTAGTATGCAATGTGATTATATCTGGGGTTATGGCTATAGCTTGATACAGCTTGTTCAGGCTTATACATTGTGTAAATGTAAGATTTGTGTCTTGAAAGAAATTTTAAAGGTTGGAAATTAAACTCCAAGGTTTATGAGCTAAGGTTAAATTAATGATTTTCAGTTGCACTGTGTAGTCAAGGCTATGTGGGATAGGGTTATGTGGGTTCACCCCCGGGTACGTGTGTGGTAAGATAGAACAGTGGTTTGATGGCTTGGAAACAACTCTTGGCATGTTAGAGGACGAACGTATGTTTAAGTGGGGGAGAATGTAATGACCCGGCCGATCGTTTTGAGTATTACAACCCCGTTTTCCCATTTACTGCTCAAATTATACTTTACAGTTGTTGTGTGAATTGCTGGGGTAATTGGTTCGGGTCCAGTGAGATTTTGGAAGGAATTGGAACACTTAGTTCTAAGGTTTAAAGCTTAAGTTAAAATAGTGACCGGATGCGGACTTATATGTAAACGACCTCAGATTCGAATTTTGATGTTTCCAATAGCTCCGTATGGTGATTTTGGACTTAGGAGCGTGTCCGAAAAATTATTTGGAGGTCCGTAGTGGAATTAGGCTTGAATTGCCGAAAGTTAAATTTTTGGAAAGTTTGACCGGGGATTTGACTTTTTGTTATCGAGGTCGGAATCCGATTCTGGAAATTGAAATAGTTCCTTAATGTGAAATGTGACTTGTGCGCAAAATTTGAAGTCATTCCGGATTGATTTGATGTGTTTCGGCACAAGATGTAGAATTTGAAAGTTCAAAATTCGTTGATTTTGAATTGAGGAGTAATTCGTCGTTTAGATGTTGTTAGGTGTGATTTGAGGCCTTGAGTAGGTTCGTGTTATGTTATGGAACTTGTTGATACAATTGGTTGAGGTCCCGGGGGCCTCGGGTGAGTTTCGGACGGTTAACGGATCAAATTTGGACTTTAAGGAAATGCTGGAACTGCTGCCTACTGGTGTGATCGCACCTGCGAAGCTTTTGATCATAGGTGCGAAGCCGCATGTGTGCGAGATCAGTCGTAGAAGCGTCCATGTGTGGAACCGGGTAGTGCTCGCAGGTGCGAGGAATTTGCCGCATCTGCGAGGCCGCAGGTGCGAAAGGGAATGCACATCTGCGAGCCCGCAGATGCGAGAATGGCACCGCAGATGCGAGATTTTAGAGGGCCGGCTATTTCCGCAGGCGCGCATTTTTGTCCGCAAAAGCGGATGCGCAGGTGAGTAAATCTTGTCCGCAGGTGCGGAAATCGCTGGGGCAGAACCTTAAAATTCGAGGGTTCAACATTTTCACCCATTTTCGGATTTTGGAGCTCGGGTTGGGCGATTTTGGAGAGAAAAGTTTCCACACAACTTGGGGTAAGTGTTCTTAACTCCCTTGTGATTATATTCCATGAATTAATCTTCATTTTTGGTGTAAGATTATTGAATCTTCAAGAGAAATAGAAGGGAATTTCTATAATGTCACAAAATGAACTTTTCAAGTTTGAATACCGATTTGGAGTCAGATTTGAGTGAAATTAGTATGGTTGAACTTGTAATTGGATGGGTTATCGTATTTTGTGAGTTTCGTCAGATTTCGATATGTGGGCCCCACGGATGATTCTTGGGGTGTAATTTCGGATTTTTGTGGAAAATATTAGCGTTTTGATATGGAATTAATTCTTATAAATTGTGTGGACTGAGTTAAATTATTGTGACTAGATTCGAGCCATTTGAAAGTTGATACGCACATAATGGAATTTCTGGAGCATTGCTTAGCTTGCTCGACATTGGATTTGGCCTGTTCGAGGTAAGTAACTCTTCTAATCTTGAAGTTGAAGCTATGAACCCTGAATATATGTATTTCGTGAATTGTTGGGAGGTGACACTAAGTGTGGCAAGTGGGTCGGTCCCGGGCCTAAACGGGCTAAGTGGTCCGGTCCAAACGGTCCCAGTCCCGGACCGGTCCCAAATTAAACGGGCTAAACTATCTGGGCTAAATGGTCTTTTTGTAGGGACCGGCCCGGGACCGAGACCGGGACCGTTTGGTCCAGGGCTAAACTGTCCCGGCCCGCGGGCTAAATAGGCTAAGTGGGCCCAACGGATTTTTAAATAATTAAATAGAAATTAGAGACAAAAGGATGTTAAAAATAATATTTAAGTCTAAAGACAAAAGTATTATAAAGAGATATGCCTTGTAATTTTATTATAGCATTAAAAAAATATGGCAATATCTTTCTTAGTCTTCATCCCCCTATGGAATGAGCACAACAAGGTGCTAATACCACCATTGAGAAGAAAAAGAAACTAATCAAGATATGCCAAAATATAAGTTACATAATATATACTAATTTTTGTTCATACAAGTTACATGGTATCTCTTACAAACTTCATAAATCTATCAAGGTCTGGAGGAATTTCCGTTGGTGGTGGCGGAAAAGTAGCTTGGCCATCGCCACTTCCGGGCGAAGCAACATCCTCCGCAAGTTCAGCTAGCATTTCTTCGTAAGCTTCGTATTCATCTGGTTGTGATTAAGCAAGTCCAAAATTTCTTCTTTCCGACCGGATTCAATCTCTGAAAAGTACTGATTTTTCCAAGCTCTCCCTCATAGAAACTCTATAATCACCGAGTTGAAGTCTTGCTTGACTGAAAGCGCTCTCTGATGCCACTGTTGAAGCTTGAATAGTTAAAATATCTCGGGTCATCCTTGAAAGAACCGGAAAGTATTTTTCTTTGTCCTTCCACCATTCCAAAAGATTAAAGGAGCCGTCGGGATTCACTTCCTCAATTCCCGGCGACAAATATACTTCAAGCTCATTTAGTTGTGAAAAATCACTACTACTAGAACCTTGAGAACCCCTAAACTCCGCCCAAGCACTAAGTGCTCTTACTCCCACAGTTCTTTTAGATGATTGAGAATCAGAAGAAGAAGGAGTTGGAACATTTGGTCTAGCATGATTTAATGCAACTTGATAAGTATTAAAAATAGTTTTAGCATTTATTCTAATTGTGGCTATTGCTTCCGATAGTTGAGACAATTCCTCATCTTCAAGTGTTAAACCATTATAAATAGTTTTATACCAAAAATAAGGACCTCCTAATTTCATACAAGGATTTAACAAAGCAGAAACACCATAAATAGGGGGAATAGAGAAAAAATATTTTTAAAACTTTTTTCTCATAGAATCAATAGCAAGTTTATAAATTTCTCCACCCTCTGAAAAATAAGCAAACAAATTTGCAAGTTCTGCAATATAAACTAAACAGTTAGAAATAGTAGGATAATATTGCCCAAAAAATTCATTTGTAGCAATATGAAATTTTTCTAAAAAATCTTCAAGTATTTTAACATTAGCCCAATCCCCATTTGTAAGGTGCTCGTCATCATCACTTACATGTGTATTAAATGTTGAGTTTATGGGGTTTCTATATTCATATGTAACAACCAAACTTTCATACATGTAAGTAGGGTCAACCTGACTAGGAGTAGGTAGACTTTTCCCCTCGGCCAAAGCTTTCAGATGAAGATATTTCACTTTATCTTGAGGGTGTTTCAATATGTGTCTAGCCAAAGTCCCCCCACCCCCCCCCCCGCGATCCAAAATATTTAAAAACCAACTTCATGCCACAAGTTTTAGACTTAGCCTTATTTTATGGAATTAGTTGAGTAAAAAATGGCCAAACGGGAGATGTTTTCGTCGGTTTGCTAGGTTGTCTAGAAAAAGTAGGGGTAGTAACAGGAGTATCAGATGGGGCATCATTTGGATTAGCAGGGTTATCACTAGTTGGGTTAACATCAGGAGCAGGACTAGTTAGTGTATCATCATCCGGTTGAATTTCATCAAAATCTATTTCCTCGTCATCATTTTCATCAATAGTTGGATTAGAATAAAGAGTATTCATTAATTCATGGTCTAATTGTTCACCAACTCTAATATTATAGCAAAATTGACTTTCAGTAAATTGTAATAAACTATTATCGCTATCAAGAATAGCAGATGTAAGACGAATATGGAGTTTGGTTCGGGGAGCCCGGGGCAGTGGAGGAGGAACAGATTGAGCACTAGATTCGTCACTCTTAGATTTTCCCTTATTTTTACCAAAAAGTTTTTTTTTAAAGAAGCCATATTAATTAATAATGTAATAGAAAATAAATAAAACAAACAAAACTATAATATTAAAACTTAAGAGTTAAAACGAGTTTACCGAATTGACGAACAACTTGTTGAAAATTGATTATCGTTGAAGACTTCAATTCACCAACTTCACAATTGTTTCACGAATTGTAACAACAAAGTAAGTAATAGTAGCAATTATAGAAGAAAATTAGAGAGAGATTGTGATAGATTGATGATTTTGTAAGAAAAATGAAAGAATGAGGGGGTATTTATAGTTGAAAATAGGGAAAAGGTGTAATTATAAAAAGTTTGGGAATAAAACAAAGTTGAGGGGTTAAATGACTATTTTATAAATAGGCAACGGCTATTTTTGACAGCCCAACGGCTATATTTAAAGAAAGAAAAATTAAAATATAGCCGCCGGGACTGTTTGGCCCGCTAAGGGACCGGTCCGGTCCCTGGCGGGCCCAATGGTCCCGGGCCTGGCAGGCCCAAAGCATAGGACCGGCTCACGAAACCAGCTCAGGCCCACTAATACCGGCCCATACGGTCCTGGCCTATTTAGCCCGCGGTCCCGGGCCGATCCCGGGCCTAGACCAGCCCACTTGCCAGCCTTAGGTGATGCACATGCTAGGTGACGGGCGTGTGGGCGTGCACTATAGAAATTGTGACATAATTGTTTCTGTGGAATTTTGTAGTAAATGATCTTGGCATTTTTCCATGCGTTTTATGAGTTAGAGAAATTAAGCTGAAAAGCATATTAAAAATCATGATTGAGGCTATGTGCTAGTATTATTGGGACCCATAGAGGTCATATTGCTGTGAATTATTTGTTTTAAATTGAAAATTCATACTCAGTCATATTCATTTCATTGCATATCATAACTCAAGTTTATGACTCTATTTTGATGCATACAAATATTTTGGGTTGAATGCCCTGTTTTACTGAAATGCCCGAGTGGCTTGAGAGGTTTATGACTGAGTGAGACCGAGGGCCTGATTTGTGAGGATATTTATGCGATCGGGTTGCATGCCGTAATATGTTGTATATTTATGGGATCGGGCTGCACGCCGCAGCATGTTTGATATCGGCCGAGGGCCTGACTGTGAGGATAAGTGTGGATCGGGGCTGGCCGCCTGTAGCATACTTTATTATTATAGCACGTGAGTTGTCCGTGCAGATTATAGCGCTTGGCCTGAAAGAGACCCTCCGGAGTCTGTACACACCCCCAGTGAGTGCAGGTACCTAGTGAGTGCGAGTGCCGAGTGCCGAGTGCTGAGTGACTGGGAGGCATGAGTGATTGTGAGGTATGCTCGAGTGGCAAGAGTGATTATGAGGTATGCCCGAGTGGCAAGAGTGATTGTGAGGTATGCCCGAGTGGCACGAGTGATTGTGAAGTTTGCCCGAGTGGCTGTATATGAGTGATATTCTGCCCGAGGGGCTGTTTATGATTTTATCACTGAATTGCATCGTATTGGCATGCACACATGACATACAGGCATAGAGATGTATTTTTCCTCATGCTGTACAATATCACATCATTCATGATTTCTCACACATTTTGACAGATGTGCATAGTGATGCATTTGTTTTACACGGGTTATCCGGAAGGAAAATGAAACATATTATTTATTATTTAAAAGATTTATGGAGAAATTTATTGTTTTCAAACTAATCATATTATTGGTAACTTCGGCAAACGATCTGGGTTTTCACTGATGTATTTGAAAGAAAGAACTACTATTTTTAAAATCATTATTTGGCTGAGTATTTTATCCCTGAGTTACTTCGGGTATTATTTGCTTTATGTTGTTATGGATTGTTGTGGACTATTGGTTTTGTACCCGACCTTGGTAGAAGCTCGTCACTACTTTCAACCTACGACTAGGTTTATTACTTACTCAGTACATGGGGTCGGTTGTACTGATACTATACTTCTGCACATTGCGTGCAGATGTTGGCTGTTGTTGTTGCTGTGCTCGATGATTGCGGGACTTGAAGATGTACTTGCGTTCCTGTTGTAGCTGCCTCTTGTTCAGGGTAGCCTTAGATTTATAAAAGCTCTGTTTATGTATTATTCAAACAGACTATGTATTTATTTCATTTCCGCTTCATATACTCTATTCTTAGAAGCTCATGATTTGTATTACCAGTTCTTGGGGATTGTATAAGATCGGGATCTTTATTCACTTAAATTGCTTTAATAATTATTATTGAAATTGGTTAGTTGAAAATTGACTTACCTAACGGGATGGGTTAGGTGTCATCATAACTAGTTGAATTTTGGGTCGTGACACTTAAAATGACCTTCTTTGCTATAATTACAATTTGCCTTACTGAATTCTATGAGATTGTGCGAATAGCATTAGAAGCATTAACCTCTAATAGTGACAACGTGATGCTATATATTGGAGAGAAGTAGGCCCAATTGTTTTTTAAAATTTTAGCTTCAAAATCTAAAATAAATTGGTTACCACATAAAAACAAATTCTAAGAGGATTCTATTTATTTTCTTAAAAACTCCATACGTTTATTCTTTCCATGCAAGTATCTCCATAATTGATGAATCATGGTTGACCATGAATTTCTCTAGTTATTACTATATTTTCAACATGAAATAAATCCTTCAAGGAATCCGACTGTTAGCATAAATTGGTTTTTTCAGCTCAACCCAACTTGCATTAGAAAATAACTTTCAAATTTTAATCAGCTTCAAGGGGCATGGTTCTTTCACAACTGTTTGTTGATTATCAAAATCAATATAAGCTTAGCTAAATAAATTTTGTGTAATGACAAACCAATGTGCAACTTCAACATTGGAACTAGCTTCATTATCAGCATTTTTCCTACAAGACATTTGTTTTTGCATAAGTCTAGGGACTCACTTTCTACTCATTACAATCCTATATATGGCTAGGCAAAAGAACTATTGATTCAATACTTCCCTGCAAATAGACATCTTGTAATCACAATTAATCATTTAAATGCACAGAGACTAGGTTTGTTGATCAGTTTATATGCATATTCTTTAATTTTCTCCTTTTGGTATCATCATAAAAATAGAGCATTAGTAGAGTCAAAAGTGAAAATTAAGCAATATTAAACTCATGGTCTTTCGGTCTACATTAATATGTACATAAGTTAAGAGCTCAAACGTTTAATCTCATAACATTATCCATCTCTGAGAAACTCATCAAACCAAAATAATTTTATTTTTATGCACCAATTGAGCTTCAAAGGCCCAAGCCAGTAGAAAGTTATAAGAGCATGCCTAGATTGCCACAAAACAAGAATAAACCAACAAAGTACAAAATGATAGCCAAAAAACGGACTTGATACTAGACAACACTAGTTTGGACTGGGCTTAAGACGTGAGTAGGGACCGGGTTTATTTGTTGGATAAGGGTAGGGTTTGCATAAGCCATAATAATTTGTCAAGTCGAGCAGTGGCAACTTCTTGAGCTTCCAAATCATTAGTCTTTCTGATTTGCTCCAAAATCTATATTTTAGGAAGTTTAAAACCATTAACTTAATAAATCTTATTCAACTCCTCTTCTCCTTCAAGTTCATATATAGCCATTCAAATTATTTAAAAATATTTGTAAAAAATATAATCAGAGAAAACTTTATTTGAGTATTCAAATAATAATATGTTCACATAAAGCGAAAACATAGGGAGTATAAAGCAATCCTGAGGAGGGAGGATGGTGTTATTGCTATTATTAATATGATGGTGGAATCAAATTTACGCCCATTTTCGAGTGAATATATGGACAAAAGTTGGATCTGCTAAAGTTATTTTGAGACTAAGATTTGCTAATACACGACACATGGTTAATCGTTGAAGATTGACTATATCAACGAGATATCTTTTCAAGTAAAAATTATACGGGGCACCCTATTTGGTCTTTCCCGTTTAACCCATACCAAATTTTATTTTTATTTTTAATTAGTACCCAAAGTTTAAATAATTTCAGATTTTTTTCTCCACTTACTCCACTTTCTTCTTCTTCTTCTTCTTCTTCTTCTTCTTCTTCTTCTTCTTCTTCTTCTTCTTCGGGTGACAGTGTGACAGTGATTTTATATGGTGTTTGTGAACATATTTTAAGGTAGTTTATGATATTTTACGGTGGTGAGCTATTGTGGAGCTTTATTTTTTAGTATTACTTAGGGTATCTTTTTTTTTCTTAAATGCAAAATGGGTTCGTTAGATTTATTGTTGTTTTGATAAATTGATGATTGGGGTTTATTTTTGATGATATTTGGAGGTTATGTTTCAAATTTGAGCTCATTTGGAGTAGATTTAAGTGTTAAATCATATATTTGATTGTTATAATTCGAAGAACAAATTTCTGTTTCTGGGCAATTTGTACTTCAGACCTATTTGGCCTTAAGTGTCACGACTCAATTTCACCTATAGGTCGTGATGGCATCGAACACCACTGTCAGACAAGCCAACAATAAATACTAAATAAATTCTCATTTTAATATTTTTGAAGTCATAGTTGTTCCTCTCAATTAAATAGCAGAAGATGACATTTACCAAATACATACTAATATCTTTAAAAATTTCCAATACAGTGCAATCCATAATCATCCCAAAACCCGGTGTCACAAGTGCATGAGCATTTACTAGGAAATTAAAATAAAATACAGCATCTGTCTAGAATACAAATTAGACAGGAAAATATAATAACTCTGAAGGAGACTCTATTAGCTGCGGATCGTAATATAGAATGCAGCTCACCTATATCCCCACAATTATTAACCACATCTCTGCGCCCACAAGGCCGCTATACATATATGTACCTGCACAATAAAATATACAGCAAGTGCAGTATGAGTACGAAAATAACGTGTACCCAGTAAGTATCAAGCCTAATCTCGAAGAGGTAG
Source organism: Nicotiana tomentosiformis (assembly GCF_000390325.3). Classification (NCBI taxonomy): domain Eukaryota; kingdom Viridiplantae; phylum Streptophyta; class Magnoliopsida; order Solanales; family Solanaceae; genus Nicotiana; species Nicotiana tomentosiformis. The sequence continues at coordinate 12,872,659 of NC_090814.1, forward strand.
AGACGAGATGGCCGACTATGACACTCACTATGGGTCAATAAAATTAAATAATCATGAAAATAGAAATATTTATATCAACGTGATTCACAGAGTTAACAATAATTTTATTGTACCAGCAGAGGTAATTAAATTCCTTCAATTCCAATAATTCTCAATATATTAATTAAATTCCTTCAATTCAAATAATTTCTAATCTATTAATTAAATCCTTCAATTTCAATAAAAATTTCAATTTATCAAATAGTTTTACAAGCTGCAATTCAATTTCAATAAATTTTCAATTTATCAAATAGCTTTACAAGCTGTAATAAACTGTCCAAGTATCTTGTAATTATTATTATTATTAAGCACGATTTCTGCCGAGGTCGTACGGCCCGATCCAGAGTTTCGTGTACATTGCCGAGGGACGTGAGGCACGATCCATAGATGCATCTATCCTGCCGAGACGTTCGGCCCACTCCACAAGAAAGGAGGACATTTTCTTATGTACCTCCAGAAGGAGAGTATATTCATTATAAGATAAATTCGGGAGGATGAACAGTTTCTTTAAACAGTTAATTAATTTAAACAGAAAATTAAGCATATGAAATTTTCATCTTTATTATATTTCCTAACAATTCACAATTTATATATCAAATAATTCAATTAAATAAAAAATACAATTTACACAAGTAATTCATGCTTTGTGTCATAAACTACCTGGACTTTAGCATTAATAGTAGCTACATACAGACTCTCATCACCTCGTGCGTACGTAGCCTCCATAATTAACAATCATTATTAATTTAATCACCTATGGGGTAATTTCCCCCTCACAAGATTAGACAAGAGACTTACCTCGCTCCGAAGTTCCATAGCCGGCTCCCAAGCCTTTCAAATAACTCGACCGATGCCCAACGCTCCAAAACTCGCTTTCGCTTTATTAACATTCACAAGCTTTTAATCCTCCTCCGACATCATAACATTGAGTAAAATACTCATACACCACCAACAAATTGATATCTACAATTACAATCAAAATATGACTCAAAAATATTTATCAATATCTATTTATGGCTCTCAAGTTGGCTACAAGCCTCCAGCTCAAATCGTCTAATAGGTTCACTTACTAGCACATTCAACTCCACTCTTATCATTCAATACCCATTTGAAGTCATCAATGATACTACATTAATTCTCCAACACCGCCAAATTACTATTCATCGTCTTCCTTAACCAACATTTCCAAAACATTCAATTTGGTGATTACTTAGTTGAATACTTTCAACTAAGCTAGAATATGATTCCATAGGTTCATTGCATCCTTTAATTTCATTTCTAAGAACACTATTTATCTTTCCCTCATTTTCTCAAGAACACTATTCATGCCATGAACTAGAGTTTATGAAATCAATTATCCAACCATAACAACTTGAAACAACTATTAAAATTACTCTCACCGACTCATAAGAAATGAGCTTGAAGAATTAGTATTACCTTCTTGAAGCTTTTTCTTGAAATTCCAATATTTGGGAAATTTGGTGTTCTTGAACAACTTGAAAGATTTTTAGGGATTTCAAACATTGAAGGATATTAATACTAGTGTTAATAGGATGTTATTAACTTAAAATATCCCAAACAACTCACCTTGTATTCTTAAGTAGTCCCTAAGGTCGAATCCACCATAAAAAAATTAATCCCTAGCTCAAGAAAATCCCCAAAAATGGCTGCTGCCCGTGACGGCCTTATAAAGGCACAGGTGCTTCAGCGAGTTATACCTTGCACTGTGCAGGTTGTACCTCATATTACAAGTTTTGCCCTGCTGGACACCATTTACTAAAACGTCCATAAGTCCTTGTAGAAATATCCAAATGACGAACGGTCAAACGCGTTAAAAACTAGACTCGAAGATCTTTCATTTGATAGGTTGTCCATCATATAAATCCTTATATATATAAATTAGACTCGAAGATGTTTTATTTGATAGGTTGTCCACCATATAACTCCTTATATATATATAGGCATGCTCGTCCAAAGTTAGGTTTTTGTGTATACTTATTTGGAACTTTAGTCTATCATGTAATTTCCAACTTGATTAAGACTTAGGGCTCTCCTTAGACCCTACATCACTTATAATATGACTTGTTCACTTATTAACATACGAACCTGCTGGAACCTTAAAATCTCGATTCCGGGGTCGTTTTCTCAAAGTATTGACCGAAGTCAAATTTGCCCTTTTAAGGCTAACTTAAGGAACCAAGTGTTTCGATTTCAACCCAAACACTTTCAAATCCCGAACCAACCATCCCCGCAAGTCATAAATCATTAAAAACACATTCGGGGAGTTTTATTTAGGGAAACGGGATTCTAAAAGTCAAAATGACCGGTTGGGTCGTTACATTCTCTCCCACTTAAATATACGTTCGTCCTCGAACGTGCTAAGGAGTGTTCCGGAGTTGTCCAAAATCATTGTTTAACACCTCGTGCACCTACCCATGCTACCATACCCAGTTGAGCATATTAACTCGAGCCAATCTGAAAATTCTCCCCTTTATTTAGGCAAATAAGCCTTAGAGCCCAATTCTAACATCCAAAATTCTCCACCATGCCTGTTTCCAACCTATGAATGTCGTATCTATCATTACACGATGCACCAATACAGGGTTGCATACCTTTGTTGAATTTAGACCATGCACCGCATCATTCACATGACTATAATAACATCCTCCGATAACAATAGCTAAAATTTCACGAATCTGATGTTCACAACACACCTCATGATACATATAAGTCCTGTTCTAACTCTTGAAATGCTTCCACAATGGAAGAAATGTATAGAAATTCATAACCAACTGCTGAGTCAACAATTATTGAGTTTCTCCTTCTGACAAGAATCATTGCCTCATTATAACCAAATAATGGTATTTGCTCTTTATGACACTTCATATAATCCGATCGCACTAATCCCGAATCCAATAATCTCGTCTCACCAAGTATAAGTTGCTCAGGCAATAAACCACCTCAGACACGATCAAAAAGCCTCATATGACGGCACAATGAGCTAATAAGCTACGGACTCGATTGCGATACATAAGAAACACGAACTCTAGAAAGGATTTCTCGACCCACATGACTAATTAGACAACTGAAAAGGTGTCATGAACCTTCCTCAGAAAATGGGACACAAAACACACAAAATAGAATATAGGGGACTGTACTCAACATCACACTGTTGCGGCGTGCAACCCGATCCAAACAACATACCCGTGGCGGCGTGCCACTCGATCCGCACAAAAAGAATCTATAAGAAAATACTTACCGAGCTAGAATGCTCATCACTACAAAATATCTGAATATCGTACACAAGCACGCTAAGTGCATAATACCATCCCTGGAAGGACCAACATCGCCATACGCTACAAAACTCAAGCACAACTAAGGTGCGACATATAATCTGAATCCCGAGAGCCATCCTACTCACATAACACCATTGCTCTGCAGAACCTCAACACATAAGAAATTTATCAAGCCATTTCATAACTCACACGGCACAATATAGTATTGCATGAAATAACCGATGACGAAACGACATCCAATGTTCGAATACTCCTCCATAGGGAGCTTTTATGCTGAAATGAACACATCCGGCCTGATATATAGCCCATATTCATATTTAAATCCATCCACAGACCTCAAGTCAATTCTGAGGTCTAGGCTAATAACCTTTCAAGGATCCATAATAACCTTTTTTCCCATAACATACAAGAATAGTCGTCATAATCGGAACAAACTTTCACAGTCCACAACCAAATGAACCAAGCGCCCTCCAGACATAAATTCTCGAATCAGCGATATTACCACAATCTTCATACTTGGTTTCAATATTCACTCAATCAAGTGACTACACGCCACTCTTACACAATATTTCCGTGAGACATGCTCCCACGACCTTCCACACCAGGTAACAAGTCTGCACATTCATGCTACCGGTTACACAAAATGTTGTAAAGCATATAAAGAATCCACAAATCAATACACAAGGTCCCTTACACCTGACATCGACCTTAGATGATGCCAAAAACAATACCATCTTACTTTAAACATCTAAATCCCTTTCCTTCTCATCCGAGCTCATAACATCCTTGTCAACACCGAACCGAAATCTTAAATCCTCAACTTTCGAATCCCATGCTACTTAGTGCATTTAATCACGCCAATGCGCAGGAGTACAAGAATTTCATCATAACTCCCAAACCACTTAATAGGGTAAACACTTCATCATATAGAAACCTTCTTCTTAACTCATTTCAAGAGAACCATTGCAACACGTGGCTGAATTCCCATATCCGTAGAAAATACTAGCCTCAGGTAGTGGTCTAAACCACCATAACTCTTCTGGGATCCCTCTACACATAACATGTCATAATACTTGAATTTCTCCAAAATAAAATCAATTACAGCGGTCGTCAAGCCTCGCACGTACTGCCACAAATCACATGCATAATTCAATGCGATGAAGGAACTGATCATTGCCACCATCGTGCCGATTCAACCATTGTTAGCCGATCTATTTTTTTTCTCGATTTACTCTCAACTTGCCTTAGAAATAATAATAGCTTCATTCATTATATCACGAACTCAAATCCACACTCATCCCAAGTGACCTTATTTCACGAGACCACGCTATTTCAAAACCCACTAATTATCTCATATCCCTTCTTGTGCGCACTTTTTACATCTTCAATTGGTACACCCATTTTGATACTTATTTTATGAATCCGAAGTTATTTTCTTCCATTTTTCCAATGCTACACCACAACCTGAAGATAACGTAGAGTACTCCAAGACCTGTTTAATAATCTGCTGCAAAAGCTCGATACTCAACCATACTATAGACTCGAGATCCTTAGACACCACACTTTAAATTTTTGAATCCACTAGGACCGTTATTGAGAGTCACTTGCTCTGACTTGTTCCCATACATGATCAACTCCACGGCCTTGCTAGCACATGGGAACTTTCTCAAGGAAGCACACGACTATCTCACTCTCCCTGTGCATTACATCTACACGAAGCATAAACTTTGAGTCTTCCCACAAACCTGAATATGGATTGATAAGGCAAAATATGGCACACATTCCCCAAATCCTTTGCTCAAATTACCAACGATATTTTCTTTCCTTAGTCGTAATGACCCACCAATACACCCATAACCAAAAATCGCACAAGTTGACACTACATAATCCAATCATAGACAATGGGTCTCTCCCACTTAGCTTGAAGCTACAATTACAAAATTCTGGAATCCACCGAGATTCTTTCTTCATCGTCGACATGATCCTGCACATGCAACTTGCCAAATTTCTCGAAATTCTTCTATTAACCTTTAATAAACACTCCGAACCACTATCCATATTTACATATTAAATATCTTACCGGGTAGCCAGTAAATTTCTTCACAGAAGCTTCGTCAACACCACACGACCGCTAACCTGTTCACATGAGATAAGCCACATGTGGAAATTACATGCTAACATATTCCAACGCCGCTGCTTTGGGTGCAATTACTACGAAATCAGTAGATCATCCTGAGTCCGAGCTCATTCACCAGCTGCACCAGTCCGTTCACTCCTTATGGCCGTCAACTAGAGGTGCGACAATACATTTCAATCCAAAGTCATGTTGTATCATTCTTCATATCAAGCAACTCCCTCCTGTTGTATCCAATCTTCCTCAATATAGCAGTTAATATTACAACTTAAGTCCATAGACCTAGTCACTGTCCATTTTACATCCCAAATCACTCCAAACGTTCCTCAAGTCATGTAATCATCCTACCACGTAACCTATGTGCTACCTTGCCACTCTCCCACTTTGGTCAACCATCTCATTTAAGCAACTACTCTGCTTTTGTTTTCTTACACTTGGCATTTTCGGAACCTAACCACCGCAAGGCACCTTCCACATGTCCTTCCTCATCCTTCGCTACCCAGTTGTTGCCTTAACTCAAAATCCGTCTCTGTAGCACTTGAACCAATAGATCGTTACCAGCTTTAAACCTTTCTGACGATCATCCTTCTCGAGACATCAATACTAGAAATGTTGCTTCGATCCTGAATCACTTCACACCGCGATCTCTAACGACTGCTTCCTCTATACCAATTACTAACACCCTGTCGCGAAGGCGAGTTGAAGAAAATAATAACACTGGCGAACCTTAATGCATTTTACAAGGCGATGACACCACATCAAAATTGAGAACTCTACCACACTCGAAAATATCAAGCTTCGTTACTCCATCAACCCCAAACCTGAACATTCATAGTCCGATTGCCTTTTCTTCGCTGGAATTAAAACATGGAACCTCTGAATCATGTACTGAGAAAACCTTCTTTCAAGTCGTTTACTGTCCCGACACATAGACGGACATTTTTTTTTCCATTTCATAAACATTGTGCGATAACAATGCACGAATCGTCATAACAATCAATGCCAAATCTCAAAACCTTAAGTAGTACTGATACTTAATTTGAAATGACAGAGCGGCCTTTCGTAAGGCGATGACAATAGCCCAATTAATTACATAAGGAGAAGTATCATGTACTACATCTGTAGTACCATTAAAAATTTCCTCGATCCCCAATTTATAACAAGCGATTCACATCGCATAAGATTGAGTAGGAAGGAAATGAAGGCATAAGCATCAAAGGAATCGAATCGCACGATGAGGAATCAAAAAGGGAAGTATTCCTAACAGCCTTGTAGCCTCTCGAAGATAAGTACAGACGTCTCTGTACCGATCCACGAGACTCTACTAGACTTGCTCATGACTTGTGAGACCTACGTGAACCTAGTGCTCTGATACCATGTTGTCACGACCCAATTTCACCTATAGGTCGTGATGGCATCGGACACCGCTGTCAGACAAGCCAACAATAAATACTAAATAAATTCTCATTTTAATATTTTTGAAGTCATAGTTGTTCCCCTCAATTAAATAGCAGAAGATGACATTTACCAAATACGTACTAATATCTTTAAAATTTTCAATACAGTGCAACCCATAATCATCCCAAAATCCGGTGTCACATATGCATGAGCATTTACTAGGGAATTAAAATAAAATACATCATCTGTCTAGAATATAAATTAGACAGGAAAATATAATAACTCTGAAGGAAACTCTATTAGCTGCGGATCGTAATATAGAATGCAGTTCACCTATGTCCCCGCAATTATTAACCACACCTCTGCGCCCACAAGGCCGCTATAGATATATGTACTTGCACAATAAAATGTGCAGCAAGTACAGTATGAGTACGAAAATAACGTGTACCCAGTAAGTATCAAGCCTAATCTCGAAGAGGTAGAGACGAGATAGCCGACTATGACACTCAATATGGGTCAATAATATTAAATAATCATGAAAATAGAAATATTTATATCAACGTGATTCACAGAGTTAACAATAATTTTATTGTACCAGCAGAGGTAATTAAATTCTTTCAATTCCAATAATTCTCAATATATTAATTAAATTCTTTCAATTCAAATAATTTCTAATCTATTAATTAAGTCCTTCAATTTCAATAAAAATTCTAATTTATCAAATAGCTTTACAAGCTGCAATTCAATTTCAATAAATTTCCAATTTATCAAATAGCTTTACAAGATGTAATAAACTGTCCGAGTATCGTGTAATTATTATTATTATTAAGCATAATTTCTGCCGAGGTCGTACCGCCCGATCCAGAGTTTCGTGTACACTGCCGAGGGACGTGAGGCACGATCCATAGATGCATCCATCCTGCCGAGACGTTCGGCCCACTCCACAAGAAAGGAGGACATTTTCTTATGTACCTCCGGAAGGAGAGTATATTCATTATAAGATAAATTCGGGAGGATGAACAATTTCTTTAAACAGTTAATTAATTTAAACAGAAAATTAAGCATATGAAATTTTCATTTTTATTATATTTCCTAACAATTCACAATTTATATATCAAATAATTCAATTAAATAAAGAATATAATTTACACAAGTAATTCATGCTTTGTGTCCTAAACTACCCGGACTTTAGCATTAATAGTAGCTACGCACGGACTCTCGTCACCTCATGCGTACGTAGCCCCCATAATTAACAACCATTATTAAGTTAATCACCTATGGGGTAATTTCCCCCTTACAAGATTAGACAAGAGACTTACCTCGCTCCGAAGTTCCATAGCCGGGTCCCAAGCCTTTCAAATAACTCGACCGATGCCCAACGCTCCAAAACTCGCTTTCGCTTTATTAACATTCACAAGCTTTTAATCCTCCTCCGACATCGTAACATTGAGTAAAATACTCATACGCCACCAACAAATTGATATCTACAATTACAATCAAAATATGACTCAAAAATATTTATCAATATCCATTTATGGCTCTCAAGTTGGCTACAAGCCTCCAGCTCAAATCGTCTAATAGGTTCACTTACTAGCATATTCAACTCCACTCTTATCATTCAATACCCATTTGAAGTCATCAATGATACTACATTAATTCTCCAACACCGCCAAATTACTATTCATCGTCTTCCTTAACCAATATTTCCAAAACATTCAATTTGGTGATTACTTAGTTGAATACTTTCAACTAAGCTAGAATATGATTCCATAGGTTCATTGCATCCTTTAATTTCATTTCTAAGAACATTATTTATCTTTCCCTCATTTTCTCAAGAACACTATTCATGCCATGAACTAGAGTTTATGAAATAAATTATCCAACCATAACAACTTGAAACAACTATTAGAATTACTCTCACCGACTCATAAGAAATGAGCTTGAAGTATTAGTATTACCTTCTTGAAGCTTTTCCTTGAAATTCCAATGTTTGGGAAATTTGGTGTTCTTGAACAACTTGAAAGATTTCTAGGGATTTCAAAGATTGAAGGATGTTAATACTAGTGTTAATAGGATGTTATTAACTTAAAATATCCAAAACAACTCACCTTGTATTCTTAAGTAGTCCCCAAGGTCGAATCCACCATGAAAAAATCAATCCCTAGCTCAAGAAAATCCCCAAAAATGGTTGTTGCCCGTGACGGCCTTATAAAGGCACAAGTGCTTCAGCGAGTTGTACTTTGCACTGTGCAGGTTGTACCTCGTATTACAAGTTTTGCCCTGCTGGACACCATTTACTAAAACATCCATAAGTCCTTGTAGAAATATCCAAATGACGAACGGTCAAACGCGTTAAAAACTAGACTCGAAGATCTTTCATTTGATAGGTTGTCCATCATATAAATCATTATATATATATATATATATATATATATATATATATATATATATATATATATATATATATATAGGCATGCTCGTCCAAAGTTAGGTTTTTGTGTGTACTTATTTGAAACTTTAGTCTATCATGTAATTTCCAACTTGATTAAGACTTAGGGCTCTCCTTAGACCCTAAATCACTTATAATATGACTCGTTCACTTATTAACATACGAACCTGCTGGAACCTTAAAATCCCGATTCCGGGGTCGTTTTCTCAAAGTGTTGACCGAAGTCAAATTTGCCCTTTTAAAGCTAACTTAAGGAACCAAGTGTTCCGATTTCAACCCAAACACTTCCAAATCCCGAACCAACCATCCCCGCAAGTCATAAATCATTAAAAACACATTCGGGAAGTTTTATTTAGGGAAACGGGGTTCTAAAAGTCAAAAAGACCGGTTGGGTCATTACATTAAGTGTATGAAAACGTTTGTTGCACTTCAGACTTATTTGGCCTTACGTGCATTTGAAGTGTAATTTTTTTCTCCAGACTTATTGACTTTAAGTACATTTTAATTTGGTTATTAATTTGGCTTCTTCTCAAGTAGGGGCCAAATTTTCATGACATTTGCCATGACATAATATCCACTATAACAAATTTGTGGATCATGATATTTGCCATGACATAATATCCACTATTAAGCCAAGGATTTCTTGCTATAAATAAAAGAGTTTCTCCTCATTTGAAAACACACCAATTCAAGAGCTTTTCACTCTTGTCTTTCTTTCTCCTCCTTTATTTCATTATAGAGTATTTTGTAAGAGAATGAGTGTTGGGAAACACTTGTGTGAACTCTTTCTTTGGAATGATCTTGTGAGGTTATTCTCTTGGGGTATTTGGTAATTAGAGAATTTACTCTAATTTTGTACTCTCTTTTATACTCTTATTGGTATAGTGAAATTGCTTCTCTCCGCTTGTGGACATAGATCACCTTGACCGAACCACGTTAAATTTGTATCTTCTATATCTTCTTTAATTGTCGTTATTATCAACTTGCATTGTATTTGTTATTATCATTATAACGTTGTTTGGATAAATTTCGCACTACCCGATTTCCCGATCCTAACAAATTGATCAGAGCCAGATCTAACCGGGTTAGTTTAAATAGCCAAAATGACTCTAACAAAGTCTTATGTTAAGAAATTTGACCGAAGTGCAAACTTTGGAATATGACAATTAAAGATGGAAGCTATCCTAATTCAGGATGGCTTAGATTTGGCATTGCAAGGAAAGGAGAAGATGTCGGATAAAATAATGGACGAGGAGTTTGTCGCCATAGACAAAAAGGCAAAAGCAGGTATTATTTTAAATCTTTCAAATAAGGTTTTGCGTGAAGTTGCAGCAGCAAGCTCAGCCAAAGGCACATGGGAAAAGCTTAAAACCCTATATATGAAAAGAACAGTAGAAAACAGGCTTTACCTAAAGCAAAAAACTCTAAACTTTTCGTATGGCTGAAGGTACCTCTATACTTACACATCTTGATACTTTTGATTCTCTTCTTATAGATTTAAGTAACATAGATGCTGAAATCAAAGATGAGGATCAAGCTGTGTTATTGCTTATTTCCTTACCCAGTCGTTTAAACATATAAGAGATACTATGCTTTATGAAAAGGATAATATCTCTTATAAAGATACCAAATCTATTTTGAAATCAAAAGAACAAATAGATAGAGATATTATTGGGGAAACTAGTGGGAACCAAGGGGAAGGCTTATTCATAAGAGGTAGATCCAATAAGAAAAATTCAAGTAGTGAGTAACCTAAATCAAGGTCAAAATCCATATACATAAATGTCATATGCAAATATTGTCATAAGAAAGGTCACATTATTTCTGAATGCTTTAAATTGAAAAACAAAGAAAAGCATACAGAAAAGAAAAATGAGCACAAAAATAGTGACACTGACGAAGCAAGTGTAGCTGCTGATGAGACTGAGGGAACTATTTTTTTAGCAACTAATAATAGTTTCAAATCTAACAATGAGTGGATTTTAGATTCGGGTTGTTCTTATCATATGTGTCCCAATCGGGATTTATTTACCACATATGAATCTATTAGAGGTGGAGTTGTCTTGATGGGAAATAATGCTGCCTCCAAAGTTATTGGAAAAGGTACAGTCCGAATCAAAATGCACGATGGTGTGGTGAGAACACTCACCGATGTTAGACATGTTCCTGACTTGAAGAAAAATCTCATCTCTTTGGGCGCTCTAGAATCTCTTGGGTGCAAGTACGCAGGTGAAGGTAGAGTTTTGAAAATTTCTCATGGTGCTCTTGTGATCATGAAAGCACGCAGATCTGGTACGTTGTATACTATTTTGGGATCTACTGTTACAGGTACTGCTGCAGTTTCAATATCACATAAATCAGATTCTAACATCACCAAATTGTGGCATATGTGATTGGGGCATATAAGTGAAAAGGGTCTTTCCATCCTCAGCAAAAAAGGTCTCTTATGTGGCCAAAGTACCAAAAATATGAAGTTCTATGAACATTGTGTGTTCGGGAAGCAGAAAAGAGTCAACTTCAAATCTCTAGCAATTCATAGAACAAAAGGTACTTTGGATTACATTCATTCAGATCTTTAGGGTCCTTCACGTACCCCATCAAAAGGTGGTGCCAGGTATATGTTAACTTTCATTGATGATTAATCAAGGAATTTCTGGGTTTATTTCCTGAAAAATAAAAGTGATGTTTTCTTAAATTTCAAACAATGGAAAGTTTTGATTGAGAAGTAAATAGGAAAACAGGTTAAGTGGCTTAGAACAGATAATGGCTTGGAATTTTGTAATGATGAATTCAACGAATTTTGCAAGAATGAAGGAATTGCTCGATATCGTACTGTGAGAATGACACCTCAGTAAAATGGTGTGGCAGAATAGATGAATAGAACTCTTTTGAAAAGGGCTCGTTGCATGATTTTAAATGTTGGGTTGACAAACGCCTTTTGGGCAGAAGCTATCTCTACAGCTTATTATATTGTTAACCGAGCTCCTTCTACACCTTTGAACTTTAAGACTCCAGAGAAAATGTGGTCAGGTACTCCTGCTAATTATTCTGATTCAAAGATATTTGGTTGCCCTGCATACATGCATGCAAATGATGGAAAATTAGAGCCAATGGCTAAAAAATGCATTTTCCTTGGGTATGCATCTGGGTGAAAGGATACCGACTATGATATCTTGATCCTATGTCACCAAAATTTATAATTAGCAGAAATGTAACCTTTGATGAATCCTCTATGTTACATTCTAGAAAAGATTCTTCTAGTTCTTGTAATTCAGATAAAGGAAAGAGTACACAGAACCAGGTGGAGGTTGAGATTGGCATTCTCTCTGAGCCAAGCTCATCAACTTTGGAGCAAAATATAGTTGAAACTCCTGAAGTTGAGCCAGAAGCTGAAATTCCTGAAGTTGAGACTCCTGAAGTTGAACCAGAAGAAGATGAGTATTCTATAGCCAAACATAGACCAAGAAAAGAAGGTAAAGAACCATTAAGGTTTGGAGATTATGTTGCATATGCTTTTTCAGTTGCACGGGAAACTGAAGAAATTGGAGAACCATCAAAATATTCAGAAGCAGTTTCTGATGCTGACTCAGCCAAGTGGCTGATTGCAATGAATGAAGAAATTGAGTCTCTCCACAAGAATGGTACTTGATCTCTTGTGAAGCCGCCATCAGGAAAAAGAATTGTTGGTTGCAAATGGGTCTTCAAGAAAAAGGATGGCATTCCAGGGGTTGAAGATGCGAGGTATAAGGCACGATTAGTTGCAAAGGATTATAGTCAGGTATAAGGAGTTGATTTTAATGAAATTTTCTCACCTGTTGTTAAACATAGCTCTATTCGTGTCTTGCTTGCCTTCGTTGCCATGTATGATTTGGAATTAGAACAACTTGATGTTAATACAACTTTCTTACATGGCAAACTTAAGGAACAAATATACATGCATCAACCCGAAGGATTTGAAATTGAAGGAAAAGAAGATCATGTTTGCTTGTTGAAGAAATCCTTGTACGGATTAAAGCAGTCTCCAAGACAATGGTATAAAAGGTTTGATTCCTTTATGTTGGGTTATGATTATTCGAGGAACATGTATGATAGTTGTGTTTACTTCCAGAAGTTAAATAATGGATCATTTGTGTACCTATTATTATATGTTGATGACATGCTCATTGCTGCTAAGGATTTAACAGAAATTCACAATTTGAAAGGTCAGCTGAAAAGTGAATTTAAGATGAAAGATTTGGGAGCAGCTAAGAAAATCCTTGGCATGGAGATCAAAAGAGATCGAAAAGCCAACAGGCTATTTCTGACCCAGAAGAAGTACTTGGAGAAAGTCTTGGAGAGGTTTGACATAAAAGATGCTAAACCAGTTAGTATCCCTCTTGTTGCTCATTTTAAGTTATCAGTTGCTCAATCCCCGCAGTCAGAGGAAGAAGAGAGGTACATGGCACAGGTTCCTTATTCCAGTGCAGTCGGCAGTATTATGTATGCAATGGTTTGTACACGACCAGATATTTCACAAGCAGTGAGCGTGGTAAGCCGATATATGGCTTGCCCTTGTAAAGCACATTGGCAGGCTGTGAAATGAATTCTCAGATACTTGTGAGGCACTTCAAACACATGTTTGGAGTTTGGGAGAAATACTAACACTTTGGTTGGTTTTGTAGACTCAGATTATGCAGGTGATCTTGACAAAAGAAGATCATTGACAGGCTATGTATTTTGTATTAGTGGTTGCGCTATTAGTTGGAAAGCTACATTACAACATATAGTAGCTTTATCTACTACCGAAGCAGAATATATGGCAGTGACTGAGGCAATCAAACAAGCCTTATGGTTGAAGGGTCTATTTGCGGAACTCAGTTCACACTAAGGTGGTCTTACCATTTTCTGTGATAGTCAAAGTGCCATTCACTTGACTAAAGATTAGATGTATCATGAAAGGACGAAGCACATTGATATAAAGTATCATTTTATCCGAGAAACCATTGCTGAAGGAAAAGAGTCTGTTCAGGAGATCAACACTAGAGACAATCTTGCTGACATGTTCACAAAACCTCTTCTAGTGTCCAAGTTCAAGCTTTGCCTGAACTTGATTGGCATTTATGAAGAATGATTTTGCCCATTGGGGTTTTTGCGGAGAAGGTGGAAAAAATTTACTATATAAGCCGAAATTAGGCCAAGGTAGAGATTTGTAATATGGCCATTAATTTGGCTTCTTCTCAGGTGGGGGCCAAATTTTTATCACATTTGTCATGACATAATATCCACTATAATAAATTTGTGGATCATGACATTTGTCATGACATAATATCCACTATTAGGCCAAGAATTTCTTGCTATAAATAGAGGGGTTTCTCCTCATTTGAAAACACACCAATTTAAGAACTTTTCACTCTTGTCTTTCTTTCTCCTCCTTTATTTCATTATAGAGTATTTTGAAAGAGAGTGAGTGTTGGGAAACACTTGTGTGAACCCTTTCTTTGGAGTGATCTTGTGAGGTTATTCTCTTGGGGTATTTGGTAATTAGAGTATTTACTCTAATTTTGTACTCTTGTTGGTATAGTGAAATCGTTTCTCTCCGCTTGTGGACGTAAGTCACCTTGACCGAACCACGTTAAATTTGTGTCTTCTTTATCTTCTTTAATTGCCGTTATTATCAACTTGCATTGTCTTTGTTATTATTATTATAACGTTGTTTGGCTAAATTTCACACTACCTGGTTTCCCGATCCTAACATGCATGAAACCATTGGTTGCACTTCAGACCTATTTGGCCTTAAGTGTATCTGAAGTGAAATTTTTTTCACTTCAGATTTTTTGGAGTGCATAAAACCATTGGTTGCACTTCACACCTATTTGGCCTTAAGTGCATCTGCAATGCAATATTTTCACTTCAGACTTTTTGGCCTTAAGTGCATGAAATCATTGGTTGCACTTCTGACCTATTGGGCCTTAAGTGTATCTGAAGTGTAATTTTTTTACTTCTGACCTCTCTGACCTTAAGTGCATGAAAATATTTATTGCACTTGAGGCCTATGTGGTTTTAAGTGCACTTTTTGCACTTTAGACTTAATTGGAATTAAGTGCATCGCACTTCAGACTAATTTTTTTTTAAACTTCAGACCCAATAAGTTTGAAGTTGATCGTAAAGTGGATAAGCTTGTAATTATTTTTGCAAAGTGAGTATACCTTCAATTGTGACCTCAAAATCGGGTATAGATGCAAAAGCCTCTCTTTTCACTAATCGCAACAAATTAGTATAAGGCCCTAAGTTGATGTCAAAATCCCAAAGGAGAAAAACAAAGAAAAGAAAATTATGAGAAAAAAGAATATGGAAACTACTAGCTATGTTCATTTATGAGTAGCTTATTACAAAAATTGGTCAATTCATAAAATATTACTAATATTAGCCAATTAGCTATTTGTTGCCCCAAAAAATCAAAATTTTGCTTTCTTTTGAGTGTGTGTTATTAGAATAGATTGGATACATTTTAAACAATTTGAATCTCAATTTTGGGATGATTTGGTGGAGTTTTCAGATGGATTGAATTGAAAATTCGAAGTAGGAGATGAATATGAAAAAAAAAAAGTGAAGTGTATCACACTTGTATCATTTGTGTACCATATATGTATCATATTTGTATCAAATATGTATCACATGTATATCCATGTATACCTCTGTGTGTGCAGAGGCGGATCCAGATTTTATGGGTTCAAATTCTCAAGTTTACCACATCTCATCTAATTTAATGGGTTCAAAATTTATTATTTGTACATATTTAATAATATTTTGAGCAAAAATATAGGGTATGAGCGAAAGCTATGGGTTCAGTTGAACCCATAGCTTCTACAATGCATCTGCCTCTGTCTGTGTGATACATGCATCGCAGGAAAAAAAATTTAACTTGATTTTAACTACGATTTTTGGTTTAAGCGATTAAATATGCAGCTATTTATATTAATTCTACTATTTTCGCACAGGCCTCAGGGTGGATAGAGGAATGGAATGGACCAGAAATGGGAACAAAAATGGGCTTGGGTTTCTAAGGCCCAACCCACTTGTGATTCATTTGGATGAAGAGTAGATGGGCCTAGACTTGTTTGGTTTGGTTAAAGGAAAATTATGGTGGCGATGCAATCATGCAAACAAAATTGTTAGTTTGGAGAACAAACAAAAATAGGTTTATGCAAATACTTAATACTAATTATTCTCCAAAGCTCATCCAAATCAAGTTCAATCACCCAATTTTCACATTTTTCTACAAAAATAAAAAATAGGCAAAGCCGAAGTCAAATACAAACTTCCTATTTGACACGAAATCTATAGAAACTTCTGCAATGAATTAAATTCACAACCACTATCAACTCCTTGGGTGGATTATTTTGAAGGGATCTTTACGTAAATATATGTTTGCATTATAATATAAAACTTAACGAAAATTTGCAAGTTCTAAAATGATAGATGTGTTAATCATGAATAATGTACAAACTCAAACATTTAGGTACTTAAATTATATCATAAAAAATATCTAACTAAATTTATTTAGGTAAACTAATATTAATTAAAACTTCAAAGGGTAAAAGGAACTTTCCACGTTATAAATGCTTGGATAAAATTATTGTTAAATTTAAATATTTAAAGCTTAGATGAGCTAATATGAATTTGAGTCAACAAAAAAATTATTTCCTTTAAGGTTGAGAGAAAATAATTAATGTCCAAATTAATTAACTAATTAGCAATTAAAATTATCCAATTCAATTTCTTTTCAAATTAATTATATAAGTAAAAATTATTTTTCAAGTTGAAAAACTACTAGGCTACATAAAATTGTTTTTATAAGAAGAGCATTGATAGTTAACGATATAAAAAATAAAGCGAAATAATTATTCTATAGTATTAAAATTCAGATTGGTAAAAATATAAACTTAAATCAATAATAATAAAACAGTAGTAGATAAAATGCATTCTAAAATGAATGAATTGGTATATATTTTTTGTTTCTTTTCACATTCATTTCAACACATGATCTAGCTCCCTATATTTTTTTATATTGAATTATTTTGTTAAAATATTAATGCAACATTATAATTATTTTCAAATATAAAATAACAAACGATTTAACTTTTTAATTTATTTTATTTGAAAAGATTTTTGTGATTTTTTTTTTTTAGTATTAGGTAAAAAAAAATAGATTTAAAATCACAATAAGGCATCTAAGGACTTTTGTGGAGCAAAATTGTTTGCATTGAGTTAGCTAAATGAGATTAACATTAATTATTTTCAAGAACTTATTCTTTTTAAAATTTTATTTTTATATTATGTGATTTTTAAAAATTGTGTACCCCTTAATATAAATACACGTGCAAAACGTGTACCCTAAAACTAGTACCATATTAAAAGAGCGAAGACCCTTAGCGAAATGTCGTTCGCTTTTTTTACCCTTTAAAAATATAGTTCACATTCGACAAAACTGTCATTTAACTAATATTTAGTAATTTGAAATAAACTATAACTTTATTTAATAAATCTTTCCTTATTTGGACTATATAAGAAGTCCTAATATTTAGGACTTTAAGTTCAAATACAATTTACTTTCTACAAATCATTTACCTTTAAATTAATGAGCTTTAATTTACACGTAATTCTAAAATTTGAGAATAAAACTATTTGTGTATTTGTTTTTATTTTATTTTGTTGGAGTTCGAACGATTGAGTTCTATAGTTAGATATCATAACTAATTTGTTTATTTATTCGATTATCATGAACCAATACTTACGAGTTAGGATAATGGAAACTACGATTCTGCCACTTTAGTTAAAAGATTTTTATGATTCTTCGGTCCAGAAAATAGTATTTTAAATTTTTTAGATCTTTTAAACTATTAGTATTTCTTTCCAGTACTTTATTTCACAAAACACGAGATTACAACTTAGATCTACTTATTCTATTTTCTTTTGAATATGATTGCTTGTGCTTAAGCTTTTTTCTAATATTTAGGAGTTTAAATCAATCAAATTTTGTGCATTAAATTCTTCATTATCTGAATATATAAAAGATTCTCATATTAAATACCTTGTATACAATTTTTTCTTATTTGAATTATGTAATGTAACTTTTTTTTTGCAAAAAATAAAAATAATCTAAAATTAAACGGCAAAGTCGATAAAGAATAAGCGATGACTAACTGTTATTAAAATCGGTAATATTAGGCGACACTCCATCAATATTTAAGGATATTTAGGTTCTTAGACTCTAAGTCTTTTGCTTTGTAAATATGTACTATATAAAAAAAAAAAATTGCAAGGTGTTCTAACTCATATCAATTAAGGATCTTATTAGTTCATTTTTTTTGCCTATGTTTTATAACTATAATTACTAATAGTTATACCGGCTCAAATGGCTAGACACCTAAATTAAATCGATATATATCATTTTCAAAAACTTTTACTATTTTTAGTTTATATTTAATAACTCAAACACATTGATTAATAATATTTGTATAATTTTAAAAAAAATTACACTTATCCATATAAGGTACACACGAAACGCATGTATCATGAGACTAGTGATTAATAAATGCGTCAAGAATTCTAAATGACATATAAAAATGACCGTTAAATATTTAACATAATTAATATTTAAAGTGAATATTTTAAACTGCACTATCAAATATCGTCGTATAAATTTATACAGAAAGAATATTAGTACTAGTATATATATATATATATACACACACACATGATTGGGGCTTTTTATATTATATATCGCCGATTATTTTTAATTTTAGGGGTAATTTCTTGGGCAAAGATCACATTTAGCCCGCGGGTGAAACTATTACATCCGGTAGCTACAAAAGTATATAAAATTTATATATTTTTTGTATATAACATACACACATTTATTTTTTAACTATTATTTTGAGAATCGCTATACAAGTGTCATTTTCCTAATTTCTTCTTATACCAATGGGAGAAATTCAAAAATAGCTAGATTTACAAGTGGTAATTGAAAAATAGCCAAAGTTTCAAAAGTAATTGAAATTTAGCTACTTTTCATGTAAAGATAAATCTGAACCAAAACACTGTTCAAAATCCGAAAAATATTTTAACATAATATACTCGAGTTCCAGTATAATATATCGGTCCAGCATAATATGGTGGAAGTTCATACACAGGTGTTTCAATTTTCAATATATTATGCTGGAACTTTCCGCGTGTTGGAGTTCATCATAATATGGTGGAAGTTCATTCACAGGTGCAACAATCTTCATTATATTATGCTGGACCGGTCCGTGTTGTAGCAAAATAGTGATTATTTTTCAATTACTTTGCAAACGTTAACTATTTTTTAATTATCAGTCCGAAAACTGACTAGTTGGTGATATTTCTCTTATATCAATGGGGTTTTCTGGAGCTCAGCTGGCCCATTTAATTTGCAACAAGTTGGTACTTTGTTAACCGTTGCCTTCTCTTTTCAACAATGGTTACCTTTACTTCTGTTCACTTAAAGACAAAACTTTAACCCAACATAATTAGATCAACCTTATTAATAATAATATTAAATTTATCATTGATATTACCAAAAGTCACAGCGGGTAGGGACCATGTCAGTTACCGTTGCCCTAATCCAAGGAGAATCTTTTGTAATATCCAATTATAATTATTTAATAGCGATTGCTTAACAAGTTGATTATCATATTATATTGTCGGCATAATACATAAATATGCCCTCAAATTTGACGGAGTATGCCATTCAGCTTTGGGTGGGCACAGTAGGCTTGTATAAAGTTGAACACGTAAAGTCAAATGCTAACGTGACACATAAATTTTGGAGATGTCTAGATGATCATTTTGTATCATGACCCGAAATTCTCGTATTCGGGACCGTGATGACGCCTAACATTTCACTTGCTAGGCAAGCCAACTCTAGAATAATCTTAACCTTTTTAAAAATAAAAAATCAAATTAAACGGAAGTCAATTACTGTAATAAAGTGTGGAAGACCAGAATAACCGAATCATCCAAATATACCCCCGAATCTGATGTCACAAGTGCACGAGCTACTAGAATAATACAAATAAAGGTTTGATTAAAATTCAAGTTGTTTGAAAGATAATACACAACTAAGATAAAGTAGAAGGGGACTTCAGAACTGCTGACGCTGTGCAGTTATACCTCAAGTCTCCTATGGGTAGCTGAATCCGGGCAAGTCTATGGTACGCCGCTGGGACCAACTCCAAAATCTGCACAAGAAATGCAGAGTGTAGTATGAGTACAATCGACCCCATGTACTCCGTAAGTGTCAAGCCTAACCTCGACGAAGTAGTGACGAGGCTACGACAAGACACATGCATAATCAACCTGTGCAAGTATATACATATACAAAGCAATATTGAACACGATAATTAAAAAAAATTATAAATTTGGGAGGGAACGTGTGAAGGGAAATGGTATACAAATTCCAGCCAGGGAAGTGTCACGTAGCAGCCAAATAATGCACCAATAACAAAATAGGTAGCTGAAATGTAAAAATGGTATGACACCACCCTTCGTGCTTTTATTCTCATTCTCCCCATGAAATGATAAAAATAATATGAACGACACGACATCACCATTCGTGCTTTAACTCTCTTCCTTGCCACAGTATGATGAATAAATAATTTAAATGGCACGGTATCACCCTTCGTGCTTTGACTCTCTTCCTCACTTTATGAATCAATAAATAATAATGTAAAAATGGTACGACATCACCCTTCGTGTTTTTATACTCTTCCTCACCATGACAATAATAATAATAATATAAATAGTATAAATGGCACGACATCACCCTTCGTGTTTTTACACTCTTCCTTACTATGAAAATGATAATATAAATTCGGAAGAGTATTCAAATGCGGGGATCCATATTTATCAATCAATTCAATACCAGAATACCGACCTCACCTTCCATAATATTCAACAATAATTAAATTGGCAATAATTTCATTAGAAATGATCAAATAAACAATAATAAACTTAAGCATGAATATCTTAATTAAATAGGCAATTATTCACAATGAACAAATTCCACTCGCATGCTTTGACTCAACCACAACGCATAAGTACTCGTCACCTCACATATACATTGTACCCGCACATTAAATCATATAGCAAATAGACAAACAAGTCATACTCCTTAAAGTCAAGGTTAACCACGACACTCACCTAACTTTGCAACCAACTCAAGATTCCAATAAACCTTGCCTCGCGAATTGGTATCTGAATGCCTCGAATCTAGTCACAAATAATTTAATATACTCAACACGAATCATAGAAACTAATTCTATATGCAAATACTAGATTTTCCAATTAAAATTTGAAATTCAATTAAAAAATCAACAGTGGGGCACATGCCTCAAAACCCGATAAAAGTTACAAATGTGAATACTCATTCAACCACGAGTCCAACCATATAAATTTTACCAAATTCCGTCATCAACTTGACCCTCAAATCTCCAAATCTTATTTTCAAATCCCTAGGCCCAAATCCTCGAATTTTACCTCAAAAATACATAATCTAGTCGGAATAATCGATGATAATTCAATATTATTGACTAACAATGATCACAAGTGACTTACCTCAAGTTTCCCCGTGAATTCTCGCTCAAAGATCGCCTCAACCAGTGTTGGAAATGTCCAAAACGAATAAAATGCCGGAACCCCTCTATGGTAATCTATCAAAGGTTTTGCACCTGCGGACACTTAATCCCTTCTGTGCAACCGCTTCTGCGGTCATCCATCCGCTTCTGGGCTATTTCGCTTCTGCGGATAAGAGTCTGCATCTGCGGACCCGCTTCTGCGAAGAAGCGTCCGCATATGCGGTCCAGTGCCCCCTTAGCCCAGGCCACATCTGCGACCATTTTTGTTGCTTCTACGTTCGCGCTTCTGTGATGTTTCGTCCACTTCTGCGGACCACCCGATTCTGCGAACTTGCACCTGCGATTAAAAATCTGCATGTGCGATTGCACCAGAAGGCCAAAATTTCAGATTTTTCTTAAGTCCAAATTTTGATCCGTTAACCATCCGAAATCCACCCGAGGCCCTCGGGGCCTCTACTAAATATACCAATAAGTCCTAAAATATCATACGGACCTACTCGGGGTATCAAATCACGTCGAACAACATCAAAAATACAATTTGCACCTCGATTCGAACTTAATGAATTAATGAAATTTAAATTCTAAAACCCGCACCGGAACACGTCAAAACAGTCCGGAATGACCTAAATTTTTGTATGTAAGTCCCAAATGACATAACATAGCTATTCCAACTTTCGAAACTGACATCCGAGCCCGATATCAATAAAATTCAATTTGTGGTCAAACTTTAAAATCTTTAAGCCTTTAAACTTCTAGTTTTTGTCAAATGGCGATAATTCAAGATAGGGACTTCCGAATTTAATACCACGCATACGCCCAAGTCCCAAATCACGATACGGACCCACCAGGACTATCAAAATACTGATCCGGGTCAATTTACTAAAAATATTGATCGAAGTCAACTCAGTTGAGTTTTAAAGCATTATTTCTTATTTTTAATCAATTTTTCACATAGAAGCCTTCCGGTAAAATATACAGACAACGCATGCAAGTCGAGGAATGCTAAATGGTGCTATTCGAGGTCTCAGAATATAGAAATGAATATTAACCTTAAAGATGACCTTTCAGATCATCACATTCTCCACATCTAAAAGAAACGTTCGTCCTCGAACGGAATTAGAAAAAGTACATGGGCTGGTGAAAAGGTGTGGATATCTACTCCGCATGTCCGACTCGGACTCCCAGGTAGATGTTTCTACTGGCTGACATCTCCATTGTACTCGAACCGATGGATAACTCTTAGATCTTAGCTGTCGGACCTGCCGGGCTAGAATAGCTACCAACTCCTCATCATAAGTCAAATCCTTATCCAATTGGACTGAGCTGAAATCTAACACATGGGACGGATCACCATGATATTTCCGTTACATAGATACATGGAACACCTGATGAACTGTTGATAAACTAGGTGGCAGTGCAAGCCTATAGGCTACTTCACCCACCCTTTCAAGAATTTCAAAGGGTCCAATATACCTAGGGCTCAACTTGCCCTTCTTTCCGTACCTCATTACACCCTTCTTAGGTGAAACCTGGAGCAATACTCTTTCTCCAACAATGAATGCAACATCACGAACTTTACGGTCGGCATAACTCTTTTCCTAGACTGGGCTGTACGAAGTCAATCCTGAATAATCTTGACCTTATCCAAGGCATCTTGTACCAAATCGGTACCCAACAACCGAGCCTCTCCCGGTTCAAACCAGCCAACTGGAGAACGACATCGCCTCCCGTATAATGCTTTATATGGAGCCATATGAATGCTCGACTGGTAGCTGTTATTATAGGAAAACTCTGCAAGAAGCAACAATCGATCCCAAGAACCTCTGAAATCCATAACACAAGCGCGAAGCATATCTTCCAGTATTTGAATAGTGCACTCGGATTGTCCGTCCATTTGAGGATGAAATGTTGTACTCAACTCAACCCGCCTGCCTAACTCACATTGTGCAGCCCTCCAGAAGTGCTAGGTGAACTGTGTACCTCGATCAGAAAGGATAGACACGAGCACACCGTGAAGGCGGATAATCTCGCATATGTAAATATCTGCTAACCGCTCTGAAGAATAGGTAACTGCTACTGGAATGAAATATGCTGACTTGGTCAACCTGTCCACAATGACCTATACTGCATCGAACTTTCTCCTCCACCAATAATGTTGCCACAAATCTTGATACATTTTTGGTGGCACCCGGATGAATAAAATACTGGGAATTGTGGGCCTCCTCAAGAATTAATTCACGAAGCCTATCCACATTAGACACATAAATACGACCCTGCATCCGCAAAACTCCATCATCTCCCACAACAACCTGCTTGGTAACACCGTGCCGTACCGTGCCCTTGAGGACAAGCAAATGAGGATCATCATACTGTCGCTCTCTGATATGCTCATACAAGGAAGACCGAGCGACCGTGCAAGCTAGAACCCGACTGGACTCTGAAATATCTAACCTCACGAACTGATTTGCCAAAGTTTGAACATCTGCAGGTAACGGTCTCTCACCAACCGAAATATACGCAAGGCTGCCCATACTCACAGCCTTTTTAATCAAAGTATCGGGTACCACATTGGCCTTTTCGGGATGATACAAAATTGTGATATCATAGTCTTTCAACAGCTCCAACCATCTTTTCTGCCTCAAATTGAGATCTTTTTGTTTGAACTGATACTGTAGACTACGATGATCAGTGAATACCTCACACGAGACACCGTAAAGGTAGTGCCTCCAAATCTTCAGTGTATGAACAATGGCTGCCAATTCTAAGTCATAAACAAGGTAATTCTTTTCATGAACCTTCAACTGCCGCGATGTATATGCAATCACCCTGCCATCTTGCATTAATACTGCACCAAGCCCAATACGAGATGTATCACAATATACCGTATAAGATCCTAAACTTGTGGGCAATACCAACACTGGAGCCGTAGTCAAAGCGGTCTTGAGCTTCTGAAAGCTCAACTCACACTCGTCTGACCATCTGAATGGGGCACCCTTCTGGGTTAATTTGGTCAGTGTGGCTGCTATGGATGAAAACCCCTCCACAAACCGGCAATAATAACCTGCCAAACCTAGGAAACTCCGGATCTCTGTAGCTGAAGTAGGTCTAGGCCAATTCTGAACTTCCTCAATCTTCTTAGGATCCACTTATATGCTTTCTACCGATACAACATGCCCCAAAAAAGTAACTAAGTCTAACCAAAATTCACATTTTAAAAATTTGGCATATAACTAATTATTTTTCAAAGTCTGAAGCACAATCCGAAGATACTGCTCATTCTCCTCTCGACTGCTGGAGTAAAATCAAGATATCATCAATGAATAAAACCACAAAAGAATCCAAATAGGGCTTGAACACCCGATTCATCAAATTCATAAATATTGTTGGGGCATTTGTGAGCCCAAATGACATAAACTAGGAATTGATAATGCCCACACTGAGTCCGGAAAGCTATCTTAGGGACATCGGATGCCCTAATCTTCAACTGATGGTAACGAGACCTCAAATTGATCTTTGAAAACACCTTGGCACCCTGAAGCTGATTGAATAAGTCATCAATTCTTGACAACGGATACTTGTTCTTGATAGTAGCCTTATTCAACTGCCAATAATCTATACACATCCGCATTGAATCATCTTTCTTTTTTACAAATAACACCGGTGCACCCCAGGGCGAGACGCTAGGTCTAATGAATCCCTGATCAAGTAAGTCTTGTAATTGCTCCTTCAATTTCGTTAGCTCTGGCGGGGACATACGGTATAGTGGAATAAAAATGGGCTGGGTGCCCGGAGCCAAATCAATACAGAAGTCAATATCTCTGTCGGGTGGCATCTCCGCAAATCTGCAGGAAATACATCTGGAAACGCATGGACGGCTGAGACTGAACCTATAGAAGGAACATCCGTACTAGAATCGCGAATATGCACAAAATAAACTATACAGCCCTTCTCGACCATACATCGAGCCTTCACATAAGAGATAACCCTGTTGGTAGAATGACGAGGAATTCCTTTCCACTCTAATTGAGGCAACTCCGGCATGGCTAAGGTCATCATTTTGGCGTGACAATCCAATATAGCATGATAAGGTGACAGTCAATCCATACCCAAGATGACATCAAAATTTACCATATCAAGGAGTAGAAGATCCACGCTAGTCTCAAGACTCCCAATAATAATCACACACGAACGATAGACATGATTTACCACAATAGAATCTCCCACCGGTGTATACACACACAAAAGCACTCAGAGAATCACGAGGCACAACCAGATATGAAGCAAAATAGGAAGACACATAGGAATAAGTAGATTCCGGATCAAATAGAACTAAAGCATCTCTATGGAAAACTAGAACAATACCTGTGATCACTGCATCAGACGACTCGGCCTCAGGCCTAGCTGGAAAAGCATAAAATCGGGGCTGGGCCCCACCACTCAGAGCTACATCTCTAGGACGACCTCTAACTGGTTGGCCTCCACCTCTAATGGCCTGACCTCTACATCTAATGACCTGACCTCCATCTCTAGCTGCCCGGTGCCCAAGGGAAAAATCTAGCAATGTACCTCGGATTACTACAAGTATAACAGGACTTCGTCTACTGTGACGGCTGGCCCTGTCGATATGAGTAACCACCCTGGAAACTCTGGAGCGTAGGTGCACTAATAGGAGTTGGTGGTACACTATAGGCTAGCTGGTCGGAATGAGATATATGAGGGTCGCGACCACCTGAAGCATTGTGGGATGCCTGGAGCGCTGAATGAAACGGCCTGGGAGGATGGCCTCTACCAAAATTACCCCTTCCTCCAGACACGGCACCACTGAACCCACCGAACTGATGAGGCCTCTTATCAGACCCCTGCCCTTTCTCCTGTGTAAGAACCACCTCGATCCTCCTAGCAATATTAGCGTCCGCTTGAAAGGAAATCTCACTTCCGGTCTCCTTGGCCATTTGAAGCCCGATAGGGTGAGTGAGTCCATCAATAAACCTCCTCACCATCTCTCCCTCAGTAGGAAGTAAAAGGAGAGCATGACGGGCTAGATCCACAAAACGGGTCTCGTACTGAGTAACAGTCATACTGCCATGCTGGAGGCGCTCAAATGCCTGCGGTAATCTTGTCTTAGTGTAATAGGGAGAAACGTCTCTAGAAATAGCTGTGAGAACTACTCCTAAGTAAGTGCAGGCGACCCAGCTGGTCTGGTCAATACATAATATCTCCACCACCTCTTGGCAGAAACCGTCATCTGAAATACAGCAAAATCGACCCCATTGTTCTCAACTATACCCACGTTCTGCAACACCTCATGAAAGCGGTCAGGATAATCATGTGTGTCCTCAGAAGGTGCACCACTGAAGTGAACTGAAAAGAGCTTAGTAAACTTGTCCAGCCTCAATAAAGCCTCAGAAAATATGGCGGGCCTATCACCGGCCTGTGCCGCAACCACTGGTTGAATTACCCCAACTGGTGGGGCTGCTGGAGCCTGATACTGGGGAGCCATCTGCTCCGGAGCGGGAGTAGTGGGAGTTTATGCTCCTCCCCCAGCCTGTGAGACGGTTGGTGCTACTGGAAATATACCATTCTAGGTCACACCCTCCATTAGGCTCACCAAACGAACTAAAGCGTCCTGAAGTACTAAAGTAGCTATGAATCCTTACGGGATATGAACTGGTCCAATAGGTACAGTCTGAGCTGGAACCTCCGCTTCCAAATCCACTTGAGGTTCTACAACAGGTGCTTCTGCTCGAGCTCTAGACTAAGCTCTACCTCTTCCTCTACCTCGGCCTCTAGCGAGACCTTGGCCTCAGCCTCTACCCCTGGTCATAGTTGCCACCGGGGGTTCTGGCTCCTGTCCGGCGGTAGATGTTGTACATGTTCTCGCCATCTGCAAGAGAACAGGAATATAATGGTTTAATAATCGATGATAGAATAAAATTGCATGACAGAATAAGAAAGAAGTGATATTGTTCCTAAACTTCATAGCCTCTGAAAGATAAGTACAGACGTCTCCGTACCGATCGTTTAGACTCTACTAAGCTTGCTCGTGACTCGTGAGACCTAAGTAACCTAGTGCTCTGATACCAACTTATCACGACCCGAAATTCCCACCTTCGGGACCGAGATGGTGCCTAACATTTCACTTGCTAGGCAAGCCAACGTTAGAATAATCTTAACCATTTTTTTTAAAACAAATCAAATTAAACGGAAGTCAATTAATGAAATAAAGTTCGGAAGACCATAACAACCAAATCATCCAAATACATCCCCGAATCTGGTATCATAAGTGCACGAGCTACTAGAATAATACAAATAAAGATCTGAATAAAATTCAAGGTGTTTGAAAGATAATACACAGCTAAGATAAAATAGAAAGGGACTTCAGAACTGCGGACGCTGTGTAGTTATACCTCAAGTCTCCTTTAGGTAGCTGAATCCGAGCAAGTCTGTGGTACGCCGCTGGGACCAACTCCAAAATCTGCACAAGAAGTTCAGAGTGTAGTATGAGTACAACTGACCCCATATACTCCGTAAGTGTCGAGCCTAACCTCGACGAAGTAATGACGAGGCTATGACAAGACACATACGTAATCAACATGTGCAAGTATATACATATACAAAGTAATATTGGACACAGTAACGTAGCAGCCAAATAATGCACCAACAACAAAATAGGTAGCTGAAATGTAAAAATGGCACGACACCACCCTACGTGCTTTTACTCTCATTCTCCCCATGAAATGATAAATAAATAATATGAACGATACGACATCATCCTTCATGATTTAACTCTCTTCCTTGCCACGGTATGATGAATAAATAATTTAAATGGCACGACATCACCCTTCATGCTTTGACTCTCTTTCTCACTTTATAAATCAATAAATAATAATGTGAAAATGGCACGGCATCACCCTTCGTGCTTTTACACTCTTCTTCACCATGACAATAATAATATAAATAGTATAAATGACACGACATCACCCTTCGTGTTTTTACACTCTTCCTTACCATGAAAATGATAATATAAATTCGGAAGAGTATTTAAATGCGGGGATCCATACTTATCAATCAATTCAATACCAGAATACCGACCTCACCTTCCAAAATATTCAACAATAATTAAATTGACAATAATTTCATGAGAAATGATCAAATAAACAATAATAAACTTAAGCAAAAATATCTTAATTAAATAGGAAATTATTCACAATGAATAAATTTCACCTGCATGCTTTGACTCAACCACAACACATAAGTACTCGTCACCTCACATATACGTTGTACCCGCATATTAAATCACGTAGCAAATAGACAAACAAGTCCTACTCCCTCAAGTCAAGGTTAACCATGACACTTACCTCGCTTTGCAACCAACTCAAGATTCCAATAAACCTTTGCCTCACGAATTAGTGTTCGAATAACTCGAATCTAGTCACAAACAATTCAATATACTCAACACGAATCATAGAACCAATGCTATATGAAAATACTAAATTTTCCAATTAAAATTCGAAATTCAATTCAAAAATCAGCAGAGGGGCCCACACCTCAAAACCCAAAAAAAGTTACAAAATGTGAATGCCCATTCAATCACGAGTCCAACCATATAAATTTTATCAAATTCCGTTATCAACTCGACCCTCAAATCTCCAAATCTTATTTTCAAATTTCTATGCCCAAATTCTCGAATTTCACTTAAAAACACGTAATCTAGTCGGAATAATAGATGATAATTTAATATTATTGACTAACATTGATCACAAGTGACTTACCTCAAATTTTCCTGTAAATTCTCGCTCAAAAATCGCCTCAACCCCTTTTGGAAATGTCCAAAATAACAAAAATATCGAAACCCCTCTGTTTTGTAATTTGTCGAGAGGTTTCGCACCTGCGGACACTTAATCGCTTCTGCGCAACCACTTTTGTGATCATCCATCCGCTTTATGCTTGTATTCATTTGATTGATACAAACACAATAGGCGATTACAAATAATCTTTTTCGTTTGAAGTGCAAGGGGTGGTTTGGTTATAGTCCAGCCAAACTTTCCATATTTGTTTAAAATTAAAATTTGACCGAGTTAAAGATGGCAAGGAAATAGATTTGTTGTTTCATTTGTCAATGTCACCAACTTAAGGAAAGAAAAGAACGTCTAAATCATGTGCTTTTGTCGGCTAAAGTAAAACTTTTCGACCCTTGTTTGATTTTCTAGCTGGGCCCTTCGAAATATTTTGATATATCACCGAGATATAAGGTAAATACCTAGGCAAATTGTCTAAGATTGGATAGTTATAGAATTAATAATTGATTAAGAATTAATCCAGAAAATCCTGGTGATAAGTGTGAGATCTATATTGTCATTAATTCTTAAATGGGGAAAAAGAGATCATGGGAAAAAATGCACAAAACGAATAAAAAATTAAATATATACTTAACACATATTATTTTCTTGATTTGAGTTTACAACTCAATCTTGGTTAATTAAAACTTGAGGACAACACTGTACTAGCAAGCAACTAAAGTTGAAGGAAAAAAAAAAATGTTATTTTAGTATATTCTTTTTACAATTTGCAATGAGTGTTCTTGTATTGCTTTCCGGGTACAAATCCTTTTTATTAAATAATTTTCATAAAGCACTATATTTTAAAGTTTAATTATCATATGTAATCATAGTTTGTCTAATTGTCGTTTGTAGCTAATGTATCAATTTTATTGTATCAATGCATACAGTCCCGCAGCTTGTATCAACTATATCCGTTCACGCATATGGCTGTATCATTGAATACAATTTTGATGGAAAAATTATATCAACTGTATTCGTTCGCACATAATGGTTGTATCAATGAATACAATTTTGATGAAAATGCTATATCATCTGCATTCGTTCGGGTATAAAGGTTGTATCAATAATATAATTGCACTTAATGGGTGTATCAATGAGGACGACCCTTCAGTTCTTCAACACATCAAATAAAAGCATGAAAATACAATTACGCACCAAAAATATGTCAAAAATTCACACTCGATTAGGTAAAATAATAGTAACTGTCACACCTCCTTTTCCCCGAAGGGATTGGGGAGTTTTTTTAATTAAAGTGAGATTATTCGAAATGGGATTATTTATTTATTAGAGTCGCCACTTGGAATATTTATGGTGTCCCAAGTCATCGGTTTATTTTAAAATCCTAAATCGAGAAAATTGACTCTGTTTTAAAGTCCGCGAAACCAGAAAACCGAATAAGGAATTCTGTTAACCGGAGAGAAAGTATTAGGTATTCCCGGGTTTCGTGATTTTAGCACGATCGCTTTAATCAAACCTGACTTAATTAATTTGCTTAATTACTCATTTTAGAACCTATATGTATTTTACCTTTTTTCGCTTTTAATTATGGCGTTATGGATTTATTCTTTGAAACGAATCACATGTGTGTAAGTCCGCTTTATTTGGTGGGCTAAAAATTTTGTCACGCGTATGTGTACATAATTAATAACACTTTATTATTATTAAGATTGTTCGACCAAAGTCGCGCGAACGTATACTTTGATTTATTTGTGAAAATCACAATTATGTCACGTGGGCGTGTACACAATCATGATAATAGATTAGAACGTGCCTAATGCACTCTACGCTGTTAGTCATCCCATCAATTACTCGTCGATCAAAAAAATGAGTAAATTCTGTAATCCGGAAAAGTTTTCATCTATTTTGTATTTGTAGCGTTTTGGCGACATGGTCGAGTGGTAATTCATCAATATCAGTCGGTTCAGACCTTCACTTAGTTTCACCCAAGCTTCATCCTGGCCAAGGATATTATTCATAAGTTAATTATTTTCTAAACTAGTATGAGATTCATTGTGCAAGGCCATTGGTTATGAATTACTTATTGAAAAGTGTAGTAATTAGTTACGGAAAGGTGGACTAGCTTTTTACCGGTGTATTGTGTTGGGCTTGACAATTTGAAATTATTTGAGCCCAATTGTGATTCTTACTAATCTAACCAAAACAAACCCTCATGGCACATTTACCAAAATCTTATGAAGTATATTAGCAACAACGTTTAGCTAAAACGACTCTAACATAAAACTTATGAGTTACTTACCAGATTTAAAGCATAGCGAGTAAACAAAAATGGACCTTCACAGATTGGGAGGCTATTTTTTCTCAAACCATGAGTTCCATAAAATTACATCAGAACTTTTCCTAACCAAATATTAGATCCAACCATGAGTGATTTTTATTCATCATATATAAAAGGGGACTAATTCATAGTTTAGCCAATTTGGCCTTTAGTCAAAAGTCATTTTGAATGGCACAAACTTATGCCTTTTAGCATTTTATTCACACATAAATATCATGCATTTGTGTCTTTTTAGTATTTCTTAACATTTTGAATCGCATGCACATGTACCTTTTAGTATTTCCTCACTTGATTTGTAGCTAGTTTTTGTTGCTTTATTTTTCTTTGTAAGGAAAAAAAAAACTTAGCCATTAAGCCTTTGCTTTTTCACCTTTTTGTTTTTATTTTCCATTCTATTCTCCGTCTAGTACCATGACTTCTAGTATCCGTTAGAGTTAAATTCGATTTTTAAACTTTATACGTTCGAGTGCACAATTCTATCACAACCTAATTAATTTACTCGATCTGAAATCTATTACTTGTATTAATTTAATATAATTTACAGCACATGTATATGATCTAAGCAAAAATTATATATATTAATTTCGAGTGAACCCACAACATTAACACTACATTCACTATTGTACTTCTCCTTATACTATTTATAATTCCATAATTTTTTATATTTTCAATTAGTAAATTATTTATCGATCATGGAATGCATGATATTACGATCAAGTTAAATAGCAAGCCGTTAATGGAACAACAAATTAAGGTCGGTGAATATCCTTAAGACCAATTCAACTTTCTTAGCCTTCGGTCACATCATCATTATCATCATCTTCTTCTTCTCTTTCTTCTAGCTTGTTTGGTTAAGCTGTAAAAATTAATTTATTTTGAAAAGTATTTTTTCATAAAATATTTTTCTTAAAAATACTTTTGGTGAGAAATGGTTTGTGTTTGACTAATTAAATTAAAAAGCACTTCTGAGCAGCAATTAGTATTTGACCAAACTTATAAAAATTGCATCTAAGTGTATTTTTCAAAAAAGTACTTTTGGAGAAAAGTTACTTTTTTATGTTTATCCAAAACTGCTTCTGTTTCTCCTCAAAACACTTTTTTCTTTCTTTCAAAAGCTTGGCCAAACACTTCAACTTCGGAAAAAAATACTTTAAAAACAAAAGTGCTTCTAGGGTTGAAAAAGCTTGGCCAAACAGACTATTCTTCTTCCTCTTTCTTCTGCATCTTCTTCTTCTCCTCCTTCTGCATCTTTTTTTTCTCTTTTCTCTCTTTTTTTTCTTTTAATAAATTATGAGCACTTAAGTAAAATTAAAAAATAATAGAACATATGGTATAGAAAATTAAAGATTCATTACTTATTTATGGTTAGAATTGAGTGGGTAATAATCCATTGAGCTAATATTGTTTATTTTTAATTTGGATTAATTTGGTTGGAAAAAATCAAAAATATCACTATTGGTTATTGTTTGAGCTATGAAAAAGTTTGTTGAAAAAGACCTTATTTTTTGAAGATTCAAGTTAAATCTAACTAATGAAAATTATTGAGATTGGTATCATAAGTTTGTATATAAAATTTGGAGTCATTTGACGTTGATTTGGATCGATTTTGAAGAAAAATTTGATGGTAAATTTTTTACACAGTAATTATGGCGATGTTTAGAATTTTTGGCCAATTATAACGACTTGCCAGGATTTTTGCAATTAGTTATGACTATGGCTAGAATTTATAGCTAACTATGACGATTACTTGAATTTTAGCAAATCAGTTATAAACGATGGTAAGAATTTGTGCCCAATTATGACAATTGATCAGAAATTTTGATCATGAGATCTTCATGCCTCACATTCTGTTGTATTGTGAAAATTCAAAATGAGGTGGTGGTTAATATGAAATTAATTGATGATGCTGGAATTAATTATGAACAGCTTTTAAGACCAGAGATGTGGTGATGAGCATACATATGATGATGTGCTTCATGTCATGATATCATTATATCATTATGATAATGCAGTGCTTGTAATGCTGAGATTGGTATTATTGATATATACCTTGTGATATTTTGTTAGGCTGTGGATGTGTTGTTAGGAGTTATTTTGGTATTACTCTGGCATGTGAATAGGCCCAATTATAGGGAAGACTCTGCCAAAATTTCTGAAAAATTTGGGAGTTAGAAAAATTTGGGAGATTGATATGTGCGAAAGAAGAGATAAATTATGTTATGTGTTTAAGGACGAATGATCCTAAGCGGGAAAGAATGTAATACCCCAGAAAAATTTTGAAATACTTCAACACTATCAAGAAAGTTGATGTGTGTGTAAGCACGAGTTGCTATAGCCAGTTGAGACTAATACCGTACGTTGTTGCAAAAAACAAAATCAGGCCTTTTGAAAATATTGAAATGTAAGAAATTGGTCTTAAAGTTTATAATTATGGATAAAAGAAATAATCTCAAATGAGATGGTGTTGTCGGGCTTATCTCAAATATGGTAACGTGGGATCAACCGTAAGTATATGTATAAAAGTAAAAATCATCAATTTGGTAACCTTAGAATAATTCTTAGCACGTTCGAGGACGAACGTTTGTTTAAGAGGTGGAGAATGTAACGACCCGACTTGTCGTTTTAAGAATTAACGCCCCGTTCAGTGACTTAAGGTCTCGAACAGTTTCGCAATATGTATTATGACCCGCGGGTGTGGTCGAGTTTGATTTTCGGAAGATTCAGAATTTAATTAAAAGAACAATTCTTATTTCGAAGCTTAAAATATAAAGAGTTGACCGGAGAGTTGACTTTTGAGCAAACGACCTCGGAATAGAATTTTGATGATGTCAATAATTTCGTATGGTTATTTCGGATTTCGACGTATGTCCGGATTCGGATTTGAAAGTCCGTAGGATAATTCGACGCATTTTAGCGAAAGTTGAAAAATAGAAGATTTTGGAAAATCCAACTGAAGGATGAATTTTTGATAACGAGGTCGAATTTCGATTCCAGAAATAGGAATAGCTCCATTACGTCAATTATGACTTGTGTGCAAAATTTGAAATCATTCTGGATTGATTTGATACGTCTCGGCGCAAAATATAAAAGTTGGAAGATTTGAAAAACTTATAATTCGATTCGATGCGCGATTCGTAATTTCGGCATTGTGTGACGTGGTTTGAAGTCTCGACTAAGTTCGTATTGTATTTTGGGACATGTTGGTATAGTTGGTTGAGGTCGCGGGGGTCTCGGGCGAGGTTCGGATCGAATTTGGACTTGTTGAAAATGCTGGAATTTTCTGCTGTTCTGGGCAGAAGTTGTTGGCATCGCACCTGCGGAATTTTGGGCGCTGGTGCGACTACGCAGAAGTGAGGGATCCATCGCAGAAGCGAAGATGAAAGGGCATGGCAGTGGTCGCAAGTGCGAAGAAATTCCCGCAACTACGGAACCGCAGAAGCGGGAAAGGAAGGCGCAGAAGTGGCTATTTGCGCAGATGCGCATGTTGCATCGCACTTGCGAATGCGCAGAAGCGGAAAGGAGTCCGCAGGTGCGATGCTTTTGTTGGCAATGGTCTTCACAGAAGCGAGTCTTCGCTCGCAAAAGCGAGCTCGCAGGTACGATAAAATGGTCCGCAGGTGCGAAACTGGGCAGAATGTTAAGGACCAAAAATGGTCATTTTGCCATTTTCGATTGGGATTTTGGAGCTCGGTTTTTGGGCGATTTTGGAGGAGTTTTTCACGACTTTGATTTGGTTAAGTGTTCTATGTCCTAAAGTGTTTATATTTCATGAATCTATGATTATATTCATCATTTAATTCGAATTTTAATGGAAGAAATCAAGAATTTTGTAAAATCTTCCAAAAACGAAAATTTAAGATTTGGAGGTTGAGTTGTTATGAGAATTCGATAAAATTGGTATAGTTGAACTCATATCGGAATGGATATTTGGATTTTATAAAAATTATGTCGGGTTCCAAGAGGACTTTTGTTGACTTTTTGGAATAAAATTTTAAGTCGACGTATTATTATCCGGAATTATTTTCGATGAATTTTAATGAAGTTATGCAATTAATTTGGATAGGTTTGAGCTATCCGGAGGTCAATTCAAGCAAGAATGCTATTTTGGAATATCGACCTAACTTCAAAAAGGTAAGTGTCTTGCTTAACCTCGAGTGGGAGAATTACCCCGTAGGCATTGAGTCGTATGTGCAATTTGTGTAATTGAAAACCAAGTACGCGAGGTGACGAGTACGTACTTGGGTTATATGTGCAAATTATATTGGTTAAAATCCTTAGATGCCTTATGTATTAAATAAAAAATTATTGGTACTTATTAAATCCTTAAATTGTCTTGCCTAAATTCTTGTTTTGTTGGTTTTGTTTCTATATGATGATTTGGTGGAATTGCCACTTTGATTATTATGTAAAATATTATTTGTTGAGTTGTTCACTCCCGGATATAATTGTTAAAATTTTGTACACACTATGGTCGAGCCATTGGCTCCTTATTATGGAAATTTATGTATTATTGAATTTTGTGAAAAATTATAATATTTGAGCACTTGATGTGCAATCTGTAATAAATTATAATATTGAGGACTTGATGTATAATTTATGATAAATTGTAATAATTGAGCACTTGATGTGCTAATCAGTGATATGTTGTAATATTTGAGTACTTGAGGTGCAGTTTATGAGATGTGATATTGGCACGTTATTTTGTTGGGAAGTTTTGTTCGGGTGTTTGTACGAGGTTTCTGCCGTGCTGTTATTACTATTGATTTATGCACATGCGGTGTGACAAGGCGGGCTATATATATATATATATATATATATATATATATATATATATATATATATATATATATATATATATATATATATATATGCGCATGTGGCGAGACAAAGTGGGAATATTATTGTGTGCGTGTGGCGAGACAAGGCGGGC
Source organism: Nicotiana tomentosiformis (assembly GCF_000390325.3). Taxonomy (NCBI): domain Eukaryota; kingdom Viridiplantae; phylum Streptophyta; class Magnoliopsida; order Solanales; family Solanaceae; genus Nicotiana; species Nicotiana tomentosiformis. The sequence goes on from NC_090814.1 coordinate 12,909,677, forward strand.
ATTCACTTTACTATTGCACAGGTAGCGAGACAAGATGGGCTATGTCGGGGATTGAATTGTGATGGCCTAGGGGCATTGTTGTTGTTGCATATTTACTTTTGGGACTACGAGACGGTATCTCGGGAGTGCCTTTGTTGACATTCTCTGTGATTGCACTTGTCTTCGGTTATTTTTGTATTTCTGTGATAGGTAAATTGTTGTGTTCTTCTGTGATGTAATATTTGATTTTATTATGTGTTTGTATCCCTTGTAATGTGTTGGCTTTGACTCGTGTACGAGACTCTGAGGATTTGTGGTTCTAGTCTTTATTAGTTTTCAAGGTTAAGTTGTTTTGAATAAAAGAAATTGTTATGTGCTTTAGTTCTTATAAGTTTTACATCCAAATCAGCAACTATCAGGTGCTTCATTTTAATTGAAATGTTATTTTCTTCACCCAAATAATTTCTAAAATAAATTCATTTCTTTGTTGATTTTCTTACTTGATTTAAAAAAATTTAAACTTACTTTATCGAAAATAAATTGATCGTGTGGATCTTATATGCATTGATAATGATATTTGGCACGTGAAGTGTCCATGCAGTTATGATATAAAATGAGGGCACGAAGTACCGAGAAAATATGATGATTTAATTATGGGCACGAGGTGCCGTGAAAATATGAAAATGGGCTGAGACCCGTGTTTACGAAAAATATGAAAATTGGTTGAGACCCGTATTTTTATGATTATGCAATGAGGTATCACATGGTGACTTTTTAATTGAAAGAATTATATTTAAAATATTTATTTGGAAGGATTCTTATTTAGAAAGTATTATATGAAAGAATTATATTTGATAGATAATTATTTGAGAAAATTATAATTGAAAGAGAGTTATTTGAAAGAAGTATATGTGAAAGATATTTATTTGAAGAACTTGATTTAATTGGGTGTAATTGTATTTATTAATGGTGTTCTTGTTGTCTTGCTGTGCATATCACTAGTTGTTTTATGGATCCCTTATTGTTGTTTGTTTCCTATTATTTTGTATATTATATTGCACAGGCTATTAGACTAGTGAGTGTCTTGACTGTACCTCGTCTCTATTCCATTGAAGTTAGTCTTGATACTTACTGGGTACCGACCGTGGTGTACTCATACTACACTTCTGTACATTTTTGTCCAGAGCCAGGTATTGAAGATATCGGACTTGAGCAGAGTTAAAGCGGGACCGTAAGGATTCAAGGTAGAGCTGCTTGGTCGTCGCAATCCCTTGGAGTCTTTTCATTTCATTGTACTGTTAATTTTTAATCAAACAGTATTGTATATTCGGTCCTCGTGATCATCCCATGTATTAAGTTAGAGTTCATGACTCAGTACTACCGATCTTAGGAGGTTGTATATTTTTAATTGTTCCGCTATTATTTTTAAATGGCTTCAAAAATATAATTGAAATCGGCTTACCTAGTCTTAGGAGTGGGATTTTGGATCGTGACAATATATAACAAACCTAAAGTCAAAATTTAAAAAGAGACTTTAATTTTTTTTAATTAAATTTAAATATATTCTATTTGATGTTTACTCGTACAACTTCTTAAAATGTGAGGTAGTTAATTAGTTTTTTAAAATTTCCTTTTTAATTGAAAATATAGAACCAATTCATTTAATCTTTGGAGACATTATTGATATTAATAAGATTTTATTGACTATAAGTTTTGAAAAATATTTTACAACTAAGGCAATTAATACAAAAATTATTTTATAAGCAATTTAATTATTTAAAACACTTCTTACTTGGTTGAGTACGCCAATAAGAGCATTTCTACTCTACATTTCTTTTAGTACTATTAATTCTAAAAATAAGTTAGAAACCAATAATATCATTATGCTGATTATTATGTTTCAAAAAAAGTTCAAGATTAAGACAATGAATCTAATTAGCTTAAAATTATACAAAGATACTAAAAGAATTGAAGATAAAAATTATACAAAGCTTTGTTGTAAAGAAGCTTGATTTAAATTGGAATAATTATGACAAAATACGCAAAGATTAAATGTAATTTAAATTGGCTACAACTTTCAACTATTGTCACGATCCAAATATCCCAACTAAAGGGTGGTGATGACGTCTAACACTACTTGTTAGGCAGACCAACACTTAACGACAATAAATAAAGTAGAACTAAGAGATAACAACATAAAAACGAGATAAAGAGAAGAAGCTTGGAAATATATAGCAACTCTAAACCAAATACTGCCTAAACAACTCCCCAAGATTTGGTGTCATAGAGTACATGAGCTCCTAAGAAGCACTAAATATAAGGTTTGAAATAGAAATACACTATTGTCTGATATAATAAACAGCAATAAAAAGGAAGAAGGAGACTCCAGAGTTTGCGAGCAGAGGTGCAGCACTACCTCGAGTCTCCCTGAACGTGCAAGCTAGCCACTCCTTCGGACTCCGCTAGGACCGGTATAAAAATCTGCACAAGAAATATAAAAATGTAGTATGAGTACGACCGACCTAATGTACTTAGTAAGTGTCGAGTATAACCTCGATAAAATAGTGGCGAGACTAAGACAAGATACCCACTTAAATACATGTGCAGTAAATAAGCACGAGAGCAAACAAGAAGTTAATGAATAAAATAAATTTTTTTAAGAGAGATAATAATAGAAATTGCGATAAAACAGTAAAATAATCATCTAAAGAAAATAATCAACATGGTCCTCAAACGTCACAACCAATCTGATCCCACAACTCAAATCCAAAAGGACAAGGTAACAACCGTGAAACCATATAGCTGAGTCCACAAACCAGCGTAAATAATGAAAGAGTAAAAGATATTATACCAATAGCAGGGAAGCTATCTGTCGTGCATATATCACTCAACCTTGCCGCACGAAAATACCCGTCATGCAATATCTCTCAACCTCACAACAAGGAAGAATCCGTCGTGCATAATCACTCATCCTCACAGCACAAAAGCACCCGTCATACATAATCACTCATCCTCACCAAGCATATATAAATCAGTACCAAACAAGATAAAAAGTATAAATAATATCGAGGAGAGGGATTAAGCATGATACACTACATAAGAGATAATCACAACCTTGCAACAACAAATAAACCAACACCTCAAAAACCTAAATGTCCAAATAACTCAATAAAACCTAAATGTAGTTAGTAACATGGATAAGAGTAACAAGAAATTTAACGAATTCACTACTAGGAATCAGGGAAAGACCGACCAAGCCATACCGACCAACGTTGGTCAGTAAAAAAAAGACGACCAAAAACCATCCAACACGGACGGAAACTACAAAAAAAATATTTTATATTTTTTTAAAATTAAATACCGACCAAAGTTGGTCGGTATAATGGTCAAAAAGTTGACCGAAATAGTCAGACTTGCTTAGTCAAAGCAACTTTTTGATTACCGGCCAACTTTAGTCGGTAATGTGGACCCAATTTTTTTAATAATTATATTATTATTTAAAATATTTTATAAAATTAAAAGAATTTATATTTAAGATTATCGACCAAAGTTGGTCGGTTATTGCAGGGGAAGCATTTACCGACCAACTTTGGTCGGTATATTTTATTTTCTGAAAAATAACCGACCAAAGTTGGTCGGTTATTAGGTCAAACATGGTCAAACTTTTGAATCACTTTAATATTTACTATCTAAATAATATATATGTAATCTGTTAACGCTTTAATGAATACACTAACATATACTATAACAAGCTATATATAGTTAAAGTAGTACAACGAAGTGTGTGTGTGTATATATATATATAGGTATAGCCATATATATATATATAAGAACACGAAGCACTAGGATCACAGGGTCAGGTTCTTTTGGGGATAGACTTGTGAAGAAGAAATAATCTAATTAGTATATATAATTGATCATCATCAAATATATCTATTTGTAAATTGATTCATCGACTTATAACTTACTTAAATATATCGATGAATATTAAAATGTAACGACCCGACCGGTCATTTTGAGCATTTACGCTCCTTTTAACTATTTGAAGTCTTGAATAACTTCTTACGAGGTATTATGACTTGTGTGAATTGTCGATTTTGGTTTTAAGGTATTTCGGAGTTAGCTTGGAAGAATAAATTTCATATTGGAAGCTTAAATTGAAATAGTTGACTGGATATTGACTTATGTGTAAACGACCTCGGAATTTAATTCTGATGATTCCAATAGCTCCGTATGATAATTTTGGACTCAGGAGCGTATCCGAAAAATTATTTTTAGACGTCCGTAGTGGAATTAGGCTTGAAATGCCGAAAGTTAAATTTTTAGAAAGTTTGACCGGAGGGTTAACCTTTTGATATCGAGGTCGAAATCCGATTCTGAAAATTGGAATAGCTTCATTATGTCATTTATGACTTGTGTGCAAAATTTGAGGTCAATCGGACTTGATTCGGTAGGTTTCGGCATCGAATGTAGAAGTTGGAAATTTCATAAGACTAAAGTTTCAAGTGAGTTTGCACAAGACCTAATTTCAAATAATCATAACTCTCATGATACGAAGTTATATATAGTGTATTACCTATCAAATGAAATCTCTTTGAGTCTAGTTTCTAACGCTTCAAACCGTTCGTCATTTGGACATTCTTACAAGAAGTTATGACCAAATTACTAAAGGCTGGAAAAATACGATTTTGCGGTCAGATGTGCGACCACAGAATCATTATGCGATCGCATAATGACACATTGTGCGACCGCAAAATGGTCGCCAATATGCCCAGCATAGCCCAATTTTCGGTAGTGATTTTGCGGTCCATTGTGCGACCCGCATACCTATTGTGCAGTCCATTGTGCGACCGCATACCTATTTTCGGAGGGGTAATTTTTCTATTTTTATAACCCGACCCCATTTTGATAAATAGGTTTTGGGGCATATTTTGGGGCAATTATCTGATGATTTTAGAGAGAAGTGAGAGTGTTCTAGAGAGAGGAAGTAGATAAAGTATTTTGTTCATCAAATTCTTATCCAAGCCTTGAAATCCAACAAGAAATCCCTCAAGTTCTTCATCAAAGAGGTAAGGTTCTAACCCATAATCTTCAATTTCGTGTTTGGGTAATGATGGGTGATTAAGAATATAATTCATGGGTGTAAGAGTATTATTTATATGTATCAATAAGGTTTATAGAAAGAGTGTTGAGTTCAAATGGGTAAAGATTGGGTTGAAAATGGTAAAAATCTTCAGTGACTTTAATTGAAGATTTGAGGGTCGAGTTGATGTCGGAATTTGGTAAAATTTATATGGTTAGACTCGTGGTTGAATGGGCTTCTAGATTTTGTAATATTTGTCGGGTTCCGAGACATGGGCTCCACGAGCAATTATTGAGCTAAATTTCGGATTTTTTGGAATTAATTCCAATAACTTTTATTGACTGAATCGATTAATTGTGGATAGATTCGAGGCGTTTGGAGGCCAATTCACGAGGCAACAGTATAGCGGAGTAAAGAATTACATAGTTTGAGGTAAGTAACACTTCTAAACTTGGTTCTGAGGGTATGAATCCCCGAATTTGGTATGATATAAATTGTTTGGAGGTGACACACACGATATGTGATGAACATGTAGACGTGCACCACAGAAAGTGTATCTTGAATAAATTCTGTGAAGTAGTAAAATTAAAGAATCATGTTATTATCTGAACATGCGGCACGTGTTAGAGGAATTAAGCTGAGGCTAGTAATAAAGATCATGTTTAGGCTATGTGCCGATATTTTATGACCCATGGGGTCGTGATGCTGTTGAACTAACGTCCAAAAATATACATTTCATACTCAGTAATAATTGTCCATTATGAGGATATTTATGGGATTGAGCTGCGTAACGCAGCAGGCCATTTGGCTTTATATATGTTATTATTAAATGGATTGGGGCTGCCCGCCTGCAACAGGCCAGATGTAACGACACGGCCGGTCGTTTCGAGAGTTATAGCGCCCCGTTGTCCCCATTTCTACTTTTTTTTGTGTTATTTAGCTATATTATATTTTATCGGATTAGTTGGTTCGGGACCGGAGTGGTTTCTGAGTGAATTGAGACACTTAGTCTCTTAAGTAAAACTTAAGTTAGAAAGGTCAGCCGGATATTGACCTATGTGTAAACGATCTCGAATTTGAATTCTGATGGTTCCGTTAGCCCCGTTAGGTGATTTTGGACTTAGGAGTACGTCCGGAATATGATTTGGAGGTCTGTGGTAGAATTAGGCTTGAATTGGCGAAATTGGAAATTTGGCGATTTCGGTCGGCAGTGAAAATTTTGATATCGGGGTCGGAATGGAATTCCGGAAATTGGAGTAGGTTCGTAGTGTCATTTGTGATGTGTATGAAAAATTTGAGGTCATTCGGACGTGGTTTCGTTAGTTTCGGCATCGGTTGCCGAATTTAGAAATTTAAAAGTTCTTAGGCTTGAATCCGAGGGTAATTTGATGATTTGATGTTGTTTTGAGTGATTCGAAGGTTCGACTAAGTTGGTATGTTGATATATGACTTGTTGGTATTTTTGGTTGAGGTTCCAAGGGCCTCGGGGTGATTCCGAGTGGTTAACGGATTTGTCGAAGTTGGAAAAATACAGTTGGAGCTGCTGCTACTGCTATTTTCGCACCTGGGGAAGAAAGAGTCGCAGGTGCAAGGCCGCTGGTGTGCGTGGGGAGTTCACAGGTACGGGCAATGCTAGGCTAGGCAGGATGCGCAGGTGCGAGTTGGAGGTCGCATCTGCGAGCCCGCAGGTGCGAAACCTGGGGCGCAGAGGCGGAAAGGGGAATGCTGGACAGGCTTCGCAGATGCGGCGCGCCATGCGCAGGTGCGCAAGCACAAGTGCGACAAGTTTGCCGCAGATGCGGAGACTGTGCGGATAAGTGAGTTGCGCAGGTGTGGCTCCTTGGACCGCAGGTGCGAGTAAATGGCCGCAGGTGCGAGAAGCCTGGGCAGAGGGTACATATTGCAAGGGGGTTTCATTGAGGTAAGTTACTTGAGCCCTAATACTTGTATATATGGTGATTTTTCGTTGTTTAATCATTGTAATTAGTGAAAATGAGGGGTTAGGGCTTGGAATTTTTGGAGAGTAATTTAAGGATTTGAAGGACCAAACAATGTCGGATTTTGATGAATTTGGTATGGTTAGGCTCGTGAGTGAATGAACTTTCTAGTGTAAAGTTTGTCAGATTTCGAGACGTGGGCCGGGGGCCGGGTTTTGGTCTAATTTTGTAGATTTTCTTGTGGAATTCATTCCATTAGCGCGTATTGATGGTATTGTACTGATTGTGAATAAATTCGGAGCATTTGGAGGCCGAGTCCAGAGGCAAGAGCATTGCGGGGTTGAGATTTGACCGGTTCGAGATAAGTAACGATTGTAAATCTAGTCCTGAGGGTATGAAACCCCGGATTTCGTATCATTCTACTATTTTGAGGTGACGCACATGCTAGGTGACGGACGTGTGGGCGTGCACCGTTGGGGACTTGTGACTTGGCGCACCCCGTAGCAACTGTAAAGTTGCATATTTTGTTGAAACTATATGATACTTATATGTTTTAGAAAGAGTTTCTATAAATTGGGCTGAATGCCATGTTTGGGCCTGGCGTCAGTGCTGTTTGGACCCTTAAGGGCTTTTTTTCTTACTATCCTCTCATTATTTTCGATTGAAAAATCTATACTCAGTCATGTTTATACTTGTTTACCACATAACTCAGTCTTTTGACTCGATTTTGATGCATATAAATATTTTGGGTTGAATGCCCTGTTTTATTGAAATGCCCGAGGGGCTTAAGAGTTTTATGACTGATTGAGGCCGAGGGACTGATTGTGCGGATGAGTGTGGATCGGGGCTGCCCGCCTACATCATACTTTGTTATTATAGCACGTGAGTTGTCCGTGCAGTACGTGAGTTGTCCGTGCAGATTATAGCACTTGGGCTGAAGGAGCCCCTCCGGAGTCTGTACACACCCCTAGTGAGTGCAGGTACCTACTAAGTGCTAGTGCCGAGTGTCGAGTGCTGAGTGAATGGGAGGCATGAGTGATTGTGGGGTATGCCCGAGTGGCAAGAGTGATTGTGAGGTATGCCCGAGTGGAAAGAGTAATTGTGAGGCATGCTCGAGTGGCACGAGTGACTGTGAGGTTTGCCCGAGGGGCTGTTTATGAGTGATGTTTGCCCGAGGGGCTGTTTATGATTTCACCATTTTTGCTCACCTTTTCATTTTTCCTTTGTTTGAAAACTGTTGAAAAATATCTTTAAATGATTTTTACAGGAACTGGATTTAAACGAGATATTTTGATTCAAATCCTGATTTTAAAAGCATGTGGTATTTTACTGAGTTTTCCTGATATGAATGTTGTATGCTTTATTGCTCGTCACTACTGCTCAGTCTTTATTTATTGTTGTTACTTACTGAGTTGACGTACTCATATTACTCCCTGCACTTTGTGTGCAGATCCAAGTATAGCTGGACACAGTAACGGTTATTGATTGTTCTGGTTGCAGATTTTCTTGGAGATAGCAAGGTAGCTGTTTGGCGATCGCAGCCCCTGCTCTTCTCCCTCTTATCTTTCTCTAGTTGTATTTAGCTATTTTCCAGGCTGAGTTAGCCTTGATATTGTTAGACAGATTGTAGTAGATGCTCATGACTAGTGACACCCCGATACCGGGCTTTTCCTTCCGCACTTTTATTTTGATTGGAACTTCTTTACGAAGGTTTTATGTTAAATAGCATTGAAATTATCTTTGAAAATGAAAATATCGGTTTGTTTTGGAAATGAGTCGGCTTGCCTAGTTCCACAATAGGCGTCATCATGACAGGGGTTAGTTTGGGTCGTGACAGCAGAATGGCTTTATACATTATTATTGTTCTGGATCGGGGCCTTATTGGCTTTACTATTTTATGGATAGGGGGTGCCCGCCTACAGCAGGCCTTATAGGCTTTGTTATTATACGGATCGGGACTGCCCGCCTACAGTAGGCCATATTAGCTTTGTATTATGCTTGGGTTGAAGGAGCCCCTCCGGAGTCTGTACACACCCCCAGTGAGCGTAGATGATCAACGATATTCGGGATGGACTTCCCAGGGCATGGACTTGCCTTACTTACTACTTATATATATATATATTTGGGATGAATTTTCCCAAGGCATGGACTTGCCTTACTTATTTGTATTGTAATGAGTTATCTGGACATAGATCTTGTCAGTATCATTTATATATAGGGATAAATTATCTCAGGGCTGGATTGGCCTTATACGATACTGAGTGACTGACTGTCAGTCGATGTGTATTTATATACGGATTGGAACACCCCTGGGCTGGATTGGCCATAAACGGTACCGAGTGACCGGATAATTTGTAACCAGTATTTATATGAGGTCTTTCTACTGAGATGTCATATGCCTCATATCATGCACTATTGATCTATTTCACTTGTATTGAGTCTAACTGTTGAACTTGAAAGCATGCCTACATTTTTGTACTATTATTTTTACTGGACTGTACCTGCGGAGCTCATAATTTCTTTCAGCCCAGAGGTTAGTCTTATTACTTATTGAGTTAGTTGTACTCATACTACACTCTGCACCTCGTGTGCAGATTCAGGTGCTCCCGGAGACGACGACTGCTATAATTCAGAGTTATTTCTGTTGGAGAGTATCAAGGTAGCTGCTTGACGATCGTAGACTTGATTCCCTTCCTGTTTAGTTATTGTACTGTTCTATACTTCAGACAGTGATGTTTATCAGTCAGACTTTGTATTCATTTAGATGCTCATGTACTCAGTGACACTGGATTTTGGGAGTATTATATTTGAAATTGTGAGATTTCTTCCGCTGAATTTAATTATTTATTTTCAAATTTAAAAGATATGGTGGATTATTGAGATTTTTGGCTTGCCTAGTATTGAGATAGGCGCCATCACGACATGTGAGATTTTGGGTCATGACATAAAAACAAAATAATTCCACCTATATCGATTAATATTAAAAACAAAACATCTCGACCTATATCGATTAATCTATGTCATGCATTATTAGTGATGAATGAATGAAAAATAGAAGAACTAATACTAAATATCTTTGACATGTATATATATATAGATCACAAATTAAAGAAACGAAAGAAGTTATTAGCATTAAGTAAACGAGTTAGTTGGTCAAACATGGTCAAATTTTTATTTTAATCACATTAATATTTACTATCTAAATAATATAAATGTAATCCGTTAACACTTTATTTTATAATACAAATATTAAATACACTAACATATACTATAACATGCTATATATATAGTTAAAGTAGTACAACGAAGTGTGTGTGTGTGTGTGTGTGTGTGTGTATATATATATATATATATATATATATATATATATATATATATATATATATATATATATATATATAAGAACACGAAGCGCTAGGACCACACGGGTTCTTTTGGGGATAGACTTGTGAAGAAGCAATAATCTAATTAGTATATATAATTGATCATCATCAAATATATCTATTTGTAAATTGATTCATCGACTTATAACTTACTTAGATGCATCGATGAATATTAAAAATAAAACATTTTCACCTATATCGATGAATATTAAAAATAAAACGTCTCGACCTATTTCGATTAATCTATGTCATGCATTATTAGTTATGAATTAATGAAATATAGAAGAATTAATACTAAACATCTTTGACATGTGTATCTATATATATATATATATATATACATGTATATATATATATGGATTACAAATTAAAGAAACGAAAGAAGTTATTAGCATTAAGTAAACGAGTTAATAGGTCAAATTAATGACTAAACATATTTAAAATAGAATAATATTGGTTTATCAATTGATAAATTTTTCGTACATAGTAATGTATGTGATTGATCATCAATTACAATATAGTGTGTGTGTGTGTGTATGTGTTTGTGTGTGTGTGTGTGTTTGTGTGTGTGAAATTACTCATATACTTAATTATAACTTAGAAAATTTACTTAGATAGATGCTATTATAATTTATTAAAAGTAATTAGTTAATATAATTATTTATAAAGATTATGCTTATAGTTTATAATTATTTATAATAATAGAATAGTTAAATAAAATAAATGCTTAAAGTTTATAATAATTTTTGTATAGTTTATAATATTTTAAGAAATAAAAACACAAAAAAACAATGTTGGTCGGTCAAAAAAAGCGACCAAAAAACCGTCCAACACGGACGGAAACTACAACATGGACCCAATTTTTTAAATTTTAATAATTATATTATTATTTAAAATATTTTATCAAATTAAAAGAATTTATATTTAAGATTACCGACCAAAGTTGGTCGGTTATTGTAGGGGAAGCATTTATCGACCAACTTTGATCGGTATATTTTATTTCCTGGAAACTATAAAAAAAACTGTGATGACCCAAAAGGTCATCTTATGTTTTAGAACTCGAATTTGCGCTCTTAAACCTTAAAAATCTCATTTTTACCCTCCTCGATTTACGTGCACAGTCCGGGCAGGTTTGCGGAAAGCTTTCATGTTGATAACTAATAAAAATAAGAATTTTTGCCTTAAAAGTTAATTTTTGTTAACTTCGGTCAATATTTTTGGTAAACGGGCCCGGATCCGTGCTTTGACGATTTCGGTATGTCCGTATAGAATTATGGGACCTTGGCGTATGCCCGGAATTGAATTCGGATGTCTCTAACTTGAGTTGTGAATTTTTGATGAAAACTAAAAGTCTAAAAAATTAATTATTTTTAAGGATTGATTGATGTTTGACATTGTTAGTGCCGGGTCCGTATTCTGGTTCCGGAGCCCGGTACAGGTTCATTATGATATTTAAGACTTGTCTGTGAAATTTGGTGAGAAACGGAGTTGATTTGACGTGATTCGGACGTCCAATTGAGAAGATATGAATTTTAAGTGTTCTTGAGAATTTCATTTGATTTGGTGCTAAATTCGTAGTTTTAGGTGTTATTTTGGTGATTTGATCGCGCGAATAAGTCCATATGATGTTTTTAGACTTGTGAACATGTTCGGTTTGGAGCCCCGAGGGCTCGGGTGAGTTTCGGATAGGCCACGGGATGTTTTGAATTTAGAAAATTTTGCTGGTATAACTGAACATGTTGCAGGCCTCTGATCTCGCAATTGCGAGATCAGGCTTCACAAATGCGAAATAAGCAGGCCTGGCAATTGCGAGGTATCTATTGCAATTGCGAAGAAGGCCTGGACTAGCATATTCTCGCAATTACGAGATTTTCTACGCAATTGCGATGGGAGTCTGGGAAGGGCAGGTTCACAAATGCGAACATTTACTCGCATTTGCGAGGTTCAGTGGTCGCAAATGCGACACTTTCCTCGCATTTGTGAAGGCAGCGGGATTGTGAAGGGCATCGCAATTGCGATTGTTCCTTCGCATTTACGAAGCTCAGGTCGCAATTGCGACACCTGCAGCTGAGTAAAAGGGACATAGACGGGATTTTTCATTCATTCTTCATATTTTAAAAATCCTAAACCTTAAGAGGCGATTTTTTCCAAAGACCAAATCTTCCCCAAATCATAGGTAAGTGATTCCTAACTCTTTTCTTTTAATTTTTTACATCTTATAACAAGATTTCAACCTAGAATCTAGAGTTTTTATGGTGAAATTAGAATTTTTGGGTAGAACTTAGGAATTTCAAAATTTGAGGATTTAGACCTCAATTTGAGGTCGGATTCCAAAACTAATTACATATTCGGGTTTAGGGGTGAATGGGTAAAAGAATTTTGGTCAGAACCTCGAGTTTTGACCAAGCGGGCCCGAGGTCGAATTTTTCAACCTTTTGAAGGAAAATTTGGAAAATATAATTTATGAAATATAATTGATTCCTTTAGCAATATTTGATGTTATTGAGTCATTTTTGAATAGATACGAGTGGTTTGGAAGTGAATTCCAAAAAAAAAGCTGTGATTGAGAATTAAGTGGTCTTCGGAGCAAGGTAAGTATCGTGTCTAACTTTGGCTTAGGGGAATAGGTATTATGTGTTCATTTTCTATGTGTTTGGTTGTTATATACGATGTATAGGTAAGGTGACGAGCATCTATGTGTCGTTGTCGAGTCATAGCATGCGAGTGAAATTCTATTCTTGTCTATTTGTAGCCTTAAATTCTACTATCCATGCTTAGCGTGTTATTTGAAATGTTGGGTGACTCACATCTGGTTTCACTAATATTTGGTAACTTTCGAATATTGATTCAAGATTGAGATTACATTGTGCTATTGATTATGAGTACAACACTGGTTTCTTTGTGATACTCTTATCTATCCGTTGTTATTAATTCTATGATTGGTAAGAAGGAGTGTAAAACACGAAGGGTGATGCCGTGCATGCATTATTTAAATTGTGAGGAAGAGTGTAAAGCACGAAGGGTGATGCCGTGTATATTATGAGAGGTTTAATGCATGAAGGGTGATGCCGTGCCGTTCTATTTATTTATTTGGTAAGGTTGGGAGTAAATGCACGAAGGGTGATGCCGTGCCGTTCTATTTCTTTATTTGGTGAGGTTGAGAGTAAAAGTACGAAGGGTGATGCCGTGCAGTTTTTCTTGTTGTTTTAATTGCTAAATTCATTTAAGGATTTTTTGGTTTAATTCCGTCTTTTTATTATTCTCACTCTTTATGTTGTATCCCCCCATTGTATGTTCCCTTCCCATTATTTCTGTGTTATTTCTTTATTTACTGTTGTTTTCACTAGCATGATTATACTGTTCAGGTTATATGTGAGTGTCTTGTCCTAGCCTCGTCACTACTTCGCCGAGGTTAGGCTTGACACTTACCAGTATATGGGGTCGGTTGTACTGATGCTGTACTCTGCACTTTCTGTGCAGACTTTGATACCGGCTCAGGTTGATCCAGATTTTGCTATTGGTCCGCTGTCCGGAGACTCAAGGTAGATTTGTCGGCGTTCACAGACCTTGAAGCCCCCGTCTACTTTTTATGTCACTGTTGTTTTCTTTCATTCAGACAGTTATATTTCTTTCAGACTATTACTTGTAGTAAATTCTAGAATGCTCGTGAATTATGACTCCAGATCCGGGTGATAGTAATTAATACAGTTTTATAAAATTCCGCACCTCTTATATTTCATCTTAGTTAATTATTGTTATTTACTGAATAAAAATAAGGAATTGGTTTAACAATTTTCTAATGTTGGCTTGCCTAGCAAGTGAAATGTTAGGCGCCATCGCGGTCCCGTCGGTAGAAAATTTCGGGTCGTGACAAAAACAATTTAATTTTTAAAAAAAAAATAACCGACCAAAGTTGGTCGGTTAATAGTCAAACAGTCAACACTTATTGTACCAACCAAAACTACCGACCAACTTTGGTCGGTAATTCTAATATTAGATCTGAAATACGGGATTCCCCCTCATTTCTCTTACCTCTCTTCTCCAAATTTTCATACTCCTCACTCAATACATTCCCCTATCCTTCTCTATTTCCCTCACACAAAACCCATTCCCCACCCCGCGTCGCCACTCCCCCGTCATCGCCGTTGTCGCTGCTAGCCACTGCCCAGCTGCCGCCCTCCTTCTCCACCTCCTAAAAACTCTAGGTTTGAATTACAACTTATTTCTTTTGTGTATAAATTTAATGTTTTGTTAATTAGTTATGAATTAGTTAATTAGTGTTTCAATTGATTGTTTAACTTTGCATTTTATTGAAATCTAGGGTTTAGGTCTTGTTTTAATTGAATTGATTACATATGATGTAAATTGAATGTTTAAGTTTGTATTGTTTTGAATAGTTTAGTTAGAATTGAATTATTAACTTAGAATTGAATTTAATTTTTTGGATTTGTTCTTGTGAATCGAACTTTTAGGGTATGGGTTGAACTTTTAGGATATGAATTGAACTTTTAGGATATAAATTGAACTTTTATTTTATGTTTAAACTCTTAGGATATGAATTGAATTTAGTTTTTAGGATTTGTTCTTGTGAATTGAACTTTTTGGATATGAATTGAACTTTTAGGATATAAATTGAACTTTTTGGATATGAATTGAACTTTTAGGATATAAATTGAACTTTTAGTTTATGTTTAAACTCTTAGGATATGAATTGAACTTATAGTTTATAATTAATTATATTTACTATAATTTAATTTTGGTGTAATTAGGAAAAATTAATTATCTTAATTAACTACAAAAGATTTAATTAATTTATAATTATAGAATAAATTAATTTTTTCTTGTTTTATTTGTATAGATGGAACATCGTACTTGGATGTACAATAGGAATTATCCTAATCGGCGAGGATTGCGGGAGGATTTTGTATAAGGGGTTGATGACTTTATTAGACATACAATGTCATTTTCACCATACCAAATTGAAGGAGTAATTAGGTGCCCTTGTGTCACGTGTGATTGTGTGAAGTTTAAAAAATCGGAGGAAGTTAAGCTTCATCTTTATAGGAAGGGGTTTATAGAGAATTACTTTGGGTGGACTAATCATAAAGAGATCGATGGTAACCGTGGAATATTTCATAACATGGTTGTTGGTGAAAGTAGTAGGTCAGTGGAGAATACAAATCATGATTCTAGAATTCAGGATATGGTTGCAGATGCTTTTGGGATGCACTTCGGGGGTGAGCCCAATGAAAATGTTGAACAAATCTGATTGGAATATTTCTCAAGCAGCCATGGACTCTTTCATTGACCTTATGAGTGAACAAGTTGACCCAAATATTAACTTACCTAGTGATTTCTATAAGGCAAAGAGATTGGTTTCTAAGTTAGGACTTTCATCAATGAGAATTGATTGTTGTGAAGATGGTTGCATGTTTCTAAGACGATGCATTATTTACCTCTTATACCTAGGTTAAAGAGGTTATATGCGTCGATGAGTTCTGCTCTTCATATGAGAAGGCACTTTGAAAATAGAAGACCACCTGGTGTTATGTGTCATCTTTCAGATGGAGAAGCTTGGAAGCACTTTGATAGGACATATCCAGATTTTGCTAGTGAACCAAGGAACATTCGGTGTTTTGTGTGCGGATGGTTCACGCCTTTTTCTATATCTGCGACACCATATTCATGCTGGCCTGTCTTTCTTACACAATCTACCACCTGAGTTGTGTATGACTAGTCCATATATATTTTTAAATTGTATTATCCCCGGTCCACTTAATCCGAAAAGTTTGATTAATGTATATTTGCAACCTTTGATTGATGAGCTAAAACAGTTGTGGTATGATGGTGTTGAAACATATGACATATCAACAAAGCAGAATTTCAATTTGCGTGCTAATTTAATATGGACTATTAACAATTTTCCTGCGTATGGAATGTTGTCTGGGTGAATGACTGCTGGGAAGCTAGCTTGTCCTTACTGCATGGAAAATGGTAAAGCGTTCACTTTGAAACATGGACGAAAGCAATCATGGTTTGATTGTCACTGTCAACTCTTGCCTGATGATCATGAGTTTAGAAGGATGAAAAATGCATTTAAAAAGAATAAAGTGGAATATGATTCTCCACCTCCGATACTTTCAAGTGAGGAAATTTGGGAGAGGGACCAGAACTTCAGTAAAGTTACTAAGGCTCCACCTTATAGATTCCCCGGATATGGTGTTACTCATAATTGGACGAAACAGAGTATATTTTGGGAGTTTCCTTATTGGAAGGATAATCTCCTCCGAAACAACCTTGATGTCATGCATATTAAGAAGAATTATTTTGACAATTTGTTTAACACAGTGATGGATTTTAAAGGTAAGACAAAAGATAACCCGAAGGCTAGAATGGACTTACAAGAATATTGTAGGTGACCTGAATTATACTTGCAGACATCAAACAATAGTAAGGTGTTCAAGCCCAAAGCAAGTTACACATTCACTTTGGAGGAAAGGCGATAAATTTGTGATTGGATTACGAAATTGAAGATACCTGAGGGTTATACGTCGAATCTAGGAAAAAAAGTAGATATAGAGGTAGGGAAGTTGATCCATTTGAAAAGTCATAACGGTCATGTTTTCATGGAGACCTTAGAGCCTATTGCATTTTGTGGTTTGCCTGAAAGAATTTGGAAACCCATCACAGAGATTAGTTTGGTTTTCAAAGACTTGTGTTCTACCATATTAAGGGAAGAAAACCTACTTTGGATGGATCAGAACATTTGTGTAACTTCTACTAAGATGGAAAAAATATTTCCATGTGGTTTCTTTGATGTGATGGAACACCTTCCAATCTACCTTGTACACGAGGCACGACTTGGAGGGCATGTTCAATGCAGATGGATGAATCCCTTTGAGAGGTAATATTATAAGTTTGATGTAATATTCTATTTTATTTGAATGTTCTTGGCTAACATGACATTATATAGGACAATTGGCAAATGCAAACAATTTGTTAAGCAGAGGAATAGGATTGAAGGATTTATATGTGAAGCCTATCTTGCAAAGGAAACTGCACATTTTTGTTTTTATTATTTTGAGAGTAACGTGCCATGTTCTAGGAATATGCCTAATAGGCACACTGTCGAATGTGTGAATGATCCATTATATCCACCAATGTCCATATTCAATCAACCAGGTCGATGTTCTAAGGATGTTAGAAAGAGAAGTTTGAGTGATATGGAATACAAGTCAGCTACAACTCATGTGTTGCTAAATTGTCCCGAAGTTGTACCATTTCTCAAGTAAGTTTTGATTTATTAGTTATCAAAATGTAATTACATATTGATGCAACTACTAAAAATATTTGATGTGTCACAATCACTTCGTGGGTCAATTTGGACATGATGTTGTATATACGAGATTTGATACGTGGTTCAAACAGTTTGTAAGTTTATCTTGATAATGTTCTTCTTACGTTTCCGCTATATATATATATATATATATATATATATATATATATATATATATATATATATATATATATGCTAACTTATGAATTTTTTTAACACTATGTAGGTAAATAATCCAAATAATGGTGTAAATCATTTTTTGAATGATATATCTTGGGGGCCTAGGGTTCAGGTCACAACAATGTCTAAGTACGTAGTGAATGGTTATAAGTTTCATACAGAGGATTACTCTAAAAATAAAAATAGCAACAACAGTGGGGTGTGGGTTCAAGGTGGTGATGGCAACCAAGTTGGAGATGTAGATTATTATGGTGTGGTCAAAGAAATATTACAACTAGAATATAAAGGTAATTGATACTCTTTAGATGCAAGTGGTTTGACCCAAATCCAACAAGAGGTACAAGAGTACACTACCAATACAACATAATTGAGGTTAATCATACGAGGGAGTATGATCGCTATGATCCTTTCATTATTGCACATAACGTTAAGTGTATTATGCTCCTTATCCATTGCGGCGAAATAAGTCCGATTAATGGGTTGTTATAAAAACTAAGCATGTAAGTAGGGTGGAAGTCGAGAATGTGTTGGATGTTGCATATCAAAACGATATCTCAAGTTTTCACCAAATAGTGGACGATCATATAGAAAATGATTTGGAACATCCTGAACGCATATTGGAAGAAGTTGATATAAATGAAGTAACAATTATAGAAAATGAGGACGAAGAATCAACTGATGAAATTCAAACAAGTGAGGACAAGAAATTTTCGGACGAGGAACAATACGTCGACGAGGATTAAAAAGTTGGTTTTTTAAAGCACTCTCATTTTATAACTAGTTTCTTGTAAGTTTAAATCTAAATATATATTATATTATGCAGATGGCAGGCAAGGGTCAAGGTAACAATGACCCTAATAGTACTCGGGGTCGAGAAAAGGCTAGGAAGGGGAAAAGGAGGGTAGATAATAATACTCCCTCTTTTCCACCCTTTTCAGAGATGCCTATGTCTTATCCTCCACCACATGACTATACTTAGTTTCCACAACATCACGAAGCCTACACCTTCATCCAGACACCAGGTCTTCCATCACAGGGCCATAGGACTATACGTCCGACATACAGTCCAGCTGTCTCACAGCCACGTGGATCGTAGTCATCTGCATCACATCCACATGGATCGCAGCTATCTGCATCACATCCACGTAGATCGCAGCCATCTGCATCACATCCACGTGGATCGCATCCCTACATATCATAGCCACATGGATCGCATCCATCCATGTCACAGCCACTCGGGTCACAACCATCAGTATCACAGCCACATGGGTCGCATCCAGCTATGTCGCAGTCATAGGGATCGCAACCATCTTCATCATCGACTCCATCTATTTCAGGCCTTCGCCTGCGAGACAATAGCTCTGATCTCCCTACACCGTCTACACATGCCTCTGATACACATGCTGAGGATGATGATCCAGAGGTAGTGCATTATGATCGCTATGGCAAGATCATCATAGTCCCTGAGTGTGACGGGTAAGAGTTATTTGTTATTTTTGCGTCTATTGTTTTGTAATATTTTTACTAATATATTCATGTGTTTTTATTTTTAAATTGCAGGTTCAGGCCGGGTAAGCAGACTACAAAGATAATCACCAATGCTATCAAAAAGCTTTATGATGGCCCTTATGCGACTTTTACTGATTTTTCATTCTCGTTGAAGGAGCAAATTTTCAATCAGTTTAAGGTATAAATATTCTTTTAAGCAGTTTAATAATTTATATTTATGATGTTTCTATCTAATATTTAACTTTTGAAATGCAGATCAAGTGTGTATGGGAAGATCGCTATAGTGCTGAAGTGGCTGCAAATTTTCGTCATAAAGCTCGCAAGAGATTAGCAGATCATTTTCCGGATGCTAGAAAGAAGAACAAGAGGCCTGGTTGGTTACTTGAGCATTTATGGAATGATTTGTCAAGGCAATGGCTTACCGCAGATTTCTTAGAGAGGAGCGAAAAAGGAAAAAAAGCTCGCTCATCCGAGAAGGGAGGCTCCTTACACACTGGGGGTGCTATTAGCCTGGGGACAATAAAAAGAAGATTGGTAATTGCTTAATTAAATTATTTTACTTTTCTAAGTATATCAATTCTATTTATTATCTAAATTAATTTATTTTCAGAAAAAGAAGTATGGGTGACCAATGAGCCATGATGAGCTATTCAAGGAGACGCATAATGTAAAGAAGAAGAAAGAGGGAGATAGAGATAGGTGGGTCGAGGACCGAGCTTCGACTGCATATGTATGTTTTTAATTTTCTTTAAGTATTATAATTTACTTTTATAAGAATTTGTAAAGACTAATTTAATTTAAAATAATGTAGGATCGATACCAAAGTAATGTGGAGGCCTTCATTAGTAGTCAGTCAGCTGGTGAATCGGGCAAGCAAACCCAACCTATGGACGAGGATGCTGAAAGAATGTGGTTGGAGGCTGTTGGCGGTCCAAAATGGGGGAAGGTATACGTGCTTCCTGCTAAAAAATTCCATCGCTATAGGTGTGAAATGCAATGAATAGGGACTTCCTCGCAAGGAGAGGAACTTAATAGGGAGAGCCTCTCGGCTATGCGGGAGATAGTGACAAAGCTCACATCCGAGCTAGAAGCGGCCAAGGAAAGAGAAAGGCTTAGAGATGCTCAATTCCTTGGCATGCAAGATCAGATCAGAACTCTCCTATCTACTAGAGCTTTTCCGTTGCCCCGGTCTCGTGAGTCATCGCCAGAGGCTCGACCTCCACGTGATCGTTCCTCCCGTCCTACTCGTGATCGTTCCTCCCGTCCTCCCCGTGATCGTTCTTCCCGTCCTCCACAAGACCGTTCTCTATACCGTCTTATAGATGAAAGTTCATCAGACGGTGATGATGATGTTGTAGAAAACACCCCTTGACAATTACTTTGATATACTTTGAACTAGACTAGTAAAATCAGTTTTGGATTAGATTGAACAATTTTGAACTTGTTGTAATTAGTATTTGCTTGGTTTTGGATTGTAATGTTCAATTGAACTTTAATTTGTTAGTTTTAAAGTATTAATTGGATGTTTAGTTGTTATTGTTGGGTTTTTGGTTGGATTTGTGGTGAATTGGTGGTTATTACATTTGAATTGGGGATATTGGTATGTTATTTCTATTTGGCAGGTGGTGTAGCTACCAAAATAGGCATATTCTGCCAAAATTAAAACCAGAAAACTGACCAACCTTGGTCGGTTACTAATAAAAAAAAATTAAATTGCACATTACCAACCAATGTTGGTCGATTAATGTGCAATGAATTCCCAGAATTTAACATTACCGACCATCTTTGGTCGATTTTCTGCCTGCCCAGTCCAGTTTACCGATCAATTTTGGTCGGTATTGTTACATTTTAATTATTTAAAATAAAATAAGTTTTACAATACCGACCAAAGTTGGTCAGTTTGTTTAAATTTTAATAATTTATACAAAAAATATATTTTCAAATACCGACCAAAGTTGGTCGGTAGGAAAAATTAATAAACTTAATACACCAACCAAGTTTGGTCGATAAAATTAAATTAATAAAATAATATTCCGATCAGTTTTGGTCAGTAAGCCAAATACATTGTCAAATGATCGTGTAGAGCATACCGACCAACGTTGGTCGGTAATTTCAGACCAACTTTGGTCGGTATACCATTCCGACCTTCAAAATACTGTCCACACAAAAATGGTCGCGTTTTGGACGGTTATTGGCCATTACCGGCCAACTTTTGTTGGTTTTGTTGGACAGTATTTGCCAGATTTTTAGTAGTGGGACATTTCAAAGCATAAGAAATATAGCACTTGAAGTAAATAAGACATGAATAAGCTCAATTCTACCTATATGCTCAACCCATGACAAACGTATATACACTTATCAAAATGTATATACACCATCCCCATCACACATATCAGGTAGCAAATAGACCCAACGAACCTAATTTTTTAAATTAAAGTTAACTAATACACTTATCTTTTTTTGGAACAAATCAATTCTAAGCACAAGCCTCCAAACAACTCGAATCTAGTCAATTAATACTTAAATAAGTCAAAATAAACTTTAAAATCTATTCTAGTATAAAAAAGGTTCGATCTTTATCACATTTGGAAAAGTCAACAAAAAGTCAACTCGGACCCATATGAAATTCGAAATTAAGACCAATTTCTATTTACCCATTTTCCCCCAGTCCGAATTATGATTTGTATCAAGATTGGACCTCAAATAGATGTCCAAATTTCCAACATTAGCCCTCATAAATTTTTTCCCAAAATTCTAATTTTTACATTTTAAAACACTAGATTTAGGGATGAAATCTATGAAAAAATCATGGGAAAAAAATCAAAACTAAGTAAAAGTTATTAACCTTAGAAGTTGGGATGAAAGTCCTCTTAAAAATCTCCTCAATCCATTATCTAAGTCTAAAAATGATTTAAAAAAATGGCTAAATCCCAATTTTCAACCCTTTATATACCTGGGCGTCAGGTGTTCTTCGCGTTCGCGAAGCACCTGTCGTGTTCACCAAGGTCTATGGTCAACTGATCATTGTGTTCGCGAAGGCTATCGACCCCCAAGCCTCCGCGTTCACAATCCTGTGTTCGCTTTCGCAAATGAAGAGAGGCCTTGCTAGCGCTCAAGCCTACGCATTCACATTTGGACAACCACATTCGTGGAGGCCAAATCCCTCCAGGCCATCGCGTTCGCAAACATCCTTTCGTATTCACGTTAAGTAAAACCACCCCAGTCCCAATTAACTCATCGTGAACACGAGACAAGGTCCGCGTTCGCGATGCACTACATACCAGCAACATATCAACTACTGCAACTTCTGCAAGAATAGTCAGAAACCACCCCAAAACTTACCCAGGCTCCCCATCCCCACTCCAAACATCCACATAAGTATATAAACCTCATATGAACTTGCTCTTAAGCTCAAAAACATCAAGAATCAGGAATCAACCATCAAAACTCAAAGATTTCAAGGTTTATAAACTCATTTTTTTAACTTTCTACAATAAGCGCTGAAACTGCCTCAGATCACTCAGAACCCCAACTAAATATGTGTAAAAGTCCATAATCATTATACAAACCTACCGAAATTGTCAAAATACTTATCCGAGCTTGTTTGCCTACAATGTTGACCGTGGTCAATTCCGACAACTTTAAAGTTTAAAATCAATTTTTTTTTTGTAAAAACATATCTAGTTCCCGGATAACAAAACGAACCACGCGCATAAGTTATAAATCATTAAATAAAGCTATATAAGGCCTCAAATCACAAAATGAGAAGTTATAACTAAACACGACCTATTAGGTCATTATATTCTCCACCTTTAAAAAATATATTCGTCCTCGAACGAATATAGAAACATACCTGAACTGACAAAGAGGTGTGGATAACTACTCCTCATATCAAACTCAGACTTTTAAGTAGTCTTTTCAGTTAGTTGTTCCTTTCCAAAACACTTTCACAAAAAAAAAATTTAGACCTCAACTTTCGAACCCGTCGATCTAAAATAACTATTGGTTCTTCCTTATAAGTCAAATCCTCATCAAGCTGCACCGTACTAAAGTCTAAAATATGTGACTTATCTTCATGACATTATCGAAGCATCGAAACATGAAATACTGAATGAACTCCCGAAAGACTGGAGGCAAAGCAAGCATGTAAGCAACCTCCCTAATTTTTTCTAACACCTCAAATAGGCAATAAACCTCGGCCTTAATTTATCCTTCTTCCCAAATCTCATCACGCGCTTCATTGGCGAAGCTTTCAAAAGCACCTTCTCGCCCTCCATAAAATCCACATCACGGACCTTCTTGTCTGCATAACTCTTCTGCCTACTCTACGTTGTCTGAAGGTGATCCTGAATCAACTTCACCTTTTCTAAAGCATCATGAAATAAATCTGAACCCAACATCCTAGACTCACTAGGTTAAAACCAACCAATAGGGAAATGACACTACTACCGTATAAAGCCTCATACGGTGCCATCTAAATGCTAGACTAGTGGCTATTATTATAGGCAAACTCTGCCAAATAGTAGAAGCTGATCCTGACAGCCTCCAAAATCAATAACATATGCCATCAAAATATCCTCAAGGACTTGGATAGTCCGCTCAGATAGGTCATCCATCTGCGGATGAAATGTAGTGCTGAGGTCCACCTACTTGCCCAATTCTCGCTGAACAGCCCTTTAAAGTGCAAAGTGAACTATATGCCATAATCTGAAATGACAACGAATAATCTCTCTGATGTAGATTTGAGCGAACCTCTCTAAAGTTTAAGAAGTCATCACCGAAATGAAATGCACATATCTGGTCAATCCATCCATAATGACCCAAAAACATCAAACTTCCTCAAACTCAGTGGTAAGCCTACCATAAAGTCTATAGTAATGCACCCCCACTTTTACTTAGGTATCACCAACCTCTGAGTCAAACCATCTGATTTCTGATATTCATGATTCACCTGCTAACAATTCAAACACCGCGAAACATGCCTAACAATGTCCTTTTTCATCTTCTGCCACCATTCATGCTACTTCAAATCACGATACATCTTCATGACACCTAGATGAATGGAATACCGTGAGCTATGCGCCTCCTCAAGAATCAACTCTCTCAAACCATCAATATTCGAAACACAAGTCCGATCCTGTAATATGAGTACAACCGACCCAATATACTCAGTAAGTATCGAGCCTAACCTCGATAAAGTTGTGATGAAGCTAAGACAAAACACCCACTTAAAAATTTGTGCAGTAAATAAGCAGGGTAGAAAACAAGAAGATAATGGACAAAATAATATTTTTTAAAAGTGATAAAAATTGATTTGCGAGATAGTAGCAAAATAATAAACTAAAGGAAATAATCAACACGGTCCTCAAATGTCTCAACCAATCATATCTCCACAACTCAAATCCAAAAGGACAAGATAACAACCGTGAAACCACATAGCCGGGTCCAAAAACCTGTGTAAATAATGAGAGAGTAAAAGATACCATATCAATAGCACAGAAGCACCCGTCATGCATATATCACTCAATTTTACTGCACGAAAACACTCATCGTGCAATATCTCTCAACCTCACAGTACGAAAGCACCTGATGTGCATAATCACTCATCATCACGACACGAAAACGCCCTTCGTGTGTAATCACTCAACCTCACAACACGGAAGCACCCATCGTGCATAATTATTCATCCTCATCAAGCATGTATAAATCAGCACCAAACAACGTGAAGAGTATAAATAATATCGAGGAGAGAGATTAAACATCATACACCATATAAGAGATAATCATAACCTTGCAACAATAAATAAACTAACACCTTAACAAGCTAAATGCCAAATAACTCAATAAACCCTAAATATAGTTACTACATGGATAAAAGTAACAAGAAATTCAACAAACATTTCAAAACATAGGAAAGCTAGTACTTGTAGCAAATAAGACATGAATAAGACTAATTCTATCCACATGTTCAACCCATGATAAACTCATATACACTCGTCACTATGCATATACGTCGTCCCCAACTCACATAGCACATAGCAAATAGACCCAAACATACCTAATTCCTTTAAATTAAAGTTAACCAAGATACTTACCTCTTTCCGAAATAAAGCAACTCCCCAAAATCGCTTTCCTCTTAGCACAAGCCTCTAAACAACTCGAATCAAGTTAATTAATACTCAAATAAGTCAAAATAAGCTTTAGAAACTATCTTAGTATCAAAAAGGTTCGATCTTTATCACATTTTGAAAAGTTAAAAAAAAGTCAACCTCATGCCCACATGGTCGAAATTCGAAATTAAAACCAATTCTTATTTACCCATTCTTCCCCCAATTCAAATATGTGATTTGTATCAAGATTGAACCTCAAAATCAAGGTCCAAATCCCTAAAATTAGCCATCATAAGTTTTTCCCCAAAACCCCAATTTCTACATTTTAAAACACTAGATTTAAGGATGAAATCTATGAAAAAATCATTGGAATAAATCAACACTAAGTAAAAATTAATAACCTAAGAAGTTGGGATAAAAATCCTCTCAAATATCTCCTCAATCCGTGATCTAGGTCTCAAAAATGATAAAAAATGGCTAAATCCCGATGTTCAACCCTTTATATACATGTGAGTCAGGTATTCTATGCGAAGGTCTATGGTCAACTGACCATCGCATTCACGAAAGCCTTCTCATGTTCGCGAAGGTTACATGTTCGCGAAGATTATCCCACCCCAAGCCTTCGCGTTCACGATCTTGTGATCGCGTTCGCGATGAAGAGAGGTTCTGCCAGCCCCTAAGCGCCCAAGCCTACACGTTCGCGAAGGCCAGATCTCCCCAAGCCATCACGTTCGCGAGCTTCTCTTCGTGTTCGCATAGAGTAAAGCCACCCCAACCCTAATTAACCCTTTACGAACGAGAAACAAGCTCAGCATTCGCGATGCACTATGCACCAAAAGCTGATCAACTGCTGTAACTTATGCAAACATGGCACGAAACCACCCCAAAACTCACCCGAGCACCCCTAACCCTACTTCAAATATCCGCACAAGTATATAAACCTCATACGAACTCGCTCATAAGCTCAAAACATCAAAGTAACATAAAGAATCAATCATCAAAACTCAAAGATTTCAAGGTTCATAATCTAATTTTCTTTTAACTTTCCACAAGAAGTGCTGAAACTAAGGGTGTTAATCGGACCGAGCCGGCCCACTAACAACCGATTCGACTGGTTCAGCCAGGTTCGGTAAGGGGTGGGACGAGTTGGCTAGGGTAGAGGGGTTGTGCCGGACGGGGTCAGATCTTTTTTGGCTACCGGTACACCGGAACCCGGATAGCCCGCTAACCCTTCCAGCCCGATTTATGTTGTAATTTTTTTTTACAAATTCTGACCGGTCAAAATAAAAAATAATTGTTGGGCAACGGCCATGTTTTGCACTTTTAGCCATTTTGGCCTATCCCCTTACTAAAATAGCCCCTTCACCCCCTAATAATTGATAAATTACATTCTTATCCTTTTAATAACTATAAATAGCCCCCTTCTTCTTCATTTTTTTCACAACTTGGTCTCTTTTTCTACTCTAATTCTCTCTCAATTCCCTTTTGATTATTGAATTGCTTATTGCTCTCAAATTCTCAATTAATTAATATTTCAAGTTTTATCAATTATTTATGGTAGCCACTACAAAATTATAATTATCAAGTGAAGTGTGATTACCATTTTTGTTAGGTTCAAGTTAAATCATGCCCCGTGCTTCTAGAGTGCGTTCATATATTTGGGAATACTTTGAGGTGGTAGAAGAAAATGAAGAAGTTCGCAAAGTAGAATGCAAGAACTGTGGTCGAGTCTTTAATGTTTATCGAAAGTGGGAAGGCACGGCTGGTTTAAGGAGGCATATCAAGGGTTATCTTGTGCGTCCTCCAGGAATTCATATTTAAGTTGATTTGAGACAATTTGAGTTTATTTTGAATTTGTTAGACTTATTTAAGTTTAATGTATTAGTTTATAAGACAAGTTAATTCGAAGTATTATTATGCAATGAAAATATGAAATGAAAGCCTTTTAAGTTTGATCCTTACATATTGGTCTTATTAAATAATTTTTTGTAGCCACTTAATTTCAATTTTAAAATTCAAATTTCAAATTTAAAACTTTAAACTTAAAAATTTAAAAGTTTAATTTTATGCCTTAAAATACATATTTTATTATTTAAAAGTTTGCAAACACTTAAGTAACAATTACATTGAACAAGGAAACATAATACACTAAAAAAATAAAAAAGAATTAACCTGACCCAGTCCGGATCCGATAAGCCCGAACTCGGACAGGCCCACCAAAATATGTAATATTCCCGCCCACTACCAGCCCAGAATCCCAGCCCGCCCCACTAACCGGACAGGTTATTTTTTCCCATATCCAGTCCGGTCTAGTCCGTACGGTAAACACTCATAGCTAAAACGGCCTCGGGTCACCCGGGACCCCAATCAAATACGCGTGCAAGTCCAAAATTATTATACGAACCTGCCGAAATCCTTATACGAGGTTGTTTACCAATAATGTTGACCGTAGTTTGTCAATGAACTTCTTGACAAGGAGCACTTTATAAAGTAGTAGTTCATGAATAGATATGGAAGGTCTGCTTTCCAATTTTTACTTTTTATTTCAAACCCTTCAATAAATTCTACTACCAAAATGGACCAAAATTTAAAGGGAAAAAAAAAACTAGAAAATTGAGAAAAAAGAGAAGGCGAGCTGGAGCTTAGGACTTGTGGGTTTCGTGAACTGAATGCGACCAAAAAACCACCTCTTAGGTCCCCTCCCCCTCTCTTCCACATTCCTTGTTTCGCCCTACAAATATGGGAAACCTTCCTAAGCTTTCTTGCAGCTTCCTCTTCTTCTTCGTCTTCGTCTTCGTTTTCTTCTCCTCCTTCAAAGTTGCTGACTTTTCAAACTTTATTCTTTTTCTTTGACAAGAGATCTCTTTCTTGACCCTTCTCATTCAATACGTACATACAACACCAAAACGAAAGAAGAAAAAACATTACAAGAGCAACAAAAAAATTGCTTCTGTTGTCAACATAAATCGGAATTTATCAGGTATTTTTATGGGTTTTCCAATTGATATTGATTTTTCTGGTCCCTTCTTTTTGTTTTGTTTTTTTAAATCTTTACAGCTTGATAGCCTAAGCAGAGTGAGACACCTATACCTTTACGTGTATATCTCTCTTTCTGTTTGCATTCATTTGGGAATCTTTTCAATGGCTTTTATTTTTGTAATTTTTAATTTTTTATAGCTCATGATATTTCATGGGCTCTGTTTTCTATAGTTTTATTTTGTTTTTCTTAGTTATCCATTGGGATCTTATTAATATAAGGTTTTCTGCTTTATGCCTATTGGTTGCTACATGATCTAGTTCTTATTTATTAGGTCAGATAATTTGATGTGATTTTTTTTGGGTTTTTAGTCTGATTTGTAATTTTTTCTTGGTCAGGTTGAATCTTTTATACATCTATGGTGAGTATATAAGTCTTGATCTGTAGAAAAATTCAAGCTTTAGTACAATGCAGTTCAGTTATAAAGTAAAAGTTTTGGCTTCTTTTGTTGTGATCTTGTCTTTTATTTGTGGTGTTTAGGGAGAAGCTCCAGCTGATAGTTTCCTGGGAGATTTTCTAAATGGGGTTGATTTGAAATCAAAGGGACAAGAAACAGCTATTTGTGTCGGCTCTAAAATCGTATGATGATTCAACTTGCTGATTTGATATTTCCAATTTTATGTATGTAAACCAAATGGCTTTATTCATGTGTTTTGCCTCCCTATTTTCATCAGTATGTGATTGGTGGGGCTGATATTGAATCGACATCGCTCGTTGGGGTTCGAATCTTCGACAAATCTAGTGGGGAATGGTGAGTTTTCTTTTGTATAGCTGACTGTGTGTTTGGAACCGTTGTAGTTATTCCGTAGCTTTTAGGCAAGATGAACAAAATCTGAATTAATTTGCAGGATAAACCCTATTGTGCTGGGTACTAAACCCAAGCTGTCAAACGGCCACTCGGCTGTGCTTTTAAATGGTGATCGTATATTGGTCATTAAGGGCAATTCCAATTCTGATGACTGCTTTTGGTTTCTTGAGGTTGGTTAACTTAGACTTATTTTATTACGTCCGTTAAACTTGGAAGTCAAGATCTCTTGCTGTTTGATTACTCAGATTTGTATTCCTCCAAAATGTTTAATTGGAAAAGTTGGTGGTCTGGGGATCCAGTGCAGTTGCCCATTTGTACTTATTAAAAGAAGTTGAAATGCAATGATTGAGACATTTAAAATTCAGTATACTTGAATTGCAGCCTCTTACTTTTTCATGGTATGCTAAAACCTCTTACATACTTTTGTAGGTGGGCACCCCATTTATTGGAGAACAGGAAAGGACATATGGGAATGAAGTGGTTGCGTGGAGTAAAGGAGTTTTAGGCAATGTTGAGAAGCCTATTGTCATTAGTGGCCCTTCTGGAGTGGGGAAGGGTACCTTGATATCTAAACTAATGATTGAGTTTCCATCTATGTTTGGGTTTTCTGTGAGCCACACAACCCGGGCACCAAGAGAAAAAGAGCAGAATGGGATTCATTACCATTTCAGTGACCGCAGTGTAATGGAGAGCGACATTAAGGATGGGAAGTTCCTGGAGTTTGCTTCTGTTCATGGTAATCTTTATGGAACTAGTGTCGAAGCAGTAGAGGTGGTTGCTGATGCTGGCAAGGTATTGCTTCTGTGCTAGCAATTCTTAATTCAAAAATATTCGTATAATTATTTTCAAGCATATTGGACCATTGATCATAACTGAAATCGTTGTTAATTCGCACCCGAGAATTGGTGATCTTTACGAAGTTTTATACTCCTTCTGTTCCAAAAAGAATGACACTATTTTTTCGAGCGTTCTGACATTTTCTTTGACTCCAATTTTCCAATTTTCTTTTTCATAATTATTTGAAGTATAAAAAACATGATTTAAAATACGTTTTGATGTAAAACATAAGAAATTCACAACAAAAATTAGAAGCTTCAATTGTCGTACCTGAATCCGATCCTTTAGAATCAAAGGGAAAAAAAAGCAGCCCGGTGCACTAAGCTCCCGCTATGCGTGGGGTCCAGGGAAGGGGCGGACCACAAGGGTCTATAGTACGCAGCCTTACCCTGCATTTCTGCAAGACGCTGTTTCTACGGCTTGAACCCGTGACCTCCTAGTCACATGGCAGCAACTTTACCAGTTACTCCAAATCTCCCCTTCTAGAATCAAAGGTAGTGACATTTAAAAATATTATTTAATTATCAAAAAGGAAAAAGAAAGAGCTTTTCTGTTTGGCTAAGTTGCTCCGACATGACAACAACTTTACCAGTTACTCCAAAGCTCCCCTTCTAGAATCAAAGGTAGTGACATTTAAAAATATTATTTAATCATCAAAAAGGAAAAAGAAAGAGCTTTTCTGTTTCTTTGGTGCATGCCCTACGAAAATATATGCCAGTTTCAATTTTGGTACATTCTCTGGGGAGTCCGATGCCCTATCTCTTTGGTATATTCTGATGGAATGTCCTGACATTGTTGAGAAAATGAACTTTGCACCTAACCCAGTCCCCAAAGCTAGTTCATAAGGTGAAAATAGTACGCGATCATAAAAGGAGACTATAACCCATTTTCTCAACCAATGTTGAACACTGCTGTAAAATCGTACCACACGTTCAGGACTGAACATTGGTGCATGATACTATAACGTGGGGATCCAACGTTGGGAAGCACAACATAGATGGATCGGACTTTGATACCTTGCTAACAGAATGTATTGTGGGTCTAACTAAACTCCAAAAGTTTGCTCATGAGACTGAAGATTGTTCAAAACCATGCAAGGAGATTACAGCCCCTTCTCTAATCTATGTGTCACACTTAAGGAAGATCGCTAATCCAAAGAGAGCCACAAGTATGATGAGTGATACTTTTTTACATACACCACATTAGTCCATGCCTTCCATAGTATATACTGAGTAAGAAACTTGAACAAAAAACTCGAACCTTTACTGTAAATTCCCCATCACATGTTCAGGGCAAGTTAAGTTCCTCAGGCAATTCTATCTTCTACAAGGTTCGAAACACTAGTGAGTTTCATTACTGTTTAGAATCTACATTCAATAAAGAAAATAGTTGCTGGTTTGTCTTTGTGTGTCTTCTACCTCTTCAAAATTGAAGATCTGGATGTAATAATAAGTTTGAACTGTCTACTGAGGCTCACATTGATTGTTAATGGCATATCGATAGATCCTTCTTGCAAATTTTTCAAGCCTTTTATTTTTGTATGATTGTGCAGAGATGCATCCTTGACATTGATGTTCAAGGTGCAAGGTCTGTGAGGGCTAGCTCTCTTGATGCTATTTTCATTTTTATCTCTCCGCCATCATTTGAAGAGCTTGAGAAGCGCCTTCGTGCAAGGTAGGCTAATAGAGAATGTAAAGTATTCTCATATTGCATGGTTCGTTTGGTTATATAATTTCTGTCAATCTGTTGAACAGGGCAACTGAGACTGAAGAGCAAATCCAAAAGCGTCTCCGAAATGCTAGGGCGGAACTCGAACAAGGAAAATCAGCAGGACTTTTTGATCATATTTTGGTAAACGATGACCTTGAAAGTTGTTATGAGAATCTTAAGGTAATTCTTGCTCCTTATTGTAATATTTCTTAAGAGTTATAATGATTCTAGTTATAAGATTTCTCGTTTATCTATATGTCCAATGGTCAAGTAAAAGACTAAATGAGATGAATAAATGGCGTTTAGTGACACATCATGATGTCCCTTTCTATTTATGTAGAAAATCTTGGGTCTTACTGAAGGTGTGAAGACTGCTCGTAAAACATGTAAGCTAGACGAGATAGCTTGTGCCCCAGCTCTTACCTTGATTCGATCAGGCAATTATAACACTAATATGATTTCTTGAACTTTTCTTAAATGCAGATCCAGAATTAGTCGACTTGCCTATGGAACATTCAGTATCAAAGATTGATCAGAAGATTTTAATTAACTGTGGTGCTGCAGAATATCATAAGGCATCAAATAACATGTATGTGATTTGTCTAATCCCTTTTTGTGTACACAGTCAATATTGGAATTCTGGCATCTGATATGATGCCTTTGATGCAGGTATGCACTGGACTTGTCTTTGCTCAAAGGAGGGGCCCCAGGTCGGACAAGAGGACTAAACCTTTATGTTGTCAATCCTTCAACTGATCGTGTAAATGGCGATAATCAGCTGAGCTAACATACCACCTCTGGTTTCAGTCATTTGTTTTCACTTGTTACAACCTTATAGGGGTCGAGTCCTTGAAACGAACCACAATTTGACTTTCTTGGATAGCTTGAACTATTTAGTTTCTAATACACGAAAAATGAGAAATGATTTCTAATTGATGCGGAAATTGTAGGTTAGTAGCCTGAGCTAATGAGAGCCTAAGATATGTAACTGTTCTACGCAAGGATTATTTAGAGTAAAAATTAGTAATGTTGAACGGAATGCTTCAAATTTTTCTCTAGTTTATCACATATTTTCTTCTAAACTCATTGCTTCTCTTGTTTATTATTTCATTGTTTTCCGTCCAATCTCGAGGGATAGAATTAGAGATTTTTGGTGGAAATGACACTAGATAGCCACTTTTAAGCATCTTGTTCACTGTTTATATTATAATGTATTTAAAGATTAGTTAATTCACTCAAACTTCAGGACACGACGTCCTGAGGTTCAAATTTCAGAATATCGTTTCCTAAAGTTCGAAAATTGTGTCGAGAAATTCGAATCTTAGGTACTGAATTTTAAATTAGTAGTTCAGAAATTCAGGATACTTAGTCGTTAATTTCAAATTAGCAGCTCAAGAATTTAGGACATTAAGTCATGAATTTCAAATTAACAGCTCAAATTCAGGATACGAAAATTTAGGATACTTAGTTCTGAAGTTTAAACGAATTGGTTAATTTTTAAAATACATTGTAAATTGTGGATCTATTTTAAATAACATACTTAAAAGTGGCTATTGGTGCACTTCACCCTGATTTTTACTAGCTCTAAATTGTTTATTTCGACATGCTGTTAGATTTTATCTAAGTGAAAGATTTCATTGAAGCTAATCTCCCTTTCCATTGTCTATGACAACACCATGATACATAATAGGTTAAATAGGATAGGTTGTGCTAATTTGTAATACATTATGAAATCTTGGTTGGTACATTTGTTTTATCTATAATAGTGTCTTTTGCTTATGTAGCTATTGCATAAGAAAACAGTGCTTGACAAATTCCCTCAACTTATTTCATAATTAGTCATCTTGACTCTGTCTTGACTTTATAATATTACGCCGACATTAAGACGCATAATCATCATTACATTTGATATTGTAGCTTAATTGTATTGTTGGGAGGGGATGTGTATTCTTTTTCTCTTCTTTAAGCTTTTAAAAATTGTAATGACTATTATCTGGTTGGTATGGTCAAGAAAGTTGGTGTGGCGGGAAAATGTCACTAAATAAATAATTGACAAGTAGAAGTGGTTAATGCCACTTGTTTGACCATACATTTGTGCCCATTTGACAACTCTATGATTGGCCACATGATAATGGTCCACTTAGATTTAGAGTAAAGCCTATGGCTCTATTAAAACTGTGATTGTGATTGGTTCAAATCACCCAACCCCCTCATCTTTCTTGATTTGTAGTTTCAAATCCTTTTTGGACTCTTAAAAAGCATAAGCAGGGTGGGGCAGGGGAGTTGTTAAAAACTTACCTGCATATCATGGTAAGTTATTTAATAAGGTGAAAATGCATATTAATTGTCATGGTTAACTAAAAGTATTCTATTTTCAAACACGTCTGGTATCTATTGATTCAGTGTAAACACCTGATCGGTCAAAAGTAGTTTTTTTTTATAGAAATGACATTAGTTAGTCACTTTAAAGGGCTGTTATTTAGAAATTAATCAGTGCATCCTAAATTTCAGTTTTTTCAGTTCAATTTTTCGGAACAAAAGTGTTTTGAAGTTAAGATTTTTAGTTTAAAATTTCAGATCAAAATAAATACCGACTAATTTCTAAATAAAATTCC
The DNA here is from genome assembly GCF_000390325.3 of Nicotiana tomentosiformis. Lineage (NCBI taxonomy): Eukaryota > Viridiplantae > Streptophyta > Magnoliopsida > Solanales > Solanaceae > Nicotiana > Nicotiana tomentosiformis. The sequence continues at coordinate 12,944,201 of NC_090814.1, forward strand.
TTATAATGATTATGCACTTGCCCGGTCTTCTTTCAGGGTGTGGTTGGGGCGGGTCAAAAGTAGAAAATATACGTGAAGTGGGGCTCTATACCCAACAAGAGTGTCAGGCCACAGTGTAAAGGACAACAAGTATATCTTCTCTTAAGTAAAATTAAAATTGCTTGTATAGTTGAGACAGTAACTGCTGTTGAAAATTTTCTGAATAAATGGGAAGATAGACGAAGATTCTGTTGAATTGATTACAACCCGTGCCTGTATGTGAGCCCACAAGTGGAAGAAATAAAGAAACCAACTTTGCACGACGGGTGTATAAAGCATTTTGGTTTTGGGGGGGGGGGGGGGGGAGTAGGACCCTTGAACATGAACATTAACAGGAAAAACTTGTCAAGTTGACAAATTGGCTGCATTTTATTTTGCCAAAAGATCAACTTAGGGAATCTAAAAACTTGCATTTGATATGACAAAATGTAACATTAGGATTAACGGAAGATAATGCACTCCCTCCGCCCCCTTTTCACTTAATTATGATTGAGTAATATGTATTTTAGCTCTAAATTTATGACTTCTATAATTAAATTATTTGATTTAATGTAAAACATAGAGCCACAAATATTTTGCTCAAAAATATGGCTCCACTAACCATTGAGAAATGAAGGATTCAACTTAAATAGGAGAACTGTACATTTACTGTATTTTCCACCTAGAAATTTCATTTCGGGATTCCTGGGTGGGGTCTTATTTTCTTTTTTGAGTCCTTGTAAGCCAATTGAGATGTTTTCTGCCAGTGTCCTTTTTTCGGTTACAAATGGCCCCCTCTCCCTATTACCCTCACATGCAATCAACTAAGTTTTGCAGGTAGGATGCAGAGTAAAAAAATAGTAACTCAACCGTACGAAAAAAGATGTGACGTAAATAACCTAGCATAATTCAAGTATTAAGGCGGTTTTCATAGTTTCAACTTGTGATTTATAGGTCACACAGAGATAACTTTATCGTTGTTATAAGGTTTCCTTTCTAGGATGCAGAGTAGTACATAAAAATTTATTTTATCGTTGTGGTAAGTACTCTTTCATTATAAACTAAGAGATCTCGGGTTTGAGCTGTTGGAATAAAGTCATCTTTAGTAGGGAGCATTTTATCCTCGCCCTTTTAACGGGATTTTGCGACGCCAATCTGAATTTGATTATACTAAAGTGAATATCGAATACCGAATAAAAAAAATTCAGATTCTTCACTTTTTCTCTAGTTCCAAGTGAAAGATCCGGTGGGCACGACTTAAAGTTGTGACAATTTTTAATAGCAGTTGAAAATATCGAAATTTTAATGGATCAAGCTAAATTCTAAATTCAAAATACTACAAGACGACTCAAATTATATGAGTCTATCAGGGTTGCTCGGATGCTGCTCTACCAAAATCCTAACTTGGAGGCTACTCCACTCTAACTCTAGGTCATCCGTATAAAAAGGATTACATAATCCTTTAAAAGGGGATCTCAAAAATGGAGATCATCTCGAATGTCCCATAAATTCACGGGATACTTGCAAAGAGATCACGATATGGCCGGATCTTGATATTCAAATACTTTAAGAAGATCCACGATATACTTTCATGGATATCAGAAACATCCAAGGAAATCCGCATCATCCTACGTTCGAGAAACACGCTGCTCCATCTCTCGAATCACGGAGATAATCAGAAGAGAAGAATAAAGGGAGAAACAGAATTGTACTCACAATTAATTAATAAAATTACTTTATTCTTTTGTGATTGCAGTTATTTTTCGTGTGTCGAAAATTCGTTGCAAACATCAGTATTACGAGTTCTAGTTCAATAATCAAAAGTAATTTGTATATGATACCTATTAACTTTGTCAGGAAATAAATATTGTAAGATATGTTCTGTTCGAGAATGAAAATCTAAGGGGACGTTTGGTATGATATATAAAGAAAAATAATATATGTATTAGTTTTGGTATTATTAATTTCATATTTGGTACTTGATATTTTTCAACCTATGTATTAGTTATACACCATATTCAGTACTATTCTTATACATAGTAAACTATGACATTAGCAATACTATAGTTTTTAATACATTGATAAACATATATAAAGACAGAACGGGTTTTAATACATCAAATCAAGCATTCGATAAAAAAATAATTATAGCATAACTAATTTCCAACGTTACTAATACATCCTTTAACTACTATTCTCATACACCCTATCAAACGACCCCCACTCTACCCTCGCTTGTCTCTCTTTACCCCAATGACCACTCTCAACTTGCCTTTTAAATACTCTTTCTTTGTCCCCTAACCTTAACACTTGGGAAAAATTAAGATATGGATATACAACTTTGAAATGTGGAGTTGACACCAAGATTCGATGAAAATATTAATTTGGAAAAGGAGAAACAAAGCATACTACAAAAAAAAAAAAAGTAATAGAAATGAATCATAGAGTTCGTTCCTTTGAAAAATAAGACGACGAGGAAAAAATCCAATGGAACTCAACGAATTGATTGAGTTGATTTAAGTGAAAATATGAAAATTAACCTAATTATATCTAATTAGTGTTTTAAAAGGCGTTTTCGGGGCGAGCCGTACCAAAAACGCCCCGGGGCGATAGTGTGGGGCGAAAGTCTCAAGGGCATACGCCCGAGCGTTCGAGGCGCATTATTTTAGTGAGGAATAAGGCTAGAGACTTTTTCAAATTAAAACAAAATTTGTTGAATAAGTTCTTCATATAATACCCAAATTCTCAAAAGTCTTTTTGGTAATTACTCAAAAGGTTTAAAAAGGAACTCAAAAGTATTAAATTTAAAAGTCAAGACCTTTTTTTATTGATTGAAGCCCTAATTCATGGTCTCTCCCAATTCTTTATCTTGTCCGCTAGTCTGCTAATATCTTCCAAAAGCAACGATTTTTTTTTTTACAAATACAAAGAGAACTTCATTATCCTTCATAGCAGCAAGTTCAAAGTTCAAATTGCAGGTTAATCATCCTTTTTATTCCTCAACGTAGAAAATTTTATTCTTTTAGACTCAAGTTACTTGTGCTTGTAAGTAGCGTATAATATATTGTTTTGACTAGTTTTTTGTGGGGCGCGCGCGCGCGCGCGCGCGCACACACACACACACATATATATCACATATTTATAGTTTTCTTCAATTTTTATGAAATTTTACATGTTTATAAATATTTACTGTCATTATATTATTTTATAAAATATTAAAAATTAAATACCTATGGAGCTTACGCCCCATGCCTCGGGGTTTACGCCTGGCTGAGGCATATTTAAGACCTTGCCTTACGCCCACGCCTTTTAAAACACTGTGTCTAATATGAGACATACAATCATTAAATTAAGAGAATTTAACCGAATTATATGTGTACGTAATTGATAGGGTACACGCTAGTGATGTTCGTCGTTCTAATGGTCAACATATATGAGTATTTTTAAAGAATAGATTATATGAGTCTTACTCCAGCAGTAATATAAGATATATATATATATATATATATATATATATATATATATATATATATATATCCTAGAATTGAAATTCTCTTTTCTTATCAAATTGTTCAAATAATTAGCGTCCCCGCAAAAGAAAGTCGGAATTTTTGACATAGATTGATTAATCATCGTGTACAAATCTTTCAAGTAAGCTACTTTACTCGGATACGCGTTTATTGTCTTTTTTCTCTCTTCCTTTTCTAGCTTAATAGATAGCAGTTTTGTCCAGTGGCGTAGTCATACTATGCTAAGGATGGTCAAGCGAATAACTTTTGTCAAATAATTATAATATATTTATAGATCAACTATTAATTTATATGACTATGTATTATATTTTAAATATCTTTAATATAATTGAGTGAGATAATCTAGCGGTCCATGGTATTAAAAGTGAGGTGTTATTCACAATTTTGAATCCATGTCTAAATATTTTTATCTGCTCATTTTATTTGCCAAAATAAAATGGAGACCATCGTGTGTGATAAAAATTTCTTCGACAAAAGGTCTTTACATACTACATACTCTCTCGACTCTCTCGTTCTTTTGGTTTTATGCTTACATTTATTAGTAAAATTTGTTTCGTCATCTTATGTTATATTAGTTTTGATTTATAAGATTATAGTTCTATTATGTATTTTAATTATTTAGATAAATGATGCGTAATTTGATTTTAAAAAAATTCGATGTGTCAATTCATCAAAATATTATTCGAGATTTCTGATTTTGGTACGGGTTCTTTTTAATACCACCTTTCATTTTTTTTTTATTCTTTCAGCAGCCTTGGAGGCCAGCTAAAGATCAACTTACATAAATCTGATAATAACAACTGCTGCAATTTTTGACCAAAACAAAGAAAATGGTCTTATGGGAGAAAAGAGAGGAAGAGAAAAAGTTCCACAATCCAAGTGATCATTAGCCGAGTAGGACCCATTAAGCGTAAACGTAGAACCTATCTTAAGTCGGACAAGAGGTCCCCATTTGTCAAAAGATAAACCTAGGAACTCGCCAAATCCTTATTTTATTTTGCACTTTTATTATATTTTTCTAAATTTTGCAATAAAAGAGAAGGTGGTGGAATATCTATTTACTCTTTGGTACGTCCAAAAATATTTTTCAATTTTCTCGTGCTTGGTTTAAATATTTTTAAAAATATTTTTCTCATGAACATTTTTCTAAAAAAATATTTTCTACTCTCTAACCAAATACTAAAAAATATTTTTCGGAATTCTTTTTCACTCACCAACCAAACAAGAGAAAATAAGTGATAAAACTATTCATTTTCCAGAAAAATATTTTTTAGGAAAATATTTTTCTTCGTACCAAACACATGCTTGAACGTTATGGGTTCGAGATTGTTATCCTTTTAAGTTATTGGATTTTAAATTAATAATTTATATATGTTCAATAATTTTTTAAAAATAAATATAAAATTTGAACAAAAGTTACTGGGTTCGACTGAACCAATAACTCATGCTCTGATTTCATGTGTGCTCGTTCTTTGTTAAGGACAACTACAAGGATGTCTAACTCTTTCTTTTTAATTTACGAATTTAGAATTTAGAGTCAGTGTTGTATAGGGTAAAATATGATATGACACGTGGTTGACTAAAAGGAGGACACATGAAATTCAAGATGGAATGGCTGAGAACCGAACACAGTCATTGCACTTGTCACCGGAAAGGATAACGTTAATAAAAGTATATTAAATGCTCTACGCCCGGTAGTATTTACTAAAAAATATTCTACAACATTAAGGGCGACGGTCCGTTACAAAGAATTTGACATTTACATTCAACGTTACATCTTCATCAATGACCCTCATAATTGGCATTAAAGGAGGACATGATCTTAGGACCTTTTTCCCTAGGCATAACTATAAATAGTGAGCTCAGTTACCATTCTAAAGGATACAAAATTTCTCGCAAGAACATATACTATATTATATATAAAGCTTTATACAATTTCACTCTTTTGCTTTTTGATCTCATCATTGCTGTGTTCGGAAATCGCGTTCACGGAATCACTATCTTTGCTATTTCATCTACATTCCAAGGCTAAGTACTGTGTATTTCTTCGATTATTATATTATTTCAAGATCAAATTAGTTCACTTATCTAGAAACCATATATAAATTCAACTGTACTATTTTACGGGTAAATAATTTGGCGCCCACCGTGGGGCCTAGACAGCCGTGCAATTAAATTGATCCTTGTCTTTTTTACTAATATGTTTTGATTATTTTGTCTTAGAAAAAATCACAAAAAAGAAAATGGCAGATAACACTATTAACGATGCACACTGTTGATACCCAATTTTGCCCTCATATTTTTTTAAATAATATATATACTTTTAAAATATTATTTTTGCATCATTATTTAGCTTACAAATCTATACAAGCACTTTTTATAATTTTTCATAATTTTTAGAGCTTTAAAATTAATTTTTTTGTATTTAAATTACATAAATATTTAGTAATTATCCCTTTGAATTATTTCTGATGACTTAATCATCCAAAATTATTATTTTGAATCCTCATATATGTCTCATAATATTTTTACTTCATTTGTTTATATAATTACTTTAGCATTTTAAAGCTATTTGCATAATCTTGTAATAATAGCCTATATTCATATACAAATGCTCCTTATTTATATTATTGGCGTCAAAATAGAATTTTTATATTTTTATAATGCTAAATCATTATTTTAAATCATTTAAGCACATAAAAATATTTTTATTCATTTACTAATTATTTTGATAAATTATGTGTGTTTAAAAGGCTGACCCAATTTTTAAACCAATTTTCGGACTAAAAAAATGGCCCAACACCTTAGCCTAGTAACCCCAGCCCAAAGTCAAATGACCCCTTTACAAGACCCGGTCGATACCCGTTTTAATTAACCTGCCCCGTTCATTTTAAATCGCAGCCGTTGATCTTAAGATCAACGACCCTCATTTATTCCCCTCATTTTAATTACCCACCCCAACCCTAATCCTCTCATTCTCTTTAACCATCCGCCCTAAAATTCTCTCTTCTCCTCTCCACAGAAACCCTAGCCGCCCTCTCAAATCTCTCCAAATCCGTCTCAACCATGGATTCTCTCCATGATTTCCTTACCTTTTGTGTGTTATCTCGTTATTTTCTACAAAAATATGGTATCACCTAATACTTTCCTAAACATGGCAAGTACTATCTCTCAGAATCTGACCATTCAACTTCAATCGCTTGAATCTGGATAGTATTTAGTCCATATACATCATGACCAAGCTATATGGGTCCGATTAGCCATGATTTCCGGCCAATTTTCGATTTCTGTCAACTAGGGTTTACCTATTTTTTTCCTAATCTGATTTTTATTGATTCTGCATGTTATTACTTCCTTATTTATGTTTGATTTTACAGTATTTTCTTGTTTACTTGTTCGATTTCTGTCACTATATAAACCCCCCATTCCCCTTTGAGAGAGAGCTGAATCGATATACTTTCACTAAAAATTAGAGCTTTGTTCTGTGATTCCCTCATTCTCTTATTCTGTACTTTTATTTTTGGCCGGCTGAAAGCCAAGGCTACCAAGATTCTATTATTCGAACTTTCTCTTGGTGCGAGCATTGCCCAGGGTTCTTTGAAGCTCTTGGGAACTTTGACATATTGAGATTCTGGGTTCTTGTGGAATTTTTATTTTTTACCTTTTGCAATTTTATTTTTTATGTGTCTCTGATTTGCATGTGCTCTCGTTTATGAAATCTATGGCTTAATGTGTTTCTGGGCTACTTTGTGCACAACTCTATTAGTTTTACACTCGTTTTAAATCTCTTTAGCATTTAACTTCTCCTAATGCTGCTAGTTCTGAGATTGTCTATGTCTAACTTGGATAATCTGAACCCTCCTAAGCTCATTTAGCTAGTGTATTGGGGCCTGAATGTTCATGAATATGCTTACCTGCTTTGTTCTGTGATTCCCTCATTCTCTTATTCTGTACTTTTATTTTTGGCCGGCTGAAAGCCAAGGCCACCGAGATTCTATTATTCGAACTTTCTCTTGGTGCGAGCATTGTCCAGGGTTCTTTGAAGCTCTTGGGAACTTTGACATATTGAGATTCTGGGTTCTTGTGGAATTTTTATTCTTTACCTTTTGCAATTTTATTTTTTATGTGTCTCTGATTTGCATGTGCTCTCGTTTATGAAATCTATGGCTTAATGTGTTTCTGGGCTACTTTGTGCACAACTCTGTTAGTTTTACACTCGTTTTAAATCTCTTTAGCATTTAACTTCTCCTAATGCTGCTAGTTCTGAGATTGTCTATGTCTAACTTGGATAATCTGAACCCTCCTAAGCTCATTTAGCTAGTGTATTGGGGCCTGAATGTTCATGAATATGCTTACCTGCTTTGTCATGAATCTCTATAATGAATGCCTCACATCTTTAATAACCTATGTTAAGACCTTCACTGTTAACTATGACTTGTTTCCCTGCTATTGTGTCACTCAGCATGCTCACTTGATCCTATACTCTTTTAGTGATTGCTTGAGGTTTTAAAATAGTTATCTCAACTTGTTTTCCCTACCATGTTTGAACTATTTTGTTTCATGATATTAGGATGAATTCCTAGCATAACTTGGACTTTCTCTAGTTAATTAGTCTACCGTGTCAATACCTGAATGCCTATATTTGCTATTTGACATGTGTTTACTTTCTATCAACTATGATCTACTCCCTCACAGCATGTTTCTGTTTTGCTTAGTCTTATATCCTTAATGACTGTTTGAAACCTTTAGAATGGCCATCTTAGTTTGTGTTTTCATACCATGTTTGGCAAAATTAGGAACTTTAGGCTTCAAATCTCTAAGTCAGTACCTTACTTAAACTTGTTTTGTATTATGCACCTGTGTATGATAACTTTTGTCAATCCTGCAAACTTGTTTCTCCCCTAACTCTTTCAATATGTGGCTGCTTATGTGCTACTTTGCTAAGTGCTGAAGTCCTGCTGAACCTGTTTCTAAGTCCTGTGACCTGCTTGATTAGCTGCGCTGTATGCTCAACTTTGCTATGTCTACTTTAAGCTATAAGTGTATTTCCTCAACTTCTGTCCCTTAACCGTTGTCCATTCTCTCTCATTTGTTACCTACGCTATTCTGAACCTATCATTCTTGGCCGGCTGAAAGCCAAGGCCACCAAGACTCTTGCTACTGACCTCCCTAGTGTGAGCATTGCTCAGGGTCCATTTGAGACTCTTGTGAACTCTGATACACTAGGGTTTGGGGTCTTTTAGCCACTTTCTCTACTACTGAGACCGGAACTACCCCACTCAATTCCTTCTTCCTATTATCTAATGAACATGTTAGCTGGTTAGTTTAAGTGATTTAATGCCTGGGTAATATGGTTGATCTATGGTTGTGTGATTTGGCTTTGAGCTCTTCTATGGATTCTGAGTTGTGCTGATGAATATGGTTCCTTGTTGAAAATCTGGGTATACCACGGGAGAATTGTTGAAGGCCAAGGAGTGCTGAGTATTTCTTTTGGGCATGCTGTGGGCCTACTATCATTATTTGTATAATGTTTGTAATCATATTCATTATTGGGCCTGTAATAACTTTGTAATAAACAATTGGGATGTTAGTAGAAACGGGGGATGGGTAAATTCTGATGTTTGCATGCAAGGGTAGAAAATATGCCTATAGGATTCAATGATTCATCTGCTATATATGACATCCAATCTCTATGTGCACTTTAGAAACCATGGCATTAAGAGAAACACACACTCACACTACTTGTCTACTAGTAAAGCATGAGTTCAAATGCTTCAATTATCCCTGCTGCTACATGTTATTAGAAAATCTGCCCATAGGAAATAAATATTTGTAATCATATTCATTATTGGGCCTGTAATAACTTTGTAATAAACAGTTGGGGTGTTAGTAAAAACGGGAGATAGGTAAATTCTGATGTTTGCATGCAAGGGTAGAAAACATGCCTATAGGATTCAATAATTCATCTGCTATATATGCCATTCAATCTCTATGTGCACTGTAGAAATCATGGCATTAAGAGAAGCACACGCTCACACTACTTGTCTACTAGAAAAGCATGAGTTCAAATGCTTCAATTATCCCTGCTGCTATATGTTATTAGAAAACCTGCCCATAGGAAATAAATATCATTGAATTTTCCTTCAATTTGCATCGCTGCAGCATATCCACTAGAAATCACGCCTATAGGATTTTAATCATTTCATTCGCTACTGTATCGCACTGTTCACCTAGAAAACATGCCTATAAGGTTAAAGTATAACAATAGAATTGGTTCCAATCGCTAATTGTTAGAGATCCTACCTATAGGGTATTACTACTCGCCAAAAAGTGTTAATTTTCTAAACGCTGTTTGCTGCTCGAAAAACATGAATAGTTCTGGGCTTTCCTCCAATAGATTTCATTGTCACTTAGTGCGTAAATCACCTAGACACAACATCTATAGTTAAATAATTGGAAATATGCAATCTCAAATCACCATGCAACAATCATATAATTATTTGGAGATAAGCAACGCCTAGCTTCTGAAACTACTTGTATGTTTTAATGCATAGTCACATAGAAATCATGTCTATAGGGCTTAAGTTCTTAATTCTGAAACGACCTAACATGAAAACTTGTTTCGCGTGCATTTGTTGCTTAAGTGTGGAGGCTAACTTGAGCCCTTAACTGCCCATATTTGAAGTCCAATATGTGTTTTGTATGTCGCCTAGTTTTGACATTTCTGAGCCACCTAAGTAAGGTCTAGAACCACCCTAGTAGAGGTCCAATACCTCCCGAACCATAGGAATGGGACGAGTAGTGCACGCATAGAGCAAGACTTAGAATTGAATTAGCGCACTTCAGGTAAACAGCTTTAACATAGTAATCGGGTAGCAGGAGATGATAGTCTGTGCCCGCTGAATAATATGAGTAACTCCCTATCTCAAGGGAGTTGCGAAGTATTATTTATGTTTCACGGGGTGATCCTTTAGGCTAAAAAACTTATGACCCCTCATCCCCCTCTTTTATATGTTGTTATTAGATCCAAATAGTTGTATCCCTATATTCGTACTAAGATCTGTACTAATCATGTTGTAATGAAATTCTTTGACCTTTATATTCACTTTGTTTATTTGATCACTTAGCCTAATTGTAATCCACATAATCTTAAGTTCGGTCGGGACCTACAGTTGTGGACCTCGAAGAGTGCCCAACACCTTCTCTTTAAGGTAATTTGAGCCCTTACCTGATCTTTGGTGACGCTAACTTGTCAAACAGGGTCATTTGTATAATAGGTTCCCTAGCGCACCTTAAAAACCGTTAGGTGGCAACTCTTCTCTTTTAATACCTATCCTCCATTTAAAAAGGTTGTCACAACGTCGAAAGCCCACTTTCGCGAGAAAACGGGGCACGACAGCATGTCGACTCTGCTGGGGAAATACTTAGGCTCTTACCATAATGAACTTGGCTTATGTGGATTATTTTCTTTGTTATAACATGCACATCCTTTCCCTTTTCCACCTTTATTTGTTTAAATTTGTTTTAACATGCACATCCCTTCCCCATTATTTGCTATGTCAGCTCTTCATTTGACTGCTATATCACGCCTCTCCCATCCCTACTCCCTTACTTGCTTTATTACATTCTCGCATATATTCCACGAACTAACTTCTTCCTTTGTCTTTCTTTCTTATGCTTTTCATGTTTTAACTTATTACCGTATTTGCTGCTTTTACATATTTATCATGCAAATACTTGGCAACATGTTATTATCTCTGCATAAAGCATGCTCCGCATCATACTCCACTCGTGCCAATTATCAACATAGCGACACTTGATAAGTGTCTGTGCTCTTCCAGAATTACCCCTTTTAAATCAGAAAGGCTTATTTGTGGTAGACTAGTCGATCAACGGTGCAGTCGACGGTCCTGTGTCTTTCCCTCTCAAGTTGTCCACTTGAGTGTACCAATCTAGACCATTCTAGAAACCTTACTCCACCATCAAATGTACATGCATCATGTTAAACCTAGTACGGGTTATGACGTTGTAATGTAATTGCCCGCTAAGATAAGCCTTGTCCAAAGTCCGACGGGATTTCCACAATCCCAATGGACACTACCATGTTATGTGCATTACTTGGAGAAAATGTGCCAATATGTTGATCATTATTGTATAAATGGTCGAATTTGGAGGGGGAGAGGGCTAACTCTATTTGCTTGTAGAAAATGAAGCACGAAGTCCCCAGGTTTGGCATGGTCCAAAACATCCCACCTCTGCTACTTGATTGGTGGAAAAATCTTGCGCCTTGCGACAAGAATCATGTGAGAAGGGTCCTTGGTAATTTGTCGTCGTTGCTAGATATTCTGCCAAATAGGGCATTGATTGAGGCCGATACCATGTTCTGGGATGAGAAAAGGGTTGTCTTCCGCTTTGGTGACATAGAAATGACTCCTCTCCTAGAAGAAATAGGAGGCTTCGCTAAGCTGCCATGGGATAGTCCAGGGTTATTAGTGCCAGAGAATCGCACCTCTCGCGATTTTCTAAAAATGCTAGGTTTCAAGAAAAATGACGAGTTGCTTTGTTTGAAGAAGTCATACATCCCATTTGAATTCCTTTATGAGTGTTACGGGCACAGTAAGTCATATCGTATTCATTATGAGGAACTTGCCATTACCTCCTTAGGTTGGACGCACCGCTGAGTTTATGTATTCACCATTTGCTTCTTGGGTTTGTTGATATTTCCAATGAAAGGGGGAATGATTCGCACTCGTTTAGCTATAGTTGCAAGAGCTTTAATGGAAGGCATCGAGGGGCAAACCTACACCATCATCCCTATAATCCTAGCTGAATTGTACCGCGCTCTAGATCAGTGCAAGCAGGGGTTCAGACATTTTGAAGGTTGTAATCTATTATTGCAAGTTCGGTTATTGGAACACTTTCAGAGGGGAGAATACCGCCAAGAGTTTCAGTGACAACCGTTGAATGACTACATAGCTTACCATCACCCAAAGAAAATGAAATTCATCCCAGATAGGTTTGCACAGCCCGGAGGTGCTATAAATTGGGTACGTTTCTTCAGCAATCTGACAGACGAGAAGGTGCATTGGATGTTTGAGTGGTTTCCCAGCAGCGAGTTCATCATCAAGCCAAGGGATACTACTCATTTGGTATTGATCGGGTTCCGAGGCATTTATCCTTATGCTTCTATAAGGGTAATGAGACAAGCAGGAAGAAAACATGTCATACCTCGGGTTTCCAACATGGTCTAGTACAAGGCAGATTTCCAAAGGGACATCATTCCTTTCAAGTTTGAGGCGTAACATATGTGGAACCAGAAGGTCATTGTGGAAAGTGAGACTATCGAGCCAGACAGATACCATGCCGGTCATGTGTATTTCTATCCATCATAGTTGGTAGATGATATAGCGGGAGACGTCAAGCCAGGGGTCGATTTGGAAAATAGGATCATTGATGATGCTGACGAGGCACATGTCAAGTATAGAAGGCTTCGCAAAAGGGTTTTTGAGTCTGAAGCTAGACATCTGGAATAACATAAAGTGGACATGGAGGCAATTAATAAATGGAAGGAAATCGCCACTATGTCTACCGAGAGATTGGAATATTTGGAGCAAGGGTTGATGGAGTTTGAGGGAAAGATGAGGAAGAGGCTTTCTGATTGTCAGAACACGGATGGCAATGAAGGAGGGAATCTAGCAAAGGCTTACCTATTGTTGGATATGCGCGACCTGGGGAACCTGATTTACAGAGTCAAGAGAGCCAAGCATGGAGAAGGTCCCTCAGGGACCAAATAGATTTAGCAAATGATGTTCTTTACTATTTTCTAGCTTATATTAGATTTCGATTGTAATAAGGCTAAACGCCATTAGTAGCTTCATTATTATTGTTGATTTAGTAAAAGTTTTGGCTCGTTTTCACATTAATGAAATGACGCAATATTGGCATCAATTTTCTCCGAGTCTATGTGTCGCTTAGGCCTATCTCGGGCACAATGAGGTCCCCAATTAGGACGCAAATTATTACATGATTTTACAGAACATGTTTAAATACTGCAAGCATTCTTTCAAATATCCCTACTGAGTTGGTTACCTTTGTTTGTTTTTCTTTCTTTTGATTATTCCCATTCCCCAAGGTCGGTTCATGCATACTGGCATCATCTGCATATCACACTAGATCCAGAGGTCCTCCACCTCCTCCTCCACCAAGTGATCTTAAAGGCAGAAGCAAAGGAAAAGGAAAAGTGGATGATTTGAGCGGTATCAGAAAAGACAATGCTACTATATCAGAAAACGTTGAAACTTCAGATGGCCAAATTATTCCAGCACAGAACGAATTGGTCTTACGCCTGGAACAGAAAATCCTGAAGCTACAAGGAGAACTTGAGCAGGTCCGAAACTTGGCAAATCTTTCCCTCACCCTAAACATCCCTAATATCAACCAACAAAATCCAAATGCTCAAAACCCGGCACCATCCCAAAACACACAGAACCAAAATCCACCGCCGAATCCTCCCGCACCACATCAATACACCACAGCTCCTCAGAACCACAACCCTCCACCAGTACCTACTCCTCAACAACAACACCATCATTCGACTTAATATCCGCAAACCACCACTTATCACACTCCCCAGAATGTGCCACAACCTACTCTTGATCCCCAAAACTCAACCAATGACCATCCTTATGCCCAGAGTCCCGAACTTCACCAAAGAAATCCCATATATGTGGAAACTTTACCCTACACCCCACAACAAACCCTATATATACCGGAATCAACCGAGAAACCTGCTCATCAAGAACATGGTGGAAGAACTCAAGAAACTCACTGACATAATTCAGAGCGTCGAAGGAGGTAAGGGCATTGAAGGTTTGAATTATGAGGACTTGTGCGTTCAACCAGATATGGAACTGCCGGAGGGTTACAAACCTCCCAAGTTCGAAATGTTCGATGGAACTGGTGATCCGAAGGTACATAATGTGACAAACTTGTAGGAGTAAGGACATAATGTGACAAACTTGTAGGAGTGGGCAAAGATGAACGAAACTGTTTGAAGCTGTTCATGAGAAGCCTCACAGGAGATGCTTTGTCTTGGTACATCAGTTAAAATCCGAAAAAGTGGGTTAATTAGGTGAGCATGGCGTCAGATTTCATGGATAGATTCAGGTTCAACATAGAAAATGCACTAGATGTTTTCTACATTAAAAATCTCAAGAAGAAACCAACAGAAACTTTCCGCGAGTATGCTACTCGGTGGAGATCTAAAGCTGCAAAGGTAAGGCCAGCACTTGAAGAAGAACAAATGAATAAGTTCTTCATCAGAGCTCAAGACCCGCAGTACTATGAAAGGCTGATGATTATTGAAAACCATAAATTCTCTGACATCATCAAGATGGGAGAAAGAATAAAAGAAGGAATTAAGAGTGGAATGGTGACAAATTTCGAAGCACTATAGGCCACAAATAAAGCTTTGCAGTCAGGGGGTGTCTCTAAGAAGAAAGAAATGGGTGCTGTAATGGTGGCCCAGGGTCCTAAGTCTCCTCTCACATACCAAACACCTCCACCCACATACCGGCCCTCAACCCCCAGATACCAACAACTTGCCACCACCTACCACGCCTATAACACCCAACCCGCATATTATCACTCACCACCACCCGCTCGCCAAAATTACCAAAAACTAAGACCAAACTTCGACCGCAGACTACCCAGACAATACCCTCCAATCGCTGAACCCATAGACTAACTATATGAGAGACTGAAGGTTGCTGGTTATGTCACTCCCATTCCCGCCGTTTTTATGGAAAACCCTGTCTCAGTGGATTAACCCAAACAAGATGTGTGCCTATCACTTAGGCATGGAGGGCCATACCATTGATGAGTGTCGCACTCTGAAGGACAAGATTCAGACATTGATCGACACCAAGGTCATACAGAAGCAACACCCAATGTTCATAATAATCCTCTTCCGGATCACAGAGGTGAGGGAGTGAATGTGATAGAGACCGATGAGGAATGGGATCCGGAAGGGTCAATTGGACTCATTCGGGAGGGGGATAATCCTAAAACATCTCCAGTCACCCTCGCACCCATTGTGGTACAAACCCAAGCACCATTTGAAGTTGAGGTAACCATACCCTTCACTGTGATGGTAGCACCCATGCCATCTTACAAGTTTGACGCTATACCATGGGATTATGTTGCGGAAGCGAGAAGGAAAGGAAAAAGCAAAAATGGAAGAAACAGGTACAACACAAGGCATGACCAAAACTGGCAGGGTTTATACACCTGAGCACTTGGGAGGAACAAACAAGGAAGTTGCATCTAAGCTGCCTGTCCTTGAAACTAGCCCTGACGACCTTTGGAGAAAAGTGCAAGCAAGAGAATACTCTGTGGTTGACCATTTAAACAAAACTCCCGCTCAGATATCTATCTTGTCACTGCTATAAAACTCTGAGACACACAGGAATGCCCTGATGAAGGTGCTGAGTGAAGCTTATGTACCCACCAACGTCACTAGTGTGTAAATGGACAACATGATCGGGCATGTACTCGAAAACCCCAAAATCACCTTTCATGAAGATGAGCTGCTACCAGAAGGACTAAGTCACAACAGGGCACTACATATCACAGTGCTATTTGAAGATAAATTCATCGCCAGCGTCCTGATAGATGGGGGTTCGAGTCTCAATATATGTCCACTGACCACTCTGAAGAGATTGGGTAAAGGCATGCACGAGATACGAGCAGGAAACATGAATGTAAAGGCGTTTGATAGATCTCAAAGAGCCACAATCGGAGAAATCAATCTCAGCCTACAGATAGGCCCAACCTGGTTTGATGTTGAGTTTCAAGTGCTGGATATATCTGCTACCTACAATCTATTGTTGGGACGACCCTGAATACATGCCGCTGGGGCAGTGGCCTCTACTCTGCATCAGGCCGTGAAGTTTGAATGGAACCACCAGGAGGTGATCATCCACGGAGATGGAAGTAATCCAATTTATACCAATCAGACTGTTCCGATCATCGAGAATAGGAAGAAGTTAGGTGGATAAACATACCATCGCATTGAGCGCGTCAACGCAATTGAAAAGGATAAATGGTGGAGCAACAAGATAGAAAGCATACTGCTATGGACAGGGTATGAACTTGGCAAGGGTCTCGGCAAGAACCTCCAAGGGATCACCAAATCGGTACATCCGAAGCATCATGGTACAACTTTCGGACTTGGGTATGAATATACTTGGCAAGAGTGCCAGGATTGATCGTCACCATGGCACGGTCCTTATTATCCACTGGAACAACCAGTACCATATTTGCACCGGACATTTCATCAAGCTGACATGATATGGGAGTCTGAGGAAGATGAAGCCTTAGCTGGCATAAGGAAGCTGTTTCTGGATGACGAAACATGGATTGCAGTGCGATAGTTGAGGAGGAGGAGGAGGAAGACCTTACCATTCAGATCGTTGAAAAAAGAGCTGCTATCAAGAATTGGACTGCTGCACCATCCCGGGCCCGTCGAGTTCCTGGGTAGCCTGGCAATTTGCATCAATTATTTTAAGGCAATCTTTTAAGCATCTAAGACATTTTCAGTGTTTTGTTTTGAAATAATTGCTCGAGTCATCGAGCCGTACTTGTTGACGTTTTTCAAATTTTATTAATGCATTGCTATTTTTAGTATTTATTGTTATTCTTTAGATTTTTTCTCTTTACAACACTATTATTACCTATCCCAATGAACCTACGACTGTGACATGTAATGAGGCAACGCGACATAAGGATAATGATTCAGAGGATCTGGAAGACGATATAATCGCTGAGGAAATTGTCAGAGAAGTGGAAAACTTTGAAACAAGCCTAAGTCTAATTTAGACGAGACCAAGACAGTTAACTTAGAGACTCTGAAACAGTCAAGGAAACACGTATAAGCATTCATCTATCACTGTGAGAGAAGGAAGAATACATCTGATTCCTGAAAGGGTATGAAGATATTTTTGCATGGTCCTATGATGATATGCCTGGTTTGAGCATATCCATAGTAGCTTACAAGCTACCTACCGATCCCATGTGTCCACCTGTAAAACGGAAACTCAGAAAATTTAAGCAAGATACGAGTTTGAAAATAAAAGAGGAAGTCATTAAGCAAATCAAAGCCAAGGTTCTCAGAGTGGTTGAGTATCCGAATTGGTTGGCCAACATCATGCCAGTCCCGAAGAAAGACGGGAAGGTCAGAGTGTGTGTCGATTATCGGAATTTAAACAGAGCGAGTCCCGAAGATGATTTCCCACTGCCCAATATACATATACTGATCAACAACTATGCCAAGCATGAACTCCAGTCTTTTGTGGATTGCTTTGCGGGGTATCATCAGATCTGGATGGATGAATAGGATGCCGAAAAGACAGCCTTTATCACACCATGGGGGATGTACTGCTATAAAATGATGCCGTTTAGCCTGAAGAATGCTGGAGCCACTTACATGAGAGCTATGACAACTATTTTAAATGATATGATACACAAGGAAATAGAGGTGTACGTGAATGACGTCATCATCAAATCCAGAAAAGGCGCAAATCATATAGCATACTTGAGGAAATTCTTCGATTGACTTCAAAGATACAATCTGAAATTGAATCCCGCAAAGTGTGCCTTCAGAGTCCCCGCCGGTAAATTGCTAGGATTCATCGTCAGCCGACGAGGGATTGAATTGGACCCGTCAAAGGTCAAAGCTATCCAGGACTTACCACCTCCGAAGAACGAGAAAGATGTGATGAGTTTCTTAGGGCGTCTCTGTTACGACCCAAACCGATGGGCCGTGAAGGGCACCCGATACCTTACTCAACCGAGTACCAACATAACGTATCTTTTCGTATCATACTATCATAGATAACTAAGCCGGAGAGGCTGCCGTGAGATAGGTAGAATACAACATGTAATACCAACTTATACATAAGACATACGGGCCTCTAAGACCAAAATAACCACTCGTACACTGAACATAGGCCGACAAGGCCATACAATCTTTTACGTACATGACATCTATCTACAAGCATCTAAGAATACATAATTGTCATAAAGGTCGGGACAGAGCCCCGCCATACCAAACAATACACATTTAAATCATACTAACCAAACAAGCAACTCCGGAACAAATGGAGTGCACCAACCTCTTCCGCTGAGCTAATCGCCTACTTGGAGGACTCTCGACCTGTCTATCGAGACCTACGGGCATGAAACGCAGCTTCCCCAGGCAAAAGGGATGTCAGTACAAATAATGTACCGAGTATGAAAGGAATGAAAATAAGTAAATAATAGACATGAGAGAAACATGAAGTAAAAGACTCGACATGTATATCTGAATAGCTCTGTGAATCATTTAAATTATAATGTCATGCATATGCGTATAAAATGTCATACCATGCATGGGTATATGCGTTCATAACATCACCAAACCTCTGAGGGAATCCCATTATATCATCTCGGCCACTGTGGACAAATCATCAATGTATACCAGCTGATCAGGTGGTGGTGCGTATATAATGCCGTAACCTTTTTTCATATCCCATATACATATAATATATATATATACGCATATATAACGCCATCTGGTCATGGGTCAATGTAAATGAATGCAATGCATGATAAGTACGTCAATAAAATCTTTTGGAGTGTCATAAGACTATTATGCCTCTGATTAGTATCATGAAATAGACGTTATCAACTTACGTATTTTCTGAGACCCATGAACAGACAATAGAATAATAATACTTATGGGAGAATAAGAATATACACATCTTTAGCATTTCTACGAATAGAGTAATTTATGGAAGTTGAGCATTTGCTCATTTTGTTTGTGTCGTATAGATCATGCCAAAAAGAAAGAAGGGATAGCCTTAACATACCTGAGTCGATTCTCTTGACAATCCCTCTAACATACATCAATTGCGACAACACGTAACGGCAAGATCGGAGTAGGAAAAAATCCGTATGATATTCTTGAGAAAGATTGCACCGTACTCCGTTGTAATTGCAAAATCTCACTTGATTCGAATTGTTGAAGGTCTTGCGTTGCTTATATGCTATATGCAGATGCATATTAAATGACCCAAATAACGTGATGAGATTCTTTAAGAGTCATAAGACTCTTAAGTTATAGATAATAACGTGATGTGGATGTGGATAATAACGTGAGTCATAAGACTCTTAAGTTATAGATTTCTTATACATGAATGTGGGCCCCACTTTATGTGGTGGCTTAACCACCTATCCTTCATCTTTGCCACATAATCCACAAGATTTAAGAGTCATAGGTCTTGGGTGGCTTGCTTCCACATTAAGGATCTTATCCAATAATTAGCAACTAATTATCTTAATTAATTGTTAATCTCTCACTAAATTCAATAATTACCCGATTATCCATATAATTAAGAATTATCTCAAATTACTTATAATACTACTCACTTTAAACACACCTTATACACCTTACTATCATGGCCATGTGGTACCTTGTATGGTACTAGTCCATAAATACCGAGTATTTTAGCTCGGGCCGTATTTTATCCCAAAATGTCAAACTTCGACGAAATTCATTTTCTTCGATTTGCTTACCCTCTCAACTTCACGAATTTACTCATCACTTGTTTGAAATAGCATAATGCTTATAATCTCAAAATAATCTCATTCCCGATCTTACGTTGATTAGCTTACGACGAAACTTTAACGTATGAAAATGCGGGATGCAACATCTCATTTTTCCGAGCTTCCATAAATTTACTTATGGCGTACTTTCACGTACGAAAACATGGGGTGTAACATCTTTCCCCCCTTTGGAACATTCATCCTCGAATGTTGACTGATGTACTTATCATTTTCATAACCTATGTTTTCTGAATACTTTCATACTCTCCTTGCCATACCGATAACTGTTCTGTGAATAAATCCAAAGGCCAAGGCATTCCCCCTTTAGGCCTCTTTCTCACACCACGACTCATGGTTGGAATCCTCCCAATTTCGTAACTGTTCCTACCTTCTATCATGCAGCCTATACGACTCTGACCTTGTAAATGCGCCTATGCGATTCTTCTCTCTTTTTTCCTCTAGCTTTTAGCCAATCTCTAGGCCTCACTTGATAAGATGTCTCTCTGGGCATCTATAGGTATACTGAAGTTCTTCACTTGATACCTTGTCGAACTTTCGAATATTGCTATATCTTATTTCATAGCCTCGGTTATCCATCCGTATGACTTTACTGCATCTAGGTAGGTCATACTACACCATAACTCTTACTTCGATTTATCGTTACTGAGGTCTGCTACCAACCTCCAGCTTACTCTCGTTGCTTATCCTATAGGTATAAGTCTAAGTCCTTTAATGCTTCCTCATTACTGTTCATCTTAAGAATGACGGCCTAATCTCATCTCATACTTTGTAACTTTTATCCACCCATTGTTGATTCACCTCAATATTGATTTATAATATACCATTGATAACTTGACCTTTTATGTAACACTACCACTAGGGCTCACGTCTCATCGTGGAATATTTGAAGTGATTTTCTTGATCCACCTAGGGGCGATACGATACTATACTTCCATAATCGTATTTCATAGCATCCCAATGTGATTTACCCTATGTGGGTATTTTAATCTTGTACAATTCATGAAATCATTACTCCATCGAAGGTCCAAACATCATCCTTTATCTATCTTAATTACACCTTCATTCTACTACCAGGGTAGCATTCCATATCCTCTAAATGCTACTAGTCTTAGACTCCTTTGAATTCATTCAGGCAATACTGAGCTTTCAATAACTTAGAGAAACCATCAGCTCTCTTGTTTTCATGGGCTTAATCCAGAGGACGTATCCATTCTCATCACCTTCTCACTCGCCCTTTCTTATCCTTACTCCTATTTTCCTAAAACCTTGTCGCTTTACCATACTTCAGCTTGCAACCTACACATATTCATTTATACTACTCGCAACTTTTCTTCAACTTGCTTGCGCCATAGATTTCCTTATGTTATTCTGGAACATCAAGCGAGACATCACATCATCTCAAACTCTTATTTTACTCTATTAACTAGGCCTCTCGATACCTAGAAACCATAGGCTGGAAGATATGCCACTGACGACGCCGCTATTATTCCTGGATATTGAATCCCAACATTTCTAGCCTTCTATCTGTAGTATGGATTATTCACAACCTTCTGCACCTGAGTATCTCATACATTGTTCATCTTTACTTTACTTACCTTAAAATATCGCATCACATCTTCTATCTCTTTCATGACCTCCATTCCACATAGGTATAATTTACATCCATGACTTGAAGCTCTATTATAACACTTGCACCTCAGGTGCATACACAATCTGGTGGGAGTTTCATACTGACTTCTTATGAGGCTGGTACTCTTCTAACTGGCTTTATCGTAGAGCCATTATAGAATATGGTTGTTGTACTATCTCTCTTGCATCTCTGATATTAATAGTGATTCCTGCAATATTCTCAATCACGATTTCTATAATTTTCTGGGTCCAATAATCAAACTCTTGATTTACTTCGTTGTTGTAACTCTTTAGTTTCCTCTTCCTTCTGATCAGCCTTTATGTAGGCTTAAGCTATCTTCCGATCTGCGGCTCATGGTATTAGTTATTACTTTAGCCCTTCATGGACGCTATGGAATATCCATACAATCTTCTAACAATTCAATCCTTTGTCTATGACCTGGGCTCAATTCTTTCTTTTAACTTATACCAGAGTCTTCTACGGCTTGTATAATTGTCAACATATATGCTGCATGGATAATACTCTGAAATATTAAGTGCATTGATAACGTAACTCACTCTGGATCACTGATCGAATAATTCCTTTCGTTCATTCTCCACTTTCTTTAAATATAAGCAATTACTTTTCCTGGTCATTTTTTCACTTGTTGCATGCATACTTAGCTTATCTTAGTTCCAACGCATGCCAAAATTTTCGTGCAACTCATATGATCTCGAATATTACTTTTGATTTTTCTTCCCATTCCTTAGCCACGGTAAGTGCCACTTTCTCATGGAGTGCATATAATGTTGTATTGAGACTGCTTTTTTTACATGATCATTTTCCCTTTAGGTCACTGTGCTTAGGTCGAAGCCTTCTTCCTTATTTCCTCAGCTAGTCTTTCGTTGTAGTATTTAGGGAGACCTTCTAGCTCTTGTAAAGTTACAAGCTTATCACATCGTATACTTGATGGAATTTTGGATGTTCTTCCTCGCCTATAATTATCCGTAGTTACTTATTTTCACGCTCTTGTGCTTGTAGGGTTGCTCCTGAACTGAAGTTTTGACTGTCTTCCCAGTGAGACTATCTTTTATTTCCATAGCATTCATACGGTACCTTTAACTACCCCGACTCCTATCTGAATATTTCTCAAGTATTACAATGTCATATCTGCGAGACTGAATTCCCTATGTTAGGGTTCGCTATGTTTATCTTGCACGATCTGTTGATTTGTCTGTATCTTCTTGTCTAGCCATAACTAGGCTCTTCCTGAATCAACTACTCATTGGCTCATTCTCATATCAATATTCTGCGTAATCTTTCATGGGTCATTTCTTTTATCTTAACTTACGTCCCGCATATGCTCCTTATCTATCAATAACATCTCAGGCAGGAACCCTTACCTTCTCTCCTTGACGTCGTGTTTGCATAATATTTTGGAATCGTAGCATATCTGTAGGATTTGAATAAGTGCAATCTTATCCCTTTCTCATTCTTAGCACATTCTTGCTTTATTAATCCATAGTTACTAGAACCACTTAATTCTGACTTAATGCCACATCACTTCATACTCCCCCTTTTAGGGGAGTACTAGGAGTTGGAGCCACGAGGATCTACCTATTGATATTTTACCTCTTCATCTTTGGCATCTTTTCACATTATCGATGATCCTTACTCTCCTCGCGGTAATCCTTCTGTACCAAGGATAACTAAATTCCTCACTTGCGAGGATGACACTTAGTGTAACTTGCATACACAGTCCCTTAAGCTTAACTTTACTCACATTGCTTGCTTTAGGGAAGCGTCTTCCTGAATGACCATTCTCTGAATTTTTTATGAATCTTCTTATGTTGTCCACTCTATTATCGCCAGAACGAAATCTGAAATTCTCATGATGCTGACTATTATCCAATCACTCAGTCCCTAATTTATGTTTAGTTTTTCTTGTTCACCAGCCCATACTGATTTCTATTGTTCTGGGGTCTAACTTTTTCTTCCGATAGTCGCGTTGAAGTCACGAACTGATTTCTTGAAATGAAGATATGACTTTATGGCCTATACTCTTTTGTTATCTTAAAGCATGTCACCTCTCGTCTCTTCCTTCACTTGGCTATAGATTCTGTAATACTGTCATCTTTTTGATCTACCATTGTCATCTATGTATCATATCTTACTCATAATGCTTCATTAATTCTCTTCTTATTTCCCGCTAACATTTATGTCAATCACTTTATTCTGAAAACTAGAACAAGACATTCTTTTGCTTTTAACGCCCCTTGCTCCATCTATTGGCTCTTCGGGTTGCCTAACATTCTCTCTCTACTAGGGACAGGAGCCATACTAAGGTAATATTTATTCCTTCCAAGATTCCAGTGCCTGTCTTTGAACATTCTAGTATTCATATCTGGCTGTATTATTCTAGAGTGCACCATCTGAGCATCTCACAAGGATATCCATTAGCACATTTGCAATATCCTTCGAAAATGTCAACTAACACAAACAATCCATTTACCATTTTAGGTTACTCTAACCCCAGTCGGATCCTAATATCCTGTCCTTTTTTTAAACTACACATGTTAGCCCATAATAGAGTATAAATGAGATGGATGTGTTGAAGGTAAGTCACAATGCTTATATTTTTCTGCCGGAGTTGAAAATACCGATAATCTTTATTAACTGGGTACCTCGTACCCTTCTCATCTTGTTCCTTTTACTTTTTGAAGCTTGTATCTATCTTATGAATCTCTAATTTCCTTTCACCATAGAGGAGGATAGATATTCTTGCCTTAAGGATCCTTATCAAGAAGCTTACACGTAAGGTACACACATGTCCTGCTGAAGACCTCACATTTATCCATCATAAGAATGATGTAAACTAGAGTTCCTCTAACTCAACTCTTCCACAACTATATCTCTTACCAGCCATTTTTCTGGATATAGGTATCGTCGTATTATGAATGAGATAGAGTTTAGGAAACTGAGTTCTTACAACTGAGCTCTACCACACGATCTAGAGTAAGAAGAAAGAGTGACAATCCTAAATGCCCTGTAGCCTCCTACTTATAAGTGTGGTGCACGACACACCCATAAACAAGACTCTACTAGACACGGCTTGCAGACTCCCTAGGACAAAACCTTTCTGATACCACTTTTGTCACGACCCAAACCGATGGGCCGCGATGGGCACCCGGTACCTTACTTAACAGAGTACCAACATAACATATCTTTTCGTATCATACTATTATAGATAACTGAGTCAGAGAGGCTGCCGTGAGATAGGTAGAATACAACATGTAATACCAACTTATACATAAGACATATGGGCCTCTAAGACCAAAATAACCACTCGTACACTGAACATAGGCCGACAAGGCCATACAATCCTTTACATACATGACATCTGTCTACAAGCCTCTAAGAATACATAATTGTCATAAAGGTCGGGACATAGCCCCGCCATACCAAACAATACACATCTAAATCATACTAACCAAACAAGCAACTCCGGAGCAAATGGAGTGCACCAACCTCTTTCGCGGAGCTGATCGCCTACTTGGAGGACTCTCGACCTATCTATCGAGACCTGCAGGCATGAAACGCAGCATCCCCAGGCAAAAGGGACGTCAGTACAAATAATGTACCGAGTATGTAAGGAATGAAAATCAGTAAATAATAGACATGAGAGAAACATGGAGTAAAAGACTCGACATGTATATCTGAATAGCTCTGTGAATCATTTAAAATATAATGTCATGCATATGCGTATAAAATGCCATACCATGCATGGGTATATACGTTCATAACATCATCAAACCTCTGAGGGCATCCCATCATATCATCTTGGCCATTGTGGACAAATCATCAACGTGTACCAGCTGATCAGGTGGTGGTGCGTATATAACGCCGTAACCTTTTTCCATATCCCATATATATATAATATACATATATACGCATATATAACGCCATCTGGTCATGGGTCAATGTAAATGAATGCAATGCATGATAAGTAGTACGTCAATAAAATCTTTCGGAGTGTCATAAGACCATTATGACTCTGATTAATATCATGAATTAGACGTTATCAACTTACGTATTTTCTGAGACCCATGAAAAGACGATAAAATAATAAGACTTATGGGAGAATAAGAATATACACGTCTCTAGCATTTCTATGAATAGAGTAATTTATGGAAGTTGAGCATTTGCTCGTTTCGTTTGTGTTGTATAGATCATGCCAAAAAGAAAGAAGGGATAGCCTTAACATAGCCGAGTCGATTCTCTTGACAATTCCTCTAACATACGTCAATTGCGACAACACGTAACGGCAAGATCGGAGTCGGAAAAAATCCGTATGATATTCTTGAGAAAGATTGCACCGTACTCCGTTATAATTGCAAAATCTCACTTGATTTGAATTGTTGAAGGTCTTGCGTTGCTTATATGCTATATGCAGATGCATATTAAATGACCCAAATAACGTGATGAGATTCTTTAAGAGTCATAAGACTCTTAAGTTATAGATAATAACGTGATGTAGATATGGATAATAACGTGAGTCATAAGACTCTTAAGTTATAGATTTCTTATACATGAATGTGGGCCCCACTTTATGTGGTGGCTAACCACATATCCTTCATCTTTGCCTTATAATCCACAAGATTTAAGAGTCATAGGTCTTGGGTGGCTTGCTACCACGTTAAGGATCTTATCCAATAATTAGCAACCAATTATCTTAATTAATTATTAATCTCCCACTAAAATTAATAATTACCCGATTATCCACATAATTAAGAATTATCTCAAATTACTTATAATACTACTCACTTTAAACACACCCTATATATCTTACTATCATGGACATGTGGTACTTTATATGATACTAGTCCATAAATACCGGATATTTTAGCTCAGGCCGTATTTTATCCCAAAATGTCAAACTTTAGCGACATTTATTTTCTTCAATTTGCTTACCTTCTCAACTTCCCAAATTTACTCATCACTTGTTTGAAATAGCATAATGCTTATAATCTCAAAATAATCTCATTCCCGATCTTACGTTGATTAGCTTACGACGAAACTTTAACGTATGAAAATGTGGGATGCAACATCTCATTTTTCCGAGCTTCTATCAATTTACTTATGGCGTACTTTCACGTTTGAAAACATGAGGTGTAACAGTCTCAACTACATCAGCCGTTTCATAACACAATCAACCGTGATCTGTGAACAGATTTTCAAAATGCTGAAGAAAGATGCTGCAATAAGCTGGACTGAAGAATGCCAGAAAGTCTTCGACAAAATCAAGGAGTATTTATCTAAACCACCTGTTCTGGTCCCACCGGAACCAAGGAAACCTTTGCTGCTTTATTTGTCCATACTAGATGGTTCTTTTGGTTGTGTTTTGGGACAACACGATGAGATAGGAAGAAAGGAGCAGGCCATATATTATATGAGTAAGAAATTCACACCCTATGAAGCACGGTACTCTTTGTTGGAGCGCACCTGCTGCACTTTGACATGGATAGCTCAAAAGTTGAGGCATTACTTCTGTGCCTACACCATATATCTCATATCAAGGATGGATCCGCTGAAATACATCTTCTAGAAACCCATCCCTACGGGAAAGTTAGCAAAACGGCAGATATTGCTGAGTGAGTTCGACATCATTTATGTAACTCAGAAGGCGGTCAAAGGGAAAGCATTGGCGGATCATTTGGCAGAAAATCCTGTAGACGGAGAATACGAACCATTGAAAACGTATTTTCCCGACGAGGAGGTATCGTTTGTGGGAGAAGATATCACCGAAGCATACGATAGTTGGAGAATGTTCTTCGATGGAGCTGCAAACTTCAAAGGAGTGGGTATCAGAGTTGTCTTAGTGTCAGAAAATAGGCCAACACTATCCGGTATCCGCAAAACTCAGGTTTCCATGTACCAACAATATGGTAAAATATGAGGCTTGCATCTTGGGACTCAAGTTAGCCATTGACATGAATGTTCAGGAATTGCTGGCGATTGGAGATTCCAACCTTTTGGTGCATTAGGTTTTAGGAGAATGGGCTATAAAGAATACCAAAATATTGCCATATCTGTACTGTGTACAAGAGCTGATCAAGAGGTTCACGAAGATAGAATTCAAACATGTTCCGAGGGTTCAGAATGAGTTCGCAGATGCATTGGTCACTTTATCTTCCATGATACAACACCCAGACAAGAATTTTATCGATCCTATATCAATAGGAATTCATAAGCAACCAGCTTATTATGCTCATGTTGAAGAAGAAAGTGATGGAAATCCATGGTTCCACAACATCAAAGAATACTTGGCAAAAGGAGAGTACCCGGAGCACGCAAATCATACTCAAAAACGCACACTCCAAAGGTTAGCCAAGCACTTCTTTCAAAGCGGAGGAATTCTGTATAGAAGGACTCCTAACCTAGGGTTACTACGGTGTATCGATGCCAAGGAAGCATCCAGATTGCTCGAGGAAATACATGCCGGAACTTGCGATCCGCACATGAATGGTTTTGTCTTAGCCAAGAAAATACTAAGAGCAGGGTATTTCTGGATGACCATGGAAACAGACTGCATCAAGTATGTCCAGAAGTGTCACCAATGCCAGATACATATGGATATGATACGAGTGCCACCCAATGAACTCAATGCAACAAGTGCACCCTGGCCTTTCTCTACTTGGGGCATGGACATCATCGGTCCGATCGAACCTGCTGCTTCAAATGGGAATAGATTTATTCTAGTGGCCATAGACTATTTCACAAAATGGGTTGAAGCCGCATCTTGCAAAGCTGTAACTAAGAAGGTCGCTGCAGATTTTGTTCAGTATCGCTTTGTTTGTCGATTCGGATTACCAAAGTCAATCATCACCGACAATCCCGCCAACCTTAACAGTGATCTGATGAAGGCTATGTGTGAGACCTTCAAGATCAAACATAAGAATTCCACAACATACAGGCCGCAAATGAATGGAGCTGTAGAAGCCGCCAACAAAAACATCAAGAAGATATTGAGAAAAATGGTAGATAATTAAAAATAATGGCACGAGAAGATACCATTTGCTTTGCTTGGATATTGTACCACGGTTCGCACATCAACCGAGGCAACTCCCTACTTATTGGTCTACGGTACAGAGGCGGTTATTCCTGTCGAAGTAGAAATCCCTTCTCTAAGAATCATACAAGAAGTTGAGCTTAGCGATGCAGAATGGGTGCAAAGCCGCTATGAACAACTAGCCCTCATTGATGGAAAGAGAATGAATGCAGTATGTCACGGTCAACTCTACCAGAACAGAATGGCAAGATCTTTCAACAAAAAGGTCAGACCAAGGCAATTCACACCGGGGCAGTTGGTGCTAAAGCAAATTTTCCCGCATCAAGATGAATCTAAAGGGAAATTTTCACCCAATTGGCAAGGTCCCTACATGGTTCATCGAGTATTAACAGGAGGAGCACTTATACTTACAGAAATAGACGGAGAGATTTGGCCAAAACCTATCAACTCAGACGTAGTCAAGAGATACTATGTATAGGATTATTTACATTTCTTCATTTGATGTAACTAAACTACGCTTGAACTTATTCCCATTTAAGAGGGGATACGTAGGTAGCCCTGTGGGTTCGGTCATATCTTAATAGAATCGTCACTTTGCCATGATCAGAAACTGAGGCAGAACTTTGAGGAGGACCCTCAAAATTCTAAAGCATGTCCAGCCAACTTCGTCATATGCGAAATAGCCAAAGTATTATCAGAAGTATTGCATTTAAACTGGGGCAGAATTTTGAGGGTCTCTAAAATATGTCACAGTCATCAGTTCATCTAAATTACTTGATATCGCATACTACTGCACTCAAATAACTATATTTATCAAATGCATGCATATTTTTTTTCGAAAACTTTATTTCTATGACATCGAGATGTTACCCAGGGTAACTCAAATGGGATCTCAAGGCAGGAGCAAAGATAGAGCAAGAAAACAAAAGCACGAACCAACCTTTCGCAGAGAACTCACAATTTTTCTTTGAATGCAAGCACGATAAGACAACATTATCCGCAAATACATTAAGTCACTACCTTCATGATGACAAATTACCTAGCGCAAACACCTCCAGCTAAGAAATACTCTACTTTCACACTGCCTTCTCATCATTTGCATGAGGTTAAGCTCTACCTCCATCCTTGCATAAGGCTAAGCATTGTCTTTCCCTGCATGAGACTAGGCATTGTCTTCTATTCTTGCATGAGGCTAAGCATTGCCTCCCTAATTGCATAAGGCTAAGCATTGCCTTTTCCTGCATGAGACTAAGCATTATCTCCTCATTGCATGAGGCTAAGCATTGCCTCCCTAATTACATAAGGATAAGCATTGCCTTTCCCTGCATGAGACTAAGCATTGTCTCCTCTTTGCATGAGGCTAAGCATTGCCTCCCTAATTGCATAAGGCTAAGCACTACCTTTCTTTGCATCGTGACTGAGCATTGTCTCCTATTCCTGTATGAGACTAGGCATTGTCTCTTATTCTTGCATGAGGCTAAGCATTGCCTCCCTAATTGCATAAGGCTAAGCATTGCCTTTCCCTGCATGAGACTAAGCATTGTCTCCTCATTGCACGAGGCTAAGCATTGCCTCCCTAATTGCATAAGGCTAAGCATTGCCTTTCCCTTCATGAGACTAAGTATTGTCTCCTCTTTGCCTTAGGCTAAGTATTGTCTCCCTGATTGCATAGGTCTAAGCTGTCACGACCCAACTGGAGGGTCATGACTAGCACCCGGGCCATACTTGCCGAGCACCAACGTACATTTTATCTAACCTTCCTTATTATCTTTAAGGGCCGACAAGACCAATATAAATGAAAGACATGGATCATGAACATCCAACAATGAAAGATAATGTCATGAACATACGTAACATGGGACGACAAGACTGTCAAGAAACTATATATAAGGTACGAGCTACCATGAGTCGACACCTGTCTATGAGCCTCTAAAAGAACATAAGTGCTACAACATTGCCGGAACAGGGCCCCGACATACCCATAAGGTCTATAACAAAAATGCATACCAAGACCACGGCAAGTCCGGAGAAAGGATCTTGCCAATAACGCTGAACCGGATAGCCTACTGTGATGGGGGAGCTGCGTCTACCCGTCTATCAGGACCTGCAGCACGACATGCAGCGTCCACAAATAAAAAGGACGTCAGTACGAATAAAGTACTGAGTATGTAAGGCAGAATAGCATAAGTAAGAACAATAATGTAAACAGTGATAGGGAATATACAACCTGTGACATCTGGGTACCTCTGAGGGCTACTGACATGAAATACATGATACATACATATATATATACATAAACGTTTAAAACATATGCCTTTGTGGGCATCATCATCATCATATCGTACCCGGCCATAATAGGCTCGGTAAAACGTACCCGGCCATCATAGGGCTCGGTAGAATCGTACCCGGCCACGTGGAGCTCGGTAAAACCCAACTGATCAGTGGTTGCACAATAGGTGCCATACCCGGCCAACTATAGCGCGGCTCGGTAGAGTAAAATAGATACATATATATGATGCATGCTGGACTCATTGGAATCACATTTTGAACCTTTCGGAGTGACGTAAGGTCGGTATCCTTCGTACACGTTATTAGGATTAACTCTTCATCAAGAAACTTATAAGAATCAGAAACTACCAACAAAATTGATAATATAAGAATAAGAGAAGTAACATCAATACCAATCGTTTCATAAGAAGGGCAGCAATGTAAGTACTGCTAGCTTCTAAGAGTAGAGTATCTTTGGGAGCTCGTTCATTACATTATGTACAATTGGAGTCATGCAAAAGAATGAAGGGGATAGACTCACATACCTTGTATATACTGCCCAACCTCAAGCTATGCAAATGTCACGACTCCTTAGTCTACAATAAAAGAAATGACACTATCATTATCGTTTAAGCGTCGTAACTATTATGTATCGACCGCAACCTATTTTACGATGAAACGGACAGCACCTCCCCTATTTATATGACTTCACACAAGTCAATACAATCACCAAACAGCCCAAACAACATCATTAATAATCATATTGAGCCTCCAAAACAGTCCACCAACTAACAACATTACTACCAAGCCTTTCGATATATATTTCACAAGTTCTAGCATCAACGACTTAGCCACAACTTGGATAATCTTAAATATATATAGAGTAAGAGGTTAATTACCTTTAAACAGAAAGAACAACTCCAATTTGACCTTAATTTTCCTCGAAATATCCCTTCAATTCTGCCACAAGAACAAGGAAGCGAAACTAGCAATTAATTCGGGTTTTTCGGCACTAGAATTACTTTAGAAGACTTCAAATCACCTAGGGTTGATATTAAAAACTTGAAGGTGTATTTACAGGACATAAAACACTTAAAACAACCTCCCACACGAGCTGGAACAACACAAAAATCAGCAACAACAAGAAGAACAAGAAACTTACTAGCGCCACGGGATTCCCGACATTTGATTTGTGTTGTTTGCCCTTTGTTTGGGTCTTGGATCATGAGAGAACCTTGAGAGACTTTTTTTAGGGTTATAAGGTCTGAATATACTGAAAAATAATGACTTAAAACGGGGTTGAGGTATCTTATATATGTCCATATGTCTTAAACCGCCTTTGTGGGCCCCATAGAGAGCAGCTTGGCGCACTCTCGCGAAAACGCGAATATCTCTCTATTCCGAGATCGTATCAACGAACGGTTTAATGCGTTGGAAACTAGACTCATAGATATTCAATTTGATAGGTAGATCACCCCATAATTCCAAGCACATTGGGAGAAAAATGCAGTAACATTTGACCTAAAGTTTAAGTAAAATTATAAACCTAAGTTGCGACAACTTTTATCAACTTTTGTTTCATAACTCGCTTGACTTCAAGACTTATGATGCGGATATTATATGATTCAAATACATTAAAACAAGACCTCTTGGGACAGTTAATCACCTCTAGTGTTACCCGAAAATACGGGTTACAACATCCTTGATTAGCTTAACTTCAAATACTTGTTAACCACTCTTATACACCCTTGTATCGTTTAAGACCAATAGGATTAACTTATTATCATCTCAAAGATAATCTCTTCTTGGATTTACGTCGACTACCTTACGGCGTGATCTATGATATGCGAATTTGGGTTGTAACATCCTCTCCCCCTTAGGAACATTCGTCCTCGAATGTAAGGGTTTATGGGGTGTCTAACTCATCGTGGATTCCGACGGAGATTTCCGGCTGAGTTTCCCCCATAAAATGGACACTAGCCAAACTTGCAAGCAGTTAAACCCAACCTATGGCCTTACAAGACTATACAAAGCATTATGGATATGTACATTATCTGCATATCACCATTTTGTATTAAAAAAAAGAGTATTCACAAGCTATTGCTTATCTCATAGAGCCGTTTCACCTTATAATGCGTCCTTCTTTCCCCCGGCATCCTCGTTATCTTCACTCTGGAATAGGTAAGGGTATTTAGACTTCATCTCCTCTTCTGCTTCCCATGTCATTTCTTCTATATTCTTGTTCCTCCATAATACTTTCACGGAAGCTACATCCTTTGTTCTCAGCTTGCGGACTTGTCGATCTAATATAGCCACTGGCAGTTCATCATATGATAGATCCTTTGTAACTTGTACATCTTTGATAGGGATGACCCGAGAAGGGTCTCCAATACATTTCCTCAACATAGATACATGGAATACCGGGTGGACAAATTCCAATTCAGATGGCAATTCTAACTCGTAAGCAACCTGTCCAATTCGTCGAAGAATTTTGTACGGCCCAATATACCGTGGACTCAACTTACCCTTCTTCCCAAAATGCATAACACCCTTCATCGGCGAGATCTTCAGGAAAACCCAATCACCAACCTCAAATTCCAGATCACGACGTCGGACATCGGAATAAGATTTTTGCCTGCTTTGTGCCGTCCTCAGCCGCTCTTGTATCAGTTTCACCTTCTCAATGGCTTGGTAAATCAAATCTGGCCCATATAATTCTGTCTCACCGACTTCGAACCATCCAACTGGTGATCTACATCTCCTCCCGTACAGTGCCTCATACGGGGCCATTTTAATACTGGAATGGTAGCTATTATTGTAGGCAAATTCTATAAGTGCCAGATGGTCATCCCAATTCCCCTTGAAATCTAGAACACATGCTCGTAGCATATCTTCAAGCGTCTGGATGGTACGTTCAGCCTGTCCGTCAGTCTGCGGATGGAATGCAGTGCTGAGATTTACTTGTGTGCCTAAACCCTTCTGAAAAGACCTCCAAAAGTTAGCCGTAAATTGAGCTCCTCGGTCTGATATAATAGATACCGGCACACCATGAAGCCTAACAATCTCCTTGATATACAACTTCGCATAATCTTCAGCCGTGTAAGTTGTCTTAACTGGTAGAAAATGGGCAGATTTTGTAAGTCGATCAACTATCACCCAGATGGAGTCAAACTTATGATAAGAGCGAGGTAATCCAATAATGAAGTCCATATTAATCACCTCCCATTTGTAGGTCGGAATCTCTATATTCTGAATCAATGCACTGGGTTTCTGATGCTCGATCTTTACTTGTTGATAATTAGGACACTGGGCTACAAATTCTGCAATAGACTTCTTCATGTTATCCCACCAATATTGCTCCTTAACGTCATGATACATCTTTGTCGAGCCAGGATGGATAGAATATCGGGACTGGTGAATCTCAATCATAATCTTCTCTCGCAACCCTGCCACACTAGGTACACATAATCGGCCCTGGTATCTCAGTGTCCCATCTCCTCCGATCTTGAAAGCTGTAATCTTACACTGCTGAATTCCCTCTCTCAATCTTACTAAGGTAGGATCTTCATATTGCCGTGCTTTTACCTCGGCTACCAAAGATGATTCTGCTGTATTCTGTACAGTAACACCTCCGTCATCAGAGTCCAACAATCTGATTCTCATATTGGCCAGCAGGTGAAGCTCTTTGGTCAACCCTTGTCTACCTGCCTCAATATGTATTAAGCTTCCCATTCACTTACGGCTGAGAGCGTCTGCCACAACATTGGCTTTACCAGGATGGTGCAATATCTCGATGTCGTAGTCTTTCAGTAATTCAAGACACCTACGCTGCCTCAAATTCAACTCCTTCTGCTTGAAGATGTATTGTAAACTCTTGTGATCTGTGTAGATGTCAACATGGACGCCGTATAAGTAGTGCCGCCATATCTTCAAAGCATATATTACTGCAGCCAATTCCAAATCATGAGTCGGGTAATTCTTTTCATGCTTCTTCAATTGTCTTGATGCATAAGCAATCACCTTCCCACGTTGCATCAATACGCACCCCAAACCTATACCTGAGGCATCACAATATACCACATAACCTTCTGTTCCTTCTGGGAGAGTGAGCACTGGCGCGGATGTCAATCGATTCTTTAGCTCCTGAAAACTATGTTCACAAGCATCAGACCACTGGAACTTGGTAGCTTTCTGTGTTAACTTAGTCAATGGTGCTGATATAGAGGAAAACCCTTCTACAAACCGCCTATAATATCCTGCTAGCCCCAGGAAGCTGCGGACTTCTGACGGTGTTGTAGGTCTCGGCCAATTCTTCACTGCATCGATCTTCTGAGTGTCGACACTAATACCCGCATCAGATATCACATGGCCAAGGAATGCTACTGAGTTCAGCAAGAATTCACATTTAGAGAGCTTAGCATATAACTTATGATCCTGAAGGGTCTGGGCATAAGCCTGAATACGGGAAATATCCATGCCCTCTACCAAGGAGGCTGTTGTGCACTCATTTATCAGATGTGGTCACCCTATCACTCATCTCGGCCACCATATGGGGAGTATACCTTGATAAAGAATCAAACTATATACTATACTCTCATGCACTCATATTACCCTGTCGAAGGTTCAAGAACTTATCAGCTCTAGCTCATCGTATCTCAGCTGGTAAGTAGTGATGAAGAAAGGCCTCAGAAAATTCCTTCCACACGGCTGGAGGAGCGTTCGGACCCCTAGATCTCTCCCAACTATCATACCAGAAAACCGCTAAATCCCGTAACCGATAAGAAGCCAACTCTACTGCCTCCGTATCACTAGCATGCATAACCCGCAATGTACGATGAACCTGATCAATAAATGTTTGTGGGTCCTCCTTGGGATCTGATCCGGTAAACACTGGAGGGTCTAGATTAATAAAATCACGAACTCTCACACTAACCGGTTTATCAGCAACACCGGTATTCTGCCTCTGAGCCTGAGCAGCTACCAAGCTAGTCAACAACTGCACTGCACTGCGCATATCGTGGTCTGTAGTGCCAGACGGTGGAACTGGATGTACTGGGTGCCTCCTAATATCCTCGGGAGGAGACAGAGAGGTATGAGACGGCATCTCAACTCTGAGCCTCACTTTGGCCTGCTCTGGCTGGAGGCACCTGAATGTTACCCTCTCCCACAGCTGTATCAAGCCGTTTACTAATCACTTGCTTCCTAGTCGAAGGCATCGCTGAAAGAAAACAAGGTGAATATTAGATATGAACACTTACTACTCAACTCTACGCACGATCTAGATTCAGGAAGAAGGTAACAACCCTAGATGTCACGTAGCCTCCTGATTATAAATGTGGCGCGCTACACATCCATAATCAAAACTCTACTAGACACGGCTCATAGACAACCCCTAGGACAGACTTGCTCTGATACCAAGTTTGTCACGACCCAACTGGAGGGTCATGACTAGCACCCGGGCCATACTTGCCGAGCACCAACGTACATTTTATCTAACCTTCCTTATTATCTTTAAGGGCCGACAAGACCAATATAAATGAAAGACATGGATCATGAACATCCAACAATGAAAGATAATGTCATGAACATACGTAACATGGGACGACAAGACTGTCAAGAAACTATATATAAGGTACGAGCTACCATGAGTCGACACCTGTCTATGAGCCTCTAAAAGAACATAAGTGCTACAACATTGCCGGAACAGGGCCCCGACATACCCATAAGGTCTATAACAAAAATGCATACCAAGACCACGGCAAGTCCGGAGAAAGGATCTTGCCAATAACGCTGAACCGGATAGCCTACTGTGATGGGGGAGCTGCGTCTACCCATCTATCAGGACCTGCAGCACGACATGCAGCGTCCACAAATAAAAAGGACGTCAGTACGAATAAAGTACTGAGTATGTAAGGCAGAATAGCATAAGTAAGAACAATAATGTAAACAGTGATAGGGAATATACAACCTGTGACATCTGGGTACCTCTGAGGGCTACTGACATGAAATACATGATACATACATATATATATACATAAACGTTTAAAACATATGCCTTTGTGGGCATCATCATCATCATATCGTACCCGGCCATAATAGGCTCGGTAAAACGTACCCGGCCATCATAGGGCTCGGTAGAATCGTACCCGGCCACGTGGAGCTCGGTAAAACCCAACTGATCAGTGGTTGCACAATAGGTGCCATACCCGGCCAACTATAGCGCGGCTCGGTAGAGTAAAATAGATACATATATATGATGCATGCTGGACTCATTGGAATCACATTTTGAACCTTTCGGAGTGACGTAAGGTCGGTATCCTTCGTACACGTTATTAGGATTAACTCTTCATCAAGAAACTTATAAGAATCAGAAACTACCAACAAAATTGATAATATAAGAATAAGAGAAGTAACATCAATACCAATCGTTTCATAAGAAGGGCAGCAATGTAAGTACTGCTAGCTTCTAAGAGTAGAGTATCTTTGGGAGCTCGTTCATTACATTATGTACAATTGGAGTCATGCAAAAGAATGAAGGGGATAGACTCACATACCTTGTATATACTGCCCAACCTCAAGCTATGCAAATGTCACGACTCCTTAGTCTACAATAAAAGAAATGACACTATCATTATCGTTTAAGCGTCGTAACTATTATGTATCGACCGCAACCTATTTTACGATGAAACGGACAGCACCTCCCCTATTTATATGACTTCACACAAGTCAATACAATCACCAAACAGCCCAAACAACATCATTAATAATCATATTGAGCCTCCAAAACAGTCCACCAACTAACAACATTACTACCAAGCCTTTCGATATATATTTCAC
The DNA here is from genome assembly GCF_000390325.3 of Nicotiana tomentosiformis. Classification (NCBI taxonomy): domain Eukaryota; kingdom Viridiplantae; phylum Streptophyta; class Magnoliopsida; order Solanales; family Solanaceae; genus Nicotiana; species Nicotiana tomentosiformis. The sequence continues at coordinate 12,982,197 of NC_090814.1, forward strand.
AAGTTCTAGCATCAACGACTTAGCCACAACTTGGATAATCTTAAATATATATAGAGTAAGAGGTTAATTACCTTTAAACAGAAAGAACAACTCCAATTTGACCTTAATTTTCCTCGAAATATCCCTTCAATTCTGCCACAAGAACAAGGAAGCGAAACTAGCAATTAATTCGGGTTTTTCGGCACTAGAATTACTTTAGAAGACTTCAAATCACCTAGGGTTGATATTAAAAACTTGAAGGTGTATTTACAGGACATAAAACACTTAAAACAACCTCCCACACGAGCTGGAACAACACAAAAATCAGCAACAACAAGAAGAACAAGAAACTTACTAGCGCCACGGGATTCCCGACATTTGATTTGTGTTGTTTGCCCTTTGTTTGGGTCTTGGATCATGAGAGAACCTTGAGAGACTTTTTTTAGGGTTATAAGGTCTGAATATACTGAAAAATAATGACTTAAAACGGGGTTGAGGTATCTTATATATGTCCATATGTCTTAAACCGCCTTTGTGGGCCCCATAGAGAGCAGCTTGGCGCACTCTCGCGAAAACGCAAATATCTCTCTATTCCGAGATCGTATCAATGAACGGTTTAATGCGTTGGAAACTAGACTCATAGATATTCAATTTGATAGGTAGATCACCCCATAATTCCAAGCACATTGGGAGAAAAATGCAGTAACATTTGACCTAAAGTTTAAGTAAAATTATAAACCTAAGTTGCGACAACTTTTATCAACTTTTGTTTCATAACTCGCTTGACTTCAAGACTTATGATGCGGATATTATATGATTCAAATACATTAAAACAAGACCTCTTGGGACAGTTAATCACCTCTAGTGTTACCCGAAAATACGGGTTACAACATCCTTGATTAGCTTAACTTCAAATACTTGTTAACCACTCTTATACACCCTTGTATCGTTTAAGACCAATAGGATTAACTTATTATCATCTCAAAGATAATCTCTTCTTGGATTTACGTCGACTACCTTACGGCGTGATCTATGATATGCGAATTTGGGTTGTAACATCCTCTCCCCCTTAGGAACATTCGTCCTCGAATGTAAGGGTTTATGGGGTGTCTAACTCATCGTGGATTCCGACGGAGATTTCCGGCTGAGTTTCCCTTATAAAATGGACACTAGCCAAACTTGCAAGCAGTTAAACCCAACCTATGGCCTTACAAGACTATACAAAGCATTATGGATATGTACATTATCTGCATATCACCATTTTGTATTAAAAAAAGAGTATTCACAAGCTATTGCTTATCTCATAGAGCCGTTTCACCTTATAATGCGTCCTTCTTTCCCCCGGCATCCTCGTTATCTTCACTCTGGAATAGGTAAGGGTATTTAGACTTCATCTCCTCTTCTGCTTCCCATGTCATTTCTTCTATATTCTTGTTCCTCCATAATACTTTCACGGAAGCTACATCCTTTGTTCTCAGCTTGCGGACTTGTCGATCTAATATAGCCACTGGCAGTTCATCATATGATAGATCCTTTGTAACTTGTACATCTTTGATAGGGATGACCCGAGAAGGGTCTCCAATACATTTCCTCAACATAGATACATGGAATACCGGGTGGACAAATTCCAATTCAGATGGCAATTCTAACTCGTAAGCAACCTGTCCAATTCGTCGAAGAATTTTGTACGGCCCAATATACCGTGGACTCAACTTACCCTTCTTCCCAAAATGCATAACACCCTTCATCGGCGAGATCTTCAGGAAAACCCAATCACCAACCTCAAATTCCAGATCACGACGTCGGACATCGGAATAAGATTTTTGCCTGCTTTGTGCCGTCCTCAGCCGCTCTTGTATCAGTTTCACCTTCTCAATGGCTTGGTAAATCAAATCTGGCCCATATAATTCTGTCTCACCGACTTCGAACCATCCAACTGGTGATCTACATCTCCTCCCGTACAGTGCCTCATACGGGGCCATTTTAATACTGGAATGGTAGCTATTATTGTAGGCAAATTCTATAAGTGCCAGATGGTCATCCCAATTCCCCTTAAAATCTAGAACACATGCTCGTAGCATATCTTCAAGCGTCTGGATGGTACGTTCAGCCTGTCCGTCAGTCTGCGGATGGAATGCAGTGCTGAGATTTACTTGTGTGCCTAAACCCTTCTGAAAAGACCTCCAAAAGTTAGCCGTAAATTGAGCTCCTCGGTCTGATATAATAGATACCGGCACACCATGAAGCCTAACAATCTCCTTGATATACAACTTCGCATAATCTTCAGCCGTGTAAGTTGTCTTAACTGGTAGAAAATGGGCAGATTTTGTAAGTCGATCAACTATCACCCAGATGGAGTCAAACTTATGATAAGAGCGAGGTAATCCAATAATGAAGTCCATATTAATCACCTCCCATTTGTAGGTCGGAATCTCTATATTCTGAATCAATGCACTGGGTTTCTGATGCTCGATCTTTACTTGTTGATAATTAGGACACTGGGCTACAAATTCTGCAATAGACTTCTTCATGTTATCCCACCAATATTGCTCCTTAACGTCATGATACATCTTTGTCGAGCCAGGATGGATAGAATATCGGGACTGGTGAATCTCAATCATAATCTTCTCTCGCAACCCTGCCACACTAGGTACACATAATCGGCCCTGGTATCTTAGTGTCCCATCTCCTCCGATCTTGAAAGCTGTAATCTTACACTGCTGAATTCCCTCTCTCAATCTTACTAAGGTAGGATCTTCATATTGCCGTGCTTTTACCTCGGCTACCAAAGATGATTCTGCTGTATTCTGTACAGTAACACCTCCGTCATCAGAGTCCAACAATCTGATTCTCATATTGGCCAGCAGGTGAAGCTCTTTGGTCAACCCTTGTCTACCTGCCTCAATATGTATTAAGCTTCCCATTCACTTACGGCTGAGAGCGTCTGCCACAACATTGGCTTTACCAGGATGGTGCAATATCTCGATGTCGTAGTCTTTCAGTAATTCAAGACACCTACGCTGCCTCAAATTCAACTCCTTCTGCTTGAAGATGTATTGTAAACTCTTGTGATCTGTGTAGATGTCAACATGGACGCCGTATAAGTAGTGCCGCCATATCTTCAAAGCATATATTACTGCAGCCAATTCCAAATCATGAGTCGGGTAATTCTTTTCATGCTTCTTCAATTGTCTTGATGCATAAGCAATCACCTTCCCACGTTGCATCAATACGCACCCCAAACCTATACCTGAGGCATCACAATATACCACATAACCTTCTGTTCCTTCTGGGAGAGTGAGCACTGGCGCGGATGTCAATCGATTCTTTAGCTCCTGAAAACTATGTTCACAAGCATCAGACCACTGGAACTTGGTAGCTTTCTGTGTTAACTTAGTCAATGGTGCTGATATAGAGGAAAACCCTTCTACAAACCGCCTATAATATCCTGCTAGCCCCAGGAAGCTGCGGACTTCTGACGGTGTTGTAGGTCTCGGCCAATTCTTCACTGCATCGATCTTCTGAGTGTCGACACTAATACCCGCATCAGATATCACATGGCCAAGGAATGCTACTGAGTTCAGCAAGAATTCACATTTAGAGAGCTTAGCATATAACTTATGATCCTGAAGGGTCTGGGCATAAGCCTGAATACGGGAAATATCCATGCCCTCTACCAAGGAGGCTGTTGTGCACTCATTTATCAGATGTGGTCACCCTATCACTCATCTCGGCCACCATATGGGGAGTATACCTTGATAAAGAATCAAACTATATACTATACTCTCATGCACTCATATTACCCTGTCGAAGGTTCAAGAACTTATCAGCTCTAGCTCATCGTATCTCAGCTGGTAAGTAGTGATGAAGAAAGGCCTCAGAAAATTCCTTCCACACGGCTGGAGGAGCGTTCGGACCCCTAGATCTCTCCCAACTATCATACCAGAAAACCGCTAAATCCCGTAACCGATAAGAAGCCAACTCTACTGCCTCCGTATCACTAGCATGCATAACCCGCAATGTACGATGAACCTGATCAATAAATGTTTGTGGGTCCTCCTTGGGATCTGATCCGGTAAACACTGGAGGGTCTAGATTAATAAAATCACGAACTCTCACACTAACCGGTTTATCAGCAACACCGGTATTCTGCCTCTGAGCCTGAGCAGCTACCAAGCTAGTCAACAACTGCACTGCACTGCGCATATCGTGGTCTGTAGTGCCAGACGGTGGAACTGGATGTACTGGGTGCCTCCTAATATCCTCGGGAGGAGACAGAGAGGTATGAGACGGCATCTCACTCTGAGCCTCACTTTGGCCTGCTCTGGCTGGAGGCACCTGAATGTTACCCTCTCCCACAGCTGTATCAAGCCGTTTACTAATCACTTGCTTCCTAGTCGAAGGCATCGCTGAAAGAAAACAAGGTGAATATTAGATATGAACACTTACTACTCAACTCTACGCACGATCTAGATTCAGGAAGAAGGTAACAACCCTAGATGTCACGTAGCCTCCTGATTATAAATGTGGCGCGCTACACATCCATAATCAAAACTCTACTAGACACGGCTCATAGACAACCCCTAGGACAGACTTGCTCTGATACCAAGTTTGTCACGACCCAACTGGAGGGTCATGACTAGCACCCGGGCCATACTTGCCGAGCACCAACGTACATTTTATCTAACCTTCCTTATTATCTTTAAGGGCCGACAAGACCAATATAAATGAAAGACATGGATCATGAACATCCAACAATGAAAGATAATGTCATGAACATACGTAACATGGGACGACAAGACTGTCAAGAAACTATATATAAGGTACGAGCTACCATGAGTCGACACCTGTCTATGAGCCTCTAAAAGAACATAAGTGCTACAACATTGCCGGAACAGGGCCCCGACATACCCATAAGGTCTATAACAAAAATGCATACCAAGACCACGGCAAGTCCGGAGAAAGGATCTTGCCAAT